>NW_027478651.1:0-300000 GCF_051014685.1 Ptiloglossa arizonensis
CTTAACCAGAATGGCCTTGGGAAAAAATACACATACCGTTGCAATCGGGCGAGTTTCTACTTTCAGATGCAATAGGAATCTTTGGGTTAGGTCAATCCGTTCGCGAGATATGGGAGTTTGAAGCCAAGAAATGGTTGGGAAGGCAAAATATTTTTCGCAATTCTGCTGCTCCAAACGTTTAACCAGAATGGCCCAGGGAAAAAATACACATACCGTTGTAATCGGGCGAGTTTCTACTTTCAGATGCAACAGGAATTTTTGGGTTAGGTCAATCCGTTCGCGAGATATGGGAGTTTGAAGCCAAGAAATAGTTGAGGAGACAACAAATTTTTCGCACTTCTGCTGCTCCAAACGCTTAACCAGAATGGCCTAGGGAAAAAATACACATACCGTTGTAATCGGGCGAGTTTCTACTTTCAGATGCAATAGGAATTTTTGGGTTAGGTCAATCCGTTCGCGAGATATGGTGGTTTGAAGCCAAGAAATGGTTGAGAAGGCAAAATATTTTTTGCAATTCTGCTGCTCCAAACGTTTAACCAGAATGGCCCAGGGAAAAAATACACATACCGTTGTAATCGGGCGAGTTTCTACTTTCAGATGCAACAGGAATTTTTGGGTTAGGTCAATCCGTTCGCGAGATATGGGAGTTTGAAGCCAAGAAATGGTTGAGATGGCAAAAAATTTTTCGCAATTCTGCTGCTCCTAACGCTTAACCAGAATGGCCTAGGGAAAAAATTTACATACCGTTGTAATCGGGCGAGTTTCTACTTTCAGATGCAACAGGAATTTTTGGCTTAGGTCAATCCGCTCGCGAGATATGGGAGTTTGAATCTAAAAAATAGTTGAGAAGACAACAAATTTTTCGCACTTCTGCTGCTCCAAACGCTTAACCAGAATGGCCAAGGGAAAAAATACAAATACCGTTGTAATAGGGCGAGTTTCTACTTTCAGATGCAACAGGAATTTTTGGGTTAGGTCAATCCGTTCGCGAGATATGGGAGTTTGAAGCCAAGAAATGGTTGAGAAGGCAAAAAATTTTTCGCAATTCTGCTGCTCCTAACGCTTAACCAGAATGGCCTAGGGAAAAAATACACATACCGTTGTTATCGGGCGAGTTTCTACTTTCAGATGCAATAGGAATTTTTGGGTTAGGTCAATCGGCTCGCGAGATATGGTGGTTTGAATCCAAGAAATGGTTGAGAAGGCAAAATATTTTTCGCAATTCTGCTGCTCCAAACGTTTAACCAGAGTGGCCCAGGGAAAAAATACACATACCGTTGTAATCGGGCGAGTTTCTACTTTCAGATGCAATAGGAATTTTTGGGTTAGGTCAATCGGCTCGCGAGATATGGTGGTTTGAAGCCAAGAAATGGTTGAGAAGGCAAAATATTTTTCGCAATTCTGCTGCTCCAAACGTTTAACCAGAATGGCCCAGGGAAAAAATACACATACCGTTGTAATCGGGCGAGTTTCTACTTTCAGATGCAACAGGAATTTTTGGGTTAGGTCAATCCGTTCGCGAGATATGGGAGTTTGAAGCCAAGAAATGGTTGAGAAGGCAAAAAATTTTTCGCAATTCTGCTGCTCCTAACGCTTAACCAGAATGGCCTAGGGAAAAAATTTACATACCGTTGTAATCGGGCGAGTTTCTACTTTCAGATGCAACAGGAATTTTTGGCTTAGGTCAATCCGTTCGCGAGATATGGGAGTTTGAATCTAAAAAATAGTTGAGAAGACAACAAATTTTTCGCACTTCTGCTGCTCCAAACGCTTAACCAGAATGGCCTAGGGAAAAAATACAAATACCGTTGTAATCGGGCGAGTTTCTACTTTCAGATGCAACAGGAATTTTTGGGTTAGGTCAATCCGTTCGCGAGATATGGGAGTTTGAAGCCAAGAAATGGTTGAGAAGGCAAAAAATTTTTCGCAATTCTGCTGCTCCTAACGCTTAACCAGAATGGCCTAGGGAAAAAATACACATACCGTTGTTATCGGGCGAGTTTCTACTTTCAGATGCAATAGGAATTTTTGGGTTAGGTCAATCGGCTCGCGAGATATGGTGGTTTGAAGCCAAGAAATGGTTGAGAAGGCAAAATATTTTTCGCAATTCTGCTGCTCCAAACGTTTAACCAGAGTGGCCCAGGGAAAAAATACACATACCGTTGTAATCGGGCGACTTTCTACTTTCAGATGCAACAGGAATTTTTGGGTTAGGTCAATCGGCTCGCGAGATATGGTGGTTTGAAGCCAAGAAATGGTTGAGAAGGCAAAATATTTTTCGCAATTCTGCTGCTCCAAACGCTTAACCAGAATGGCCTAGGGAAAAAATTCACATACCGTTGTAATCGGGCGAGTTTCTACTTTCAGATGCAACAGGAATTTTTGGCTTAGGTCAATCCGTTCGCGAGATATGGGAGTTTGAATCTAAAAAATAGTTGAGAAGACAACAAATTTTTCGCACTTCTGCTGCTCCAAACGCTTAACCAGAATGGCCTAGGGAAAAAATACACATACCGTTGTAATCGGGCGAGTTTCTACTTTCAGATGCAATAGGAATTTTTGGGTTAGGTCAATCGGCTCGCGAGATATGGTGGTTTGAAGCCAAGAAATGGTTGAGAAGGCAAAATATTTTTCGCAATTCTGCTGCTCCAAACGTTTAACCAGAATGGCCCAGGGAAAAAATACACACACCGTTGTAATCGGGCGAGTTTCTACTTTCAGATGCAATAGGAATTTTTGGGTTTGGTCAATCCGTTCGCGAGATATGGGAGTTTGAAGCCAAGAAATGGTTGAGGAGGCAAAAAATTTTTCGCAATTCTGCTGCTCCTAACGCTTAACCAGAATGGTCTAGGGAAAAACCACGCATACCGTTGTAATCGGGCGAGTTTCTACTTTCAGACGCAACAGGAATTTTTGGCTTAGGTCAATCCGTTCGCGAGATATGGGAGTTTGAATCTAAAAAATAGTTGAGAAGACAACAAATTTTTCGCACTTCTGCTGCTCCAAACGCTTAACCAGAGTGGCCCAGGGAAAAAATACACATACCGTTGTAATCGGGCGAGTTTCTACTTTCAGATGCAATAGTAATTTTTGGGTTAGGTCAATCCGTTCGCGAGATATGGTGGTTTGAAGCCAAGAAATGGTTGAGAAGGCAAAAAATTTTTCGCAATTCTGCTGCTCCAAACGCTTAACCAGAATGGAGTAGGGAAAAAATACACGTACCGCTGTAATCGGGCGAGTTTCTACTTTCAGATGCAATAGGAATTTTTGGGTTAGGTCAATCCGTTCGCGAGATATGGGAGTTTGAAGCCAAGAAATGGTTGGGAAGGCAAAAAATTTTTCGCAATTCTGCTGCTCCAAACGCTTAACCAGAATGGGCTAGGGAAAAAATACACACACCGTTGTAATCGGGCGAGTTTCTACTTTCAGATGCAATAGGAATTTTTGGGTTAGGTCAATCCGTTCGCGAGATATGGGAGTTTGAAGCCAAGAAATGGTTGAGAAGGCAAAACATTTTTCGCAATTCTGCTGCTCCAAACGCTTAACCAGAATGGCCTAGGGAAAAAATACACATACCGTTGTAATCGGGCGAGTTTCTACTTTCAGATGCAGTAAGAATTTTTGGGTTAGGTCAATCCGTTCGCGAGATCTGGGAGTTTGAAGCCAAGAAATGGTTGAGAAGGCAAAAAATTTTTCGCAATTCTGCTGCTCCAAACGCTTAACCAGAATGGCCTAGGGAAAAAATTCACATACCGTTGTAATCGGGCGAGTTTCTACTTTCAGATGCAACAGGAATTTTTGGGTTAGGTCAATCCGTTCGCGAGATATGGGAGTTTGAAGCCAAGAAATGGTTGAGAAAGCAACAAATTTTTCGCAATTCTCCTGCTCCAAACGCTTAACCAGAATGGCCTAGGGAAAAAATTCACGTACCGTTGTAATCGGGCGAGTTTCTACTCTCAGATGCAACAGGAATTTTTGGCTTAGGTCAATCCGTTCGCGAGATATGGGAGTTTGAATCTAACAAATAGTTGAGAAGACAACAAATTTTTCGCACTTCTGCTGCTCCAAACGCTTAACCAGAATGGCCTAGGGAAAAAATACACATACCGTTGTAATCGGGCGAGTTTCTACTTTCAGATGCAATAGGAATTTTTGGGTTAGGTCAATCGACTCGCGAGATATGGTGGTTTGAAGCCAAGAAATGGTTGAGAAGGCAAAATATTTTTCGCAATTCTGCTGCTCCAAACGTTTAACCAGAATGGCCCAGGGAAAAAATACACACACCGTTGTAATCGGGCGAGTTTCTACTTTCAGATGCAATAGGAATTTTTGGGTTTGGTCAATCCGTTCGCGAGATATGGGAGTTTGAAGCCAAGAAATGGTTGAGGAGGCAAAAAATTTTTCGCAATTCTGCTGCTCCTAACGCTTAACCAGAATGGTCTAGGGAAAAACCACGCATACCGTTGTAATCGGGCGAGTTTCTACTTTCAGACGCAACAGGAATTTTTGGCTTAGGTCAATCCGTTCGCGAGATATGGGAGTTTGAATCTAAAAAATAGTTGAGAAGACAACAAATTTTTCGCACTTCTGCTGCTCCAAACGCTTAACCAGAGTGGCCCAGGGAAAAAATACACATACCGTTGTAATCGGGCGAGTTTCTACTTTCAGATGCAATAGTAATTTTTGGGTTAGGTCAATCCGTTCGCGAGATATGGTGGTTTGAAGCCAAGAAATGGTTGAGAAGGCAAAATATTTTTCGCAATTCTGCTGCTCCAAACGTTTAACCAGAATGGCCCAGGGAAAAAATACACACACCGTTGTAATCGGGCGAGTTTCTACTTTCAGATGCAATAGGAATTTTTGGGTTTGGTCAATCCGTTCGCGAGATATGGGAGTTTGAAGCCAAGAAATGGTTGAGAAGGCAAAACATTTTTCGCAATTCTGCTGCTCCAAACGCTTAACCAGAATGGCCTAGGGAAAAAATACACATACCGTTGTAATCGGGCGAGTTTCTACTTTCAGATGCAGTAAGAATTTTTGGGTTAGGTCAATCCGTTCGCGAGATCTGGGAGTTTGAAGCCAAGAAATGGTTGAGAAGGCAAAAAATTTTTCGCAATTCTGCTGCTCCAAACGCTTAACCAGAATGGCCTAGGGAAAAAATTCACATACCGTTGTAATCGGGCGAGTTTCTACTTTCAGATGCAACAGGAATTTTTGGGTTAGGTCAATCCGTTCGCGAGATATGGGAGTTTGAAGCCAAGAAATGGTTGAGAAAGCAACAAATTTTTCGCAATTCTCCTGCTCCAAACGCTTAACCAGAATGGCCTAGGGAAAAAATTCACGTACCGTTGTAATCGGGCGAGTTTCTACTCTCAGATGCAACAGGAATTTTTGGCTTAGGTCAATCCGTTCGCGAGATATGGGAGTTTGAATCTAACAAATAGTTGAGAAGACAACAAATTTTTCGCACTTCTGCTGCTCCAAACGCTTAACCAGAATGGCCTAGGGAAAAAATACACATACCGTTGTAATCGGGCGAGTTTCTACTTTCAGATGCAATAGGAATTTTTGGGTTATGTCAATCCGTTCGCGAGATATGGTGGTTTGAACCCAAGAAATGGTTGAGAAGGCAAAATATTTTTCGCAATTCTGCTGCTCCAAACGTTTAACCAGAATGGCCCAGGGAAAAAATACACATACCGTTGTAATCGGGCGAGTTTCTACTTTCAGATGCAACAGGAATTTTTGGGTTAGGTCAATCCGTTCGCGAGATATGGGAGTTTGAAGCCAAGAAATGGTTGAGAAGGCAAAAAATTTTTCGCAATTCTGCTGCTCCTAACGCTTAACCAGAATGGCCTAGGGAAAAAATTCACATACCGTTGTAATCGGGCGAGTTTCTACTTTCAGATGCAACAGGAATTTTTGGCTTAGGTCAATCCGTTCGCGAGATATGGGAGTTTGAATCTAAAAAATAGTTGGAAGACAACAAATTTTTCGCACTTCTGCTGCTCCAAACGCTTAACCAGAATGGCCTAGGGAAAAAATACAAATACCGTTGTAATCGGGCGAGTTTCTACATTCAGATGCAATAGGAATTTTTGGGTTAGGTCAATCCGTTCGCGAGATATGGTGGTTTGAAGCCAAGAAATGGTTGAGAAGGCAAAATATTTTTCGCAATTCTGCTGCTCCAAACGTTTAACCAGAATGGCCCAGGGAAAAAATACACATACCGTTGTAATCGGGCGAGTTTCTACTTTCAGATGCAACAGGAATTTTTGGGTCAGGTCAATCCGTTCGCGAGATATGGGAGTTTGAAGCCAAGAAATGGTTGAGAAGGCAAAAAATTTTTCGCAATTCTGCTGCTCCTAACGCTTAACCAGAATGGCCTAAGGAAAAAATTCACATACCGTTGTAATCGGGCGAGTTTCTACATTCAGATGCAATAGGAATTTTTGGGTTAGGTCAATCCGTTCGCGAGATATGGTGGTTTGAAGCCAAGAAATGGTTGAGAAGGCAAAATATTTTTCGCAATTCTGCTGCTCCAAACGTTTAACCAGAATGGCCCAGGGAAAAAATACACATACCGTTGTAATCGGGCGAGTTTCTACTTTCAGATGCAACAGGAATTTTTGGGTCAGGTCAATCCGTTCGCGAGATATGGGAGTTTGAAGCCAAGAAATGGTTGAGAAGGCAAAAAATTTTTCGCAATTCTGCTGCTCCAAACGCTTAACCAGAATGGAGTAGGGAAAAAATACACGTACCGCTGTAATCGGGCGAGTTTCTACTTTCAGATGCAATAGGAATTTTTGGGTTAGGTCAATCCGTTCGCGAGATCTGGGAGTTTGAAGCCAAGAAATGGTTGAGAAGGCAAAAAATTTTTCGCAATTCTGCTGCTCCAAACGCTTAACCAGAATGGCCTAGGGAAAAAATACACATACTGTTGTAATCGGGCGAGTTTCTACTTTCAGATGCAATAGGAATTTTTGGGTTAGGTCAATCCGTTCGCGAGATATGGTGGTTTGAAGCCAAGAAATGGTTGAGAAGGCAAAATATTTTTCGCAATTCTGCTGCTCCAAACGTTTAACCAGAATGGCCCAGGGAAAAAATACACATACCGTTGTAATCGGGCGAGTTTCTACTTTCAGATGCAACAGGAATTTTTGGGTTAGGTCAATCCGTTCGCGAGATATGGGAGTTTGAAGCCAAGAAATGGTTGAGAAGGCAAAAAATTTTTCGCAATTCTGCTGCTCCTAACGCTTAACCAGAATGGCCTAGGGAAAAAATTCACATACCGTTGTAATCGGGCGAGTTTCTACTTTCAGATGTAACAGGAATTTTTGGCTTAGGTCAATCCGTTCGCGAGATATGGGAGTTTGAATCTAAAAAATAGTTGAGAAGACAACAAATTTTTCGCACATCTGCTGCTCCAAACGCTTAACCAGAATGGCCTAGGGAAAAAATACACATACCGTTGCAATCGGGCGAGTTTCTACTTTCAGATGCAGTAGGAATTTTTGGCTTAGGTCAATCCGTTCGCGAGATATGGGAGTTTGAATCTAAAAAATAGTTGAGAAGACAACAAATTTTTCGCACTTCTGCTGCTCCAAACGCTTAACCAGAATGGCCTAGGGAAAAAATACACATACCGTTGTAATCGGGCGAGTTTCTACTTTCAGATGCAATAGGAATGGTTGAGAAGGCAAAATATTTTTCGCAATTCTGCTGCTCCAAACGTTTAACCAGAATGGCCCAGGGAAAAAATACACATACCGTTGTAATCGGGCGAGTTTCTACTTTCAGATGCAACAGGAATTTTTGGGTTAGGTCAATCCGTTCGCGAGATATGGGAGTTTGAAGCCAAGAAATGGTTGAGAAGGCAAAAAATTTTTCGCAATTCTGCTGCTCCTAACGCTTAACCAGAATGGCCTAGGGAAAAAATTCACATACCGTTGTAATCGGGCGAGTTTCTACTTTCAGATGTAACAGGAATTTTTGGCTTAGGTCAATCCGTTCGCGAGATATGGGAGTTTGAATCTAAAAAATAGTTGAGAAGACAACAAATTTTTCGCACATCTGCTGCTCCAAACGCTTAACCAGAATGGCCTAGGGAAAAAATACACATACCGTTGCAATCGGGCGAGTTTCTACTTTCAGATGCAATAGGAATTTTTGGGTTAGGTCAATCCGTTCGCGAGATATGGGAGTTTGAAGCCAAGAAATGGTTGGGAAGGCAAAAAATTTTTCGCAATTCTGCTGCTCCAAACGCTTAACCAGAATGGGCTAGGGAAAAAATACGCACACCGTTGTAATCGGGCGAGTTTCTACTTTCAGATGCAATAGGAATTTTTGGGTTAGGTCAATCCGTTCGCGAGATATGGGAGTTTGAAGCCAAGAAATGGTTGAGAAGGCAAAACATTTTTCGCAATTCTGCTGCTCCAAACGCTTAACCAGAATGGCCTAGGGAAAAAATACACATACCGTTGTAATCGGGCGAGTTTCTACTTTCAGATGCAATAGTAATTTTTGGGTTAGGTCAATCCGTTCGCGAGATATGGTGGTTTGAAGCCAAGAAATGGTTGAGAAGGCAAAAAATTTTTCGCAATTCTGCTGCTCCTAACGCTTAACCAGAATGGCCTAGGGAAAAAATTCACATACCGTTGTAATCGGGCGAGTTTCTACTTTCAGATGTAACAGGAATTTTTGGCTTAGGTCAATCCGTTCGCGAGATATGGGAGTTTGAATCTAAAAAATAGTTGAGAAGACAACAAATTTTTCGCACATCTGCTGCTCCAAACGCTTAACCAGAATGGCCTAGGGAAAAAATACACATACCGTTGCAATCGGGCGAGTTTCTACTTTCAGATGCAATAG
The DNA here is from genome assembly GCF_051014685.1 of Ptiloglossa arizonensis. NCBI lineage: Eukaryota > Metazoa > Arthropoda > Insecta > Hymenoptera > Colletidae > Ptiloglossa > Ptiloglossa arizonensis. The sequence goes on from NW_027478651.1 coordinate 8,872, forward strand.
GAATTTTTGGGTTAGGTCAATCCGTTCGCGAGATATGGGAGTTTGAAGCCAAGAAATGGTTGGGAAGGCAAAAAATTTTTCGCAATTCTGCTGCTCCTAACGCTTAACCAGAATGGCCTAGGGAAAAAATACACATACCGTTGTAATCGGGCGAGTTTCTACTTTCAAATGCAACAGGAATTTTTGGGTTAGGTCAATCCGTTCGCGAGATATGGGAGTTTGAAGCCAAGAAATGGTTGAGAAGGCAAAATATTTTTCGCAATTCTGCTGCTCCAAACGTTTAACCAGAATGGCCCAGGGAAAAAATACACATACCGTTGTAATCGGGCGAGTTTCTACTTTCAAATGCAACAGGAATTTTTGGGTTAGGTCAATCCGTTCGCGAGATATGGGAGTTTGAAGCCAAGAAATGGTTGAGAAGGCAAAAAATTTTTCGCAATTCTGCTGCTCCTAACGCTTAACCAGAATGGCCTAGGGAAAAAATACACACACCGTTGTAATCGGGCGAGTTTCTACTTTCAGATGCAACAGGAATTTTTGGGTTAGGTCAATCCGTTCGCGAGATATGGGAGTTTGAAGCCAAGAAATGGTTGAGAAGGCAAAACATTTTTCGCAATTCTGCTGCTCCAAACGCTTAACCAGAATGGCCTAGGGAAAAAATACACATACCGTTGTAATCGGGCGAGTTTCTACTTTCAGATGCAGTAAGAATTTTTGGGTTAGGTCAATCCGTTCGCGAGATCTGGGAGTTTGAAGCCAAGAAATGGTTGAGAAGGCAAAAAATTTTTCGCAATTCTGCTGCTCCAAACGCTTAACCAGAATGGCCTAGGGAAAAAATACACATACCGTTGTAATCGGGCGAGTTTCTACTTTCAGATGCAATAGGAATTTTTGGGTTAGGTCAATCCGTTCGCGAGATATGGTGGTTTGAAGCCAAGAAATGGTTGAGAAGGCAAAATATTTTTCGCAATTCTGCTGCTCCAAACGTTTAACCAGAATGGCCCAGGGAAAAAATACACATACCGTTGTAATCGGGCGAGTTTCTACTTTCAGATGCAACAGGAATTTTTGGGTTAGGTCAATCCGTTCGCGAGATATGGGAGTTTGAAGCCAAGAAATGGTTGAGAAGGCAAAAAATTTTTCGCAATTCTGCTGCTCCTAACGCTTAACCAGAATGGCCTAGGGAAAAAATTCACACACCGTTGCAATCGGGCGAGTTTCTACTTTCAGATGCAATAGGAATTTTTGGGTTAGGTCAATCCGTTCGCGAGATATGGGAGTTTGAAGCCAAGAAATGGTTGGGAAGGCAAAAAATTTTTCGCAATTCTGCTGCTCCAAACGCTTAACCAGAATGGGCTAGGGAAAAAATACGCACACCGTTGTAATCGGGCGAGTTTCTACTTTCAGATGCAATAGGAATTTTTGGGTTAGGTCAATCCGTTCGCGAGATATGGGAGTTTGAAGCCAAGAAATGGTTGAGAAGGCAAAACATTTTTCGCAATTCTGCTGCTCCAAACGCTTAACCAGAATGGCCTAGGGAAAAAATACACATACCGTTGTAATCGGGCGAGTTTCTACTTTCAGATGCAATAGGAATTTTTGGGTTAGGTCAATCCGTTCGCGAGATATGGTGGTTTGAAGCCAAGAAATGGTTGAGAAGGCAAAATATTTTTCGCAATTCTGCTGCTCCAAACGTTTAACCAGAATGGCCCAGGGAAAAAATACACATACCGTTGTAATCGGGCGAGTTTCTACTTTCAGATGCAACAGGAATTTTTGGGTTAGGTCAATCCGTTCGCGAGATATGGGAGTTTGAAGCCAAGAAATGGTTGAGAAGGCAAAAAATTTTTCGCAATTCTGCTGCTCCTAACGCTTAACCAGAATGGCCTAGGGAAAAAATTCACACACCGTTGCAATCGGGCGAGTTTCTACTTTCAGATGCAATAGGAATTTTTGGGTTAGGTCAATCCGTTCGCGAGATATGGGAGTTTGAAGCCAAGAAATGGTTGGGAAGGCAAAAAATTTTTCGCAATTCTGCTGCTCCAAACGCTTAACCAGAATGGGCTAGGGAAAAAATACGCACACCGTTGTAATCGGGCGAGTTTCTACTTTCAGATGCAATAGGAATTTTTGGGTTAGGTCAATCCGTTCGCGAGATATGGGAGTTTGAAGCCAAGAAATGGTTGAGAAGGCAAAACATTTTTCGCAATTCTGCTGCTCCAAACGCTTAACCAGAATGGCCTAGGGAAAAAATACACATACCGTTGTAATCGGGCGAGTTTCTACTTTCAGATGCAGTAAGAATTTTTGGGTTAGGTAAATCCGTTCGCGAGATCTGGGAGTTTGAAGCCAAGAAATGGTTGAGAAGGCAAAAAATTTTTCGCAATTCTGCTGCTCCAAACGCTTAACCAGAATGGCCTTTGGAAAAAATACACATACCGTTGTAATCGGGCGAGTTTCTACTTTCAGATGCAATAGTAATTTTTGGGTTAGGTCAATCCGTTCGCGAGATATGGTGGTTTGAAGCCAAGAAATGGTTGAGAAGGCAAAATATTTTTCGCAATTCTGCTGCTCCAAACGTTTAACCAGAATGGCCCAGGGAAAAAATACACATACCGTTGTAATCGGGCGAGTTTCTACTTTCAGATGCAACAGGAATTTTTGGGTTAGGTCAATCCGTTCGCGAGATATGGGAGTTTGAAGCCAAGAAATGGTTGAGAAGGCAAAAAATTTTTCGCAATACTGCTGCTCCTAACGCTTAACCAGAATGGCCTAGGGAAAAAATTCACGTACCGTTATAATCGGGCGAGTTTCTACTCTCAGATGCAACAGGAATTTTTGGCTTAGGTCAATCCGTTCGCGAGATATGGGAGTTTGAATCTAAAAAATATTTGAGAAGACAACAAATTTTTCGCACTTCTGCTGCTCCAAACGCTTAATCAGAATGGCCTAGGGAAAAAATACACATACCGTTGTAATCGGGCGAGTTTCTACTTTCAGATGCAATAGGAATTTTTGGGTTAGGTCAATCCGTTCGCGAGATATGGTGGTTTGAAGCCAAGAAATGGTTGAGAAGGCAAAATATTTTTCGCAATTCTGCTGCTCCAAACGTTTAACCAGAATGGCCCAGGGAAAAAATACACATACCGTTGTAATCGGGCGAGTTTCTACATTCAGATGCAACAGGAATTTTTGGGTTAGGTCAATCCGTTCGCGAGATATGGGAGTTTGAAGCCAAGAAATGGTTGAGAAGGCAAAATATTTTTCGCAATTCTGCTGCTCCAAACGTTTAACCAGAATGGCCCAGGGAAAAAATACACATACCGTTGTAATCGGGCGAGTTTCTACTTTCAAATGCAACAGGAATTTTTGGGTTAGGTCAATCCGTTCGCGAGATATGGGAGTTTGAAGCCAAGAAATGGTTGAGAAGGCAAAAAATTTTTCGCAATTCTGCTGCTCCTAACGCTTAACCAGAATGGCCTAGGGAAAAAATACACACACCGTTGTAATCGGGCGAGTTTCTACTTTCAGATGCAATAGGAATTTTTGGGTTAGGTCAATCCGTTCGCGAGATATGGGAGTTTGAAGCCAAGAAATGGTTGAGAAGGCAAAACATTTTTCGTAATTCTGCTGCTCCAAACGCTTAACCAGAATGGCCTAGGGAAAAAATACACATACCGTTGTAATCGGGCGAGTTTCTACTTTCAGATGCAGTAAGAATTTTTGGGTTAGGTCAATCCGTTCGCGAGATCTGGGAGTTTGAAGCCAAGAAATGGTTGAGAAGGCAAAAAATTTTTCGCAATTCTGCTGCTCCAAACGCTTAACCAGAATGGCCTAGGGAAAAAATACACATACCGTTGTAATCGGGCGAGTTTCTACTTTCAGATGCAATAGGAATTTTTGGGTTAGGTCAATCCGTTCGCGAGATATGGTGGTTTGAAGCCAAGAAATGGTTGAGAAGGCAAAATATTTTTCGCAATTCTGCTGCTCCAAACGTTTAACCAGAATGGCCCAGGGAAAAAATACACATACCGTTGTAATCGGGCGAGTTTCTACTTTCAGATGCAACAGGAATTTTTGGGTTAGGTCAATCCGTTCGCGAGATATGGGAGTTTGAAGCCAAGAAATGGTTGAGAAGGCAAAAAATTTTTCGCAATTCTGCTGCTCCTAACGCTTAACCAGAATGGCCTAGGGAAAAAATTCACACACCGTTGCAATCGGGCGAGTTTCTACTTTCAGATGCAATAGGAATTTTTGGGTTAGGTCAATCCGTTCGCGAGATATGGGAGTTTGAAGCCAAGAAATGGTTGGGAAGGCAAAAAATTTTTCGCAATTCTGCTGCTCCAAACGCTTAACCAGAATGGGCTAGGGAAAAAATACGCACACCGTTGTAATCGGGCGAGTTTCTACTTTCAGATGCAATAGGAATTTTTGGGTTAGGTCAATCCGTTCGCGAGATATGGGAGTTTGAAGCCAAGAAATGGTTGAGAAGGCAAAACATTTTTCGCAATTCTGCTGCTCCAAACGCTTAACCAGAATGGCCTAGGGAAAAAATACACATACCGTTGTAATCGGGCGAGTTTCTACTTTCAGATGCAGTAACAATTTTTGGGTTAGGTAAATCCGTTCGCGAGATCTGGGAGTTTGAAGCCAAGAAATGGTTGAGAAGGCAAAAAATTTTTCGCAATTCTGCTGCTCCAAACGCTTAACCAGAATGGCCTTTGGAAAAAATACACATACCGTTGTAATCGGGCGAGTTTCTACTTTCAGATGCAATAGTAATTTTTGGGTTAGGTCAATCCGTTCGCGAGATATGGTGGTTTGAAGCCAAGAAATGGTTGAGAAGGCAAAATATTTTTCGCAATTCTGCTGCTCCAAACGTTTAACCAGAATGGCCCCGGGAAAAAATACACATACCGTTGTAATCGGGCGAGTTTCTACTTTCAGATGCAACAGGAATTTTTGGGTTAGGTCAATCCGTTCGCGAGATATGGGAGTTTGAAGCCAAGAAATGGTTGAGAAGGCAAAAAATTTTTCGCAATACTGCTGCTCCTAACGCTTAACCAGAATGGCCTAGGGAAAAAATTCACGTACCGTTATAATCGGGCGAGTTTCTACTCTCAGATGCAACAGGAATTTTTGGCTTAGGTCAATCCGTTCGCGAGATATGGGAGTTTGAATCTAAAAAATATTTGAGAAGACAACAAATTTTTCGCACTTCTGCTGCTCCAAACGCTTAATCAGAATGGCCTAGGGAAAAAATACACATACCGTTGTAATCGGGCGAGTTTCTACTTTCAGATGCAATAGGAATTTTTGGGTTAGGTCAATCCGTTCGCGAGATATGGTGGTTTGAAGCCAAGAAATGGTTGAGAAGGCAAAATATTTTTCGCAATTCTGCTGCTCCAAACGTTTAACCAGAATGGCCCAGGGAAAAAATACACATACCGTTGTAATCGGGCGAGTTTCTACATTCAGATGCAACAGGAATTTTTGGGTTAGGTCAATCCGTTCGCGAGATATGGGAGTTTGAAGCCAAGAAATGGTTGAGAAGGCAAAAAATTTTTCGCAATTCTGCTGCTCCTAACGCTTAACCAGAATGGCCTAGGGAAAAAATTCACATACCGTTGTAATCGGGCGAGTTTCTACTTTCAGATGTAACAGGAATTTTTGGTTTAGGTCAATCCGTTCGCGAGATATGGGAGTTTGAATCTAAAAAATAGTTGAGAAGACAACAAAATTTTTCGCACTTCTGCTGCTTCAAACGCTTAACCAGAATGGCCTAGGGAAAAAATACACATACCGTTGCAATCGGGCGAGTTTCTACTTTCAGATGCAATAGGAATTTTTGGGTTAGGTCAATCCGTTCGCGAGATATGGGAGTTTGAAGCCAAGAAATGGTTGGGAAGGCAAAAAATTTTTCGCAATTCTGCTGCTCCAAACGCTTAACCAGAATGGGCTAGGGAAAAAATACGCACACCGTTGTAATCGGGCGAGTTTCTACTTTCAGATGCAATAGGAATTTCTGGGTTAGGTCAATCCGTTCGCGAGATATGGGAGTTTGAAGCCAAGAAATGGTTGAGAAGGCAAAACATTTTTCGCAATTCTGCTGCTCCAAACGCTTAACCAGAATGGCCTAGGGAAAAAATACACATACCGTTGTAATCGGGCTAGCTTCTACTTTCAGATGCAGTAAGAATTTTTGGGTTAGGTCAATCCGTTCGCGAGATCTGGGAGTTTGAAGCCAAGAAATGGTTGAGAAGGCAAAAAATTTTTCGCAATTCTGCTGCTCCAAACGCTTAACCAGAATGGCCTAGGGAAAAAATTCACATACCGTTGTAATCGGGCGAGTTTCTACTCTCAGATGCAACAGGAATTTTTGGCTTAGGTCAATCCGTTCGCGAGATATGGGAGTTTGAATCTAAAAAATAGTTGAGAAGACAACAAATTTTTCGCACTTCTGCTGCTCCAAACGCTTAACCAGAATGGCCTAGGGAAAAAATACACATACCGTTGTAATCGGGCGAGTTTCTACTTTCAGATGCAATAGTAATTTTTGGGTTAGGTCAATCCGTTCGCGAGATATGGTGGTTTGAAGCCAAGAAATGGTTGAGAAGGCAAAATATTTTTCGCAATTCTGCTGCTCCAAACGTTTAACCAGAATGGCCCAGGGAAAAAATACACATACCGTTGTAATCGGGCGAGTTTCTACTTTCAGATGCAACAGGAATTTTTGGGTTAGGTCAATCCGTTCGCGAGATATGGGAGTTTGAAGCCAAGAAATGGTTGAGAAGGCAAAAAATTTTTCGCAATACTGCTGCTCCTAACGCTTAACCAGAATGGCCTAGGGAAAAAATTCACGTACCGTTGTAATCGGGCGAGTTTCTACTCTCAGATGCCACAGGAATTTTTGGCTTAGGTCAATCCGTTCGCGAGATATGGGAGTTTGAATCTAAAAAATAGTTGAGAAGACAACAAATTTTTCGCACTTCTGCTGCTCCAAACGCTTAACCAGAATGGCCTAGGGAAAAAATACACATACCGTTGTAATCGGGCGAGTTTCTACTTTCAGATGCAATAGGAATTTTTGGGTTAGGTCAATCCGTTCGCGAGATATGGTGGTTTGAAGCCAAGAAATGGTTGAGAAGGCAAAATATTTTTCGCAATTCTGCTGCTCCAAACGTTTAACCAGAATGGCCCAGGGAAAAAATACACATACCGTTGTAATCGGGCGAGTTTCTACATTCAGATGCAACAGGAATTTTTGGGTTAGGTCAATCCGTTCGCGAAATATGGGAGTTTGAAGCCAAGAAATGGTTGAGAAGGCAAAACATTTTTCGCAATTCTGCTGCTCCAAACGCTTAACCAGAATGGCCTAGGGAAAAAATACACATACCGTTGTAATCGGGCGAGTTTCTACTTTCAGATGCAGTAAGAATTTTTGGGTTAGGTCAATCCGTTCGCGAGATCTGGGAGTTTGAAGCCAAGAAATGGTTGAGAAGGCAAAAAATTTTTCGCAATTCTGCTGCTCCAAACGCTTAACCAGAATGGCCCAGGGAAAAAATACACATACCGTTGTAATCGGGCGAGTTTCTACATTCAGATGCAACAGGAATTTTTGGGTTAGGTCAATCCGTTCGCGAGATATGGGAGTTTGAAGCCAAGAAATGGTTGAGAAGGCAAAAAATTTTTCGCAATTCTGCTGCTCCTAACGCTTAACCAGAATGGCCTAGGGAAAAAATTCACATACCGTTGTAATCGGGCGAGTTTCTACTTTCAGATGTAACAGGAATTTTTGGTTTAGGTCAATCCGTTCGCGAGATATGGGAGTTTGAATCTAAAAAATAGTTGAGAAGACAACAAAATTTTTCGCACTTCTGCTGCTTCAAACGCTTAACCAGAATGGCCTAGGGAAAAAATACACATACCGTTGCAATCGGGCGAGTTTCTACTTTCAGATGCAATAGGAATTTTTGGGTTAGGTCAATCCGTTCGCGAGATATGGGAGTTTGAAGCCAAGAAATGGTTGGGAAGGCAAAAAATTTTTCGCAATTCTGCTGCTCCAAACGCTTAACCAGAATGGGCTAGGGAAAAAATACGCACACCGTTGTAATCGGGCGAGTTTCTACTTTCAGATGCAATAGGAATTTCTGGGTTAGGTCAATCCGTTCGCGAGATATGGGAGTTTGAAGCCAAGAAATGGTTGAGAAGGCAAAACATTTTTCGCAATTCTGCTGCTCCAAACGCTTAACCAGAATGGCCTAGGGAAAAAATACACATACCGTTGTAATCGGGCTAGCTTCTACTTTCAGATGCAGTAAGAATTTTTGGGTTAGGTCAATCCGTTCGCGAGATCTGGGAGTTTGAAGCCAAGAAATGGTTGAGAAGGCAAAAAATTTTTCGCAATTCTGCTGCTCCAAACGCTTAACCAGAATGGCCTAGGGAAAAAATTCACATACCGTTGTAATCGGGCGAGTTTCTACTCTCAGATGCAACAGGAATTTTTGGCTTAGGTCAATCCGTTCGCGAGATATGGGAGTTTGAATCTAAAAAATAGTTGAGAAGACAACAAATTTTTCGCACTTCTGCTGCTCCAAACGCTTAACCAGAATGGCCTAGGGAAAAAATACACATACCGTTGTAATCGGGCGAGTTTCTACTTTCAGATGCAATAGTAATTTTTGGGTTAGGTCAATCCGTTCGCGAGATATGGTGGTTTGAAGCCAAGAAATGGTTGAGAAGGCAAAATATTTTTCGCAATTCTGCTGCTCCAAACGTTTAACCAGAATGGCCCAGGGAAAAAATACACATACCGTTGTAATCGGGCGAGTTTCTACTTTCAGATGCAACAGGAATTTTTGGGTTAGGTCAATCCGTTCGCGAGATATGGGAGTTTGAAGCCAAGAAATGGTTGAGAAGGCAAAAAATTTTTCGCAATACTGCTGCTCCTAACGCTTAACCAGAATGGCCTAGGGAAAAAATTCACGAACCGTTGTAATCGGGCGAGTTTCTACTCTCAGATGCCACAGGAATTTTTGGCTTAGGTCAATCCGTTCGCGAGATATGGGAGTTTGAATCTAAAAAATAGTTGAGAAGACAACAAATTTTTCGCACTTCTGCTGCTCCAAACGCTTAACCAGAATGGCCTAGGGAAAAAATACACATACCGTTGTAATCGGGCGAGTTTCTACTTTCAGATGCAATAGGAATTTTTGGGTTAGGTCAATCCGTTCGCGAGATATGGTGGTTTGAAGCCAAGAAATGGTTGAGAAGGCAAAATATTTTTCGCAATTCTGCTGCTCCAAACGTTTAACCAGAATGGCCCAGGGAAAAAATACACATACCGTTGTAATCGGGCGAGTTTCTACATTCAGATGCAACAGGAATTTTTGGCTTAGGTCAATCCGTTCGCGAGATATGGGAGTTTGAATCTAAAAAATAGTTGAGAAGACAACAAATTTTTCGCACTTCTGCTGCTCCACACGCTTAACCAGAATGGCCTAGGGAAAAAATACACATACCGTTGTAATCGGGCGAGTTTCTACTTTCAGATGCAATAGTAATTTTTGGGTTAGGTCAATCCGTTCGCGAGATATGGTGGTTTGAAGCCAAGAAATGGTTGAGAAGGCAAAATATTTTTCGCAATTCTGCTGCTCCAAACGTTTAACCAGAATGGCCCAGGGAAAAAATGCACATACCGTTGTAATCGGGCGAGTTTCTACTTTCAGATGCAACAGGAATTTTTGGGTTAGGTCAATCCGTTCGCGAAATATGGGAGTTTGAAGCCAAGAAATGGTTGAGAAGGCAAAACATTTTTCGCAATTCTGCTGCTCCAAACGCTTAACCAGAATGGCCTAGGGAAAAAATACACATACCGTTGTAAACGGGCGAGTTTCTACTTTCAGATGCAGTAAGAATTTTTGGGTTAGGTCAATCCGTTCGCGAGATCTGGGAGTTTGAAGCCAAGAAATGGTTGAGAAGGCAAAAAATTTTTCGCAATTCTGCTGCTCCAAACGCTTAACCAGAATGGCCCAGGGAAAAAATACACATACCGTTGTAATCGGGCGAGTTTCTACATTCAGATGCAACAGGAATTTTTGGGTTAGGTCAATCCGTTCGCGAGATATGGGAGTTTGAAGCCAAGAAATGGTTGAGAAGGCAAAAAATTTTTCGCAATTCTGCTGCTCCTAACGCTTAACCAGAATGGCCTAGGGAAAAAATTCACATACCGTTGTAATCGGGCGAGTTTCTACTTTCAGATGTAACAGGAATTTTTGGTTTAGGTCAATCCGTTCGCGAGATATGGGAGTTTGAATCTAAAAAATAGTTGAGAAGACAACAAAATTTTTCGCACTTCTGCTGCTTCAAACGCTTAACCAGAATGGCCTAGGGAAAAAATACACATACCGTTGCAATCGGGCGAGTTTCTACTTTCAGATGCAATAGGAATTTTTGGGTTAGGTCAATCCGTTCGCGAGATATGGGAGTTTGAAGCCAAGAAATGGTTGGGAAGGCAAAAAATTTTTCGCAATTCTGCTGCTCCAAACGCTTAACCAGAATGGGCTAGGGAAAAAATACGCACACCGTTGTAATCGGGCGAGTTTCTACTTTCAGATGCAATAGGAATTTCTGGGTTAGGTCAATCCGTTCGCGAGATATGGGAGTTTGAAGCCAAGAAATGGTTGAGAAGGCAAAACATTTTTCGCAATTCTGCTGCTCCAAACGCTTAACCAGAATGGCCTAGGGAAAAAATACACATACCGTTGTAATCGGGCTAGCTTCTACTTTCAGATGCAGTAAGAATTTTTGGGTTAGGTCAATCCGTTCGCGAGATCTGGGAGTTTGAAGCCAAGAAATGGTTGAGAAGGCAAAAAATTTTTCGCAATTCTGCTGCTCCAAACGCTTAACCAGAATGGCCTAGGGAAAAAATTCACATACCGTTGTAATCGGGCGAGTTTCTACTCTCAGATGCAACAGGAATTTTTGGCTTAGGTCAATCCGTTCGCGAGATATGGGAGTTTGAATCTAAAAAATAGTTGAGAAGACAACAAATTTTTCGCACTTCTGCTGCTCCAAACGCTTAACCAGAATGGCCTAGGGAAAAAATACACATACCGTTGTAATCGGGCGAGTTTCTACTTTCAGATGCAATAGTAATTTTTGGGTTAGGTCAATCCGTTCGCGAGATATGGTGGTTTGAAGCCAAGAAATGGTTGAGAAGGCAAAATATTTTTCGCAATTCTGCTGCTCCAAACGTTTAACCAGAATGGCCCAGGGAAAAAATACACATACCGTTGTAATCGGGCGAGTTTCTACTTTCAGATGCAACAGGAATTTTTGGGTTAGGTCAATCCGTTCGCGAGATATGGGAGTTTGAAGCCAAGAAATGGTTGAGAAGGCAAAAAATTTTTCGCAATACTGCTGCTCCTAACGCTTAACCAGAATGGCCTAGGGAAAAAATTCACGAACCGTTGTAATCGGGCGAGTTTCTACTCTCAGATGCCACAGGAATTTTTGGCTTAGGTCAATCCGTTCGCGAGATATGGGAGTTTGAATCTAAAAAATAGTTGAGAAGACAACAAATTTTTCGCACTTCTGCTGCTCCAAACGCTTAACCAGAATGGCCTAGGGAAAAAATACACATACCGTTGTAATCGGGCGAGTTTCTACTTTCAGATGCAATAGGAATTTTTGGGTTAGGTCAATCCGTTCGCGAGATATGGTGGTTTGAAGCCAAGAAATGGTTGAGAAGGCAAAATATTTTTCGCAATTCTGCTGCTCCAAACGTTTAACCAGAATGGCCCAGGGAAAAAATACACATACCGTTGTAATCGGGCGAGTTTCTACATTCAGATGCAACAGGAATTTTTGGCTTAGGTCAATCCGTTCGCGAGATATGGGAGTTTGAATCTAAAAAATAGTTGAGAAGACAACAAATTTTTCGCACTTCTGCTGCTCCACACGCTTAACCAGAATGGCCTAGGGAAAAAATACACATACCGTTGTAATCGGGCGAGTTTCTACTTTCAGATGCAATAGTAATTTTTGGGTTAGGTCAATCCGTTCGCGAGATATGGTGGTTTGAAGCCAAGAAATGGTTGAGAAGGCAAAATATTTTTCGCAATTCTGCTGCTCCAAACGTTTAACCAGAATGGCCCAGGGAAAAAATGCACATACCGTTGTAATCGGGCGAGTTTCTACTTTCAGATGCAACAGGAATTTTTGGGTTAGGTCAATCCGTTCGCGAAATATGGGAGTTTGAAGCCAAGAAATGGTTGAGAAGGCAAAACATTTTTCGCAATTCTGCTGCTCCAAACGCTTAACCAGAATGGCCTAGGGAAAAAATACACATACCGTTGTAAACGGGCGAGTTTCTACTTTCAGATGCAGTAAGAATTTTTGGGTTAGGTCAATCCGTTCGCGAGATCTGGGAGTTTGAAGCCAAGAAATGGTTGAGAAGGCAAAAAATTTTTCGCAATTCTGCTGCTCCAAACGCTTAACCAGAATGGCCTAGGGAAAAAATACACATACCGTTGCAATCGGGCGAGTTTCTACTTTCAGATGCAATAGGAATTTTTGGGTTAGGTCAATCCGTTCGCGAGATATGGGAGTTTGAAGCCAAGAAATGGTTGGGAAGGCAAAAAATTTTTCGCAATTCTGCTGCTCCTAACGCTTAACCAGAATGGCCTAGGGAAAAAATTCACATACCGTTGTAATCGGGCGAGTTTCTACTTACAGATGTAACAGGAATTTTTGGCTTAGGTCAATCCGTTCGCGAGATATGGGAGTTTGAATCTAAAAAATAGTTGAGAAGACAACAAATTTTTCGCACTTCTGCTGCTCCACACGCTTAACCAGAATGGCCTAGGGAAAAAATACACATACCGTTGTAATCGGGCGAGTTTCTACTTTCAGATGCAATAGTAATTTTTGGGTTAGGTCAATCCGTTCGCGAGATATGGTGGTTTGAAGCCAAGAAATGGTTGAGAAGGCAAAATATTTTTCGCAATTCTGCTGCTCCAAACGTTTAACCAGAATGGCCCAGGGAAAAAATGCACATACCGTTGTAATCGGGCGAGTTTCTACTTTCAGATGCAACAGGAATTTTTGGGTTAGGTCAATCCGTTCGCGAGATATGGGAGTTTGAAGCCAAGAAATGGTTGAGAAGGCAAAAAATTTTTCGCAATACTGCTGCTCCTAACGCTTAACCAGAATGGCCTAGGGAAAAAATTCACGTACCGTTGTAATCGGGCGAGTTTCTACTCTCAGATGCCACAGGAATTTTTGGCTTAGGTCAATCCGTTCGCGAGATATGGGAGTTTGAATCTAAAAAATAGTTGAGAAGACAACAAATTTTTCGCACTTCTGCTGCTCCACACGCTTAACCAGAATGGCCTAGGGAAAAAATACACATACCGTTGTAATCGGGCGAGTTTCTACTTTCAGATGCAATAGGAATTTTTGGGTTAGGTCAATCCGTTCGCGAGATATGGTGGTTTGAAGCCAAGAAATGGTTGAGAAGGCAAAATATTTTTCGCACTTCTGCTGCTCCAAACGCTTAACCAGAATGGCCTAGGGAAAAAATACACATACCGTTGCAATCGGGCGAGTTTCTACTTTCAGATGCAATAGGAATTTTTGGGTTAGGTCAATCCGTTCGCGAGATATGGGAGTTTGAAGCCAAGAAATGGTTGGGAAGGCAAAAAATTTTTCGCAATTCTGCTGCTCCAAACGCTTAACCAGAATGGGCTAGGGAAAAAATACGCACACCGTTGTAATCGGGCGAGTTTCTACTTTCAGATGCAATAGGAATTTTTGGGTTAGGTCAATCCGTTCGCGAGATATGGGAGTTTGAAGCCAAGAAATGGTTGGGAAGGCAAAAAATTTTTCGCAATTCTGCTGCTCCAAACGCTTAACCAGAATGGCCTAGGGAAAAAATACACATACCCTTGCAATCGGGCGAGTTTCTACTTTCAGATGCAATAGGAATTTTTGGGTTAGGTCAATCCGTTCGCGAGATATGGGAGTTTGAAGCCAAGAAATGGTTGGGAAGGCAACAAATTTTTCGCAATTCTGCTGCTCCAAACGCTTAACCAGAATGGCCTAGGGAAAAAATTCACATACCGTTGTAATCGGGCGAGTTTCTACTCTCAGATGCAACAGGAATTTTTGGCTTAGGTCAATCCGTTCGCGAGATATGGGAGTTTGAATCTAAAAAATAGTTGAGAAGACAACAAATTTTTCGCACTTCTGCTGCTCCAAACGCTTAACCAGAATGGCCTAGGGAAAAAATACACATACCGTTGTTATCGGGCGAGTTTCTACTTTCAGATGCAATGGGAATTTTTGGGTTAGGTCAATCCGTTCGCGAGATATGGGAGTTTGAAGCCAAGAAATGGTTGGGAAGGCAACAAATTTTTCGCAATTCTGCTGCTCCAAACGTTTAACCAGAATGGCACAGGGAAAAAATACACATACCGTTGCAATCGGGCGAGTTTCTACTTTCAGATGCAACAGGAATTTTTGGGTTAGGTCAATCCGTTCGCGAGATATGGGAGTTTGATGCCAAGAAATGGTTGAGAAGGCAAAAAATTTTTCGCAATTCTGCTGCTCCAAACGCTTAACCAGAATGGCCTAGGGAAAAAATACACATACCGTTGTAATCGGGCGAGTTTCTACTTTCAGACGCAACAGGAATTTTTGGGTTAGGTCAATCCGTTCGCGAGATATGGGAGTTTGAAGCCAAGAAATGGTTGAGAAGGCAAAAAATTTTTCGCAATTCTGCTGCTCCAAACGCTTAACCAGAATGGAGTATGGAAAAAATACACGTACCGCTGTAATCGGGCGAGTTTCTACTTTCAGATGCAATAGGAATTTTTGGGTTAGGTCAATCCGTTCGCGCGATATGGGAGTTTGAAGCCAAGAAATGGTTGAGAAGGCCAAAAATTTTTCGCAATTCTGCTGCTCCTAACGCTTAACCAGAATGGCCTAGGGAAAAAATTCACATACCGTTGTAATCGGGCGAGTTTCTACTCTCAGATGCAACAGGAATTTTTGGCTTAGGTCAATCCGTTCGCGAGATATGGGAGTTTGAATCTAAAAAATAGTTGAGAAGACAACAAATTTTTCGCACTTCTGCTGCTCCAAACGCTTAACCAGAATGGCCTAGGGAAAAAATACACATACCGTTGTAATCGGGCGAGTTTCTACTTTCAGATGCAATAGTAATTTTTGGGTTAGGTCAATCCGTTCGCGAGATATGGTGGTTTGAAGCCAAGAAATGGTTGAGAAGGCAAAATATTTTTCGCAATTCTGCTGCTCCAAACGTTTAACCAGAATGGCCAAGGGAAAAAATACACATACCGTTATAATCGGGCGAGTTTCTACTTTCAGATGCAACAGGAATTTTTGGGTTAGGTCAATCCGTTCGCGAGATATGGGAGTTTGAAGCCAAGAAATGGTTGAGAAGGCAAAAAATTTTTCGCAATACTGCTGCTCCTAACGCTTAACCAGAATGGCCTAGGGAAAAAATTCACACACCGTTGTAATCGGGCGAGTTTCTACTTTCAGATGCAACAGGAATTTTTGGGATAGGTCAATCCGTTCGCGAGATATGGGAGTTTGAAGCCAAAAAATAGTTGAGAAGACAACAAATTTTTCGCACTTCTGCTGCTCCAAACGCTTAACCAGAATGGCCTAGGGAAAAAATACACATACCGTTGTTATCGGGCGAGTTTCTACTTTCAGATGCAATAGGAATTTTTGGGTTAGGTCAATCGGCTCGCGAGATATGGTGGTTTGAAGCCAAGAAATGGTTGAGAAGGCAAAATATTTTTCGCAATTCTGCTGCTCCAAACGTTTAACCAGAATGGCACAGGGAAAAAATACACATACCGTTGTAATCGGGCGAGTTTCTACTTTCAGATGCAACAGGAATTTTTGGGTTAGGTCAATCCGTTCGCGAGATATGGGAGTTTGATGCCAAGAAATGGTTGAGAAGGCAAAAAATTTTTCGCAATTCTGCTGCTCCAAACGCTTAACCAGAATGGCCTAGGGAAAAAATACACATACCGTTGTAATCGGGCGAGTTTCTACTTTCAGACGCAACAGGAATTTTTGGGTTAGGTCAATCCGTTCGCGAGATATGGGAGTTTGAAGCCAAGAAATGGTTGAGAAGGCAAAAAATTTTTCGCAATTCTGCTGCTCCAAACGCTTAACCAGAATGGAGTATGGAAAAAATACACGTACCGCTGTAATCGGGCGAGTTTCTACTTTCAGATGCAATAGGAATTTTTGGGTTAGGTCAATCCGTTCGCGCGATATGGGAGTTTGAAGCCAAGAAATGGTTGAGAAGGCCAAAAATTTTTCGCAATTCTGCTGCTCCTAACGCTTAACCTGAATGGCCTAGGGAAAAACCACGCATACCGTTGTAATCGGGAGAGTTTCTACTTTCAGACGCAACAGGAATTTTTGGGTTAGGTCAATCCGTTCGCGAGATATGGGAGTTTGAAGCTAAACAATAGTTGAGAAGACAATAAATTTTTCGCACTTCTGCTGCTCCAAACGCTTAACCAGAATGGCCTAGGGAAAAAATACACATACCGTTGTAATCGGGCGAGTTTCTACTTTCAGATGCAATAGGAATTTTTGGGTTAGGTCAATCCGTTCGCGAGATATGGTGGTTTGAAGCCAAGAAATGGTTGAGAAGGCAAAATATTTTTCGCAATTCTGCTGCTCCAAACGTTTAACCAGAATGGCCCAGGGAAAAAATACACATACCGTTGTAATCGGGCGAATTTCTACTTTCAGATGCAACAGGAATTTTTGGGTTAGGTCAATCCGTTCGCGAGATATGGGAGTTTGAAGCCAAGAAATGGTTGAGAAGGCAAAAAATTTTTCGCAATTCTGCTGCTCCTAACGTTTAACCAGAATGGCCCAGGGAAAAAATACACATACCGTTGTAATCGGGCGAGTTTCTACTTTCAGACGCAACAGGAATTTTTGGGATAGGTCAATCCGTTCGCGAGATATGGGAGTTTGAAGCTAAAAAATAGTTGAGAAGACAACAAATTTTTCGCACTTCTGCTGCTCCAAACGCTTAACCAGAATGGCCTAGGGAAAAAATACACATACCGTTGTAATTGGGCGAGTTTCTACTTTCAGACGCAACAGGAATTTTTGGGTTAGGTCAATCCGTTCGCGAGATATGGGAGTTTGAAGCCAAGAAATGGTTGAGAAGGCAAAAAATTTTTCGCAATTCTGCTGCTCCAAACGCTTAACCAGAATGGAGTATGGAAAAAATACACGTACCGCTGTAATCGGGCGAGTTTCTACTTTCAGATGCAATAGGAATTTTTGGGTTAGGTCAATCCGTTCGCGCGATATGGGAGTTTGAAGCCAAGAAATGGTTGAGAAGGCCAAAAATTTTTCGCAATTCTGCTGCTCCTAACGCTTAACCAGAATGGCCTAGGGAAAAAATACACATACCGTTGTAATCGGGCGAATTTCTACTTTCAGATGCAACAGGAATTTTTGGGTTAGGTCAATCCGTTCGCGAGATATGGGAGTTTGAAGCCAAGAAATGGTTGAGAAGGCAAAAAATTTTTCGCAATTCTGCTGCTCCTAACGTTTAACCAGAATGGCCCAAGGAAAAAATACACATACCGTTGTAATCGGGCGAGTTTCTACTTTCAGACGCAACAGGAATTTTTGGGTTAGGTCAATCCGTTCGCGAGATATGGTGGTTTGAAGCCAAGAAATGGTTGAGAAGGCAAAATATTTTTCGCAATTCTGCTGCTCCAAACGTTTAACCAGAATGGCCCAGGGAAAAAATACACATACCGTTATAATCGGGCGAGTTTCTACTTTCAGATGCAACAGGAATTTTTGGGTTAGGTCAATCCGTTCGCGAGATATGGGAGTTTGAAGCCAAGAAATGGTTGAGAAGGCAAAAAATTTTTCGCAATACTGCTGCTCCTAACGCTTAACCAGAATGGCCTAGGGAAAGAATACACATACCGTTGTTATCGGGCGAGTTTCTACTTTCAGATGCAATAGGAATTTTTGGGTTAGGTCAATCGGCTCGCGAGATATGGTGGTTTGAAGCCAAGAAATGGTTGAGAAGGCAAAATATTTTTCGCAATTCTGCTGCTCCAAACGTTTAACCAGAATGGCACAGGGAAAAAATACACATACCGTTGTAATCGGGCGAGTTTCTACTTTCAGATGCAACAGGAATTTTTGGGTTAGGTCAATCCGTTCGCGAGATATGGGAGTTTGATGCCAAGAAATGGTTGAGAAGGCAAAAAATTTTTCGCAATTCTGCTGCTCCAAACGCTTAACCAGAATGGCCTAGGGAAAAAATACACATACCGTTGTAATCGGGCGAGTTTCTACTTTCAGACGCAACAGGAATTTTTGGGTTAGGTCAATCCGTTCGCGAGATATGGGAGTTTGAAGCCAGGAAATGGTTGAGAAGGCAAAAAATTTTTCGCAATTCTGCTGCTCCAAACGCTTAACCAGAATGGAGTATGGAAAAAATACACGTACCGCTGTAATCGGGCGAGTTTCTACTTTCAGATGCAATAGGAATTTTTGGGTTAGGTCAATCCGTTCGCGCGATATTGGAGTTTGAAGCCAAGAAATGGTTGAGAAGGCCAAAAATTTTTCGCAATTCTGCTGCTCCTAACGCTTAACCAGAATGGCCTAGGGAAAAACCACGCATACCGTTGTAATCGGGAGAGTTTCTACTTTCAGACGCAACAGGAATTTTTGGGTTAGGTCAATCCGTTCGCGAGATATGGGAGTTTGAAGCTAAACAATAGTTGAGAAGACAATAAATTTTTCGCACTTCTGCTGCTCCAAACGCTTAACCAGAATGGCCTAGGGAAAAAATACACATACCGTTGTAATCGGGCGAGTTTCTACTTTCAGATGCAATAGGAATTTTTGGGTTAGGTCAATCCGTTCGCGAGATATGGTGGTTTGAAGCCAAGAAATGGTTGAGAAGGCAAAATATTTTCGCAATTCTGCTGCTCCTAACGTTTAACCAGAATGGCCCAGGGAAAAAATACACATACCGTTGTAATCGGGCGAGTTTCTACTTTCAGACGCAACAGGAATTTTTGGGTTAGGTCAATCCGTTCGCGAGATATGGGAGTTTGAAGCCAAGAAATGGTTGAGAAGGCAACAAATTTTTCGCAATTCTGCTGCTCCAAACGCTTAACCAGAATGGCCTAGGGAAAAAATTCACATTCCGTTGTAATCGGGCGAGTTTCTACTTTCAGATGCAACAGGAATTTTTGGCTTAGGTCAATCCGTTCGCGAGATATGGGAGTTTGAATCTAAAAAATAGTTGAGAAGACAACAAATTTTTCGCAATTCTGCTGCTCCAAACGCTTAACCAGAATGGCCTAGGGAAAAAATACACATACCGTTGTAATCGGGCGAGTTTCTACATTCAGATGCAATAGGAATTTTTGGGTTAGGTCAATCCGTTCGCGAGATATGGTGGTTTGAAGCCAAGAAATGGTTGAGAAGGCAAAATATTTTTCGCAATTCTGCTGCTCCAAACGTTTAACCAGAATGGCCCAGGGAAAAAATACACATACCGTTGTAATCGGGCGAGTTTCTACTTTCAGATGCAACAGGAATTTTTGGGTTAGGTCAATCCGTTCGCGAGATATGGGAGTTTGAAGCCAAGAAATGGTTGAGAAGGCAAAACATTTTTCGCAATTCTGCTGCTCCAAACGCTTAACCAGAATGGCCTAGGGAAAAAATACACATACCGTTGTAATCGGGCGAGTTTCTACTTTCAGATGCAGTAAGAATTTTTGGGTTAGGTCAATCCGTTCGCGAGATCTGGGAGTTTGAAGCCAAGAAATGGTTGAGAAGGCAAAAAATTTTTCGCAATTCTGCTGCTCCAAACGCTTAACCAGAATGGCCTAGGGAAAAAATACACATACCGTTGTAATCGGGCGAGTTTCTACTTTCAGATGCAACAGGAATTTTTGGGTTAGGTCAATCCGTTCGCGAGATATGGGAGTTTGAAGCCAAGAAATGGTTGAGAAGGCAACAAATTTTTCGCAATTCTGCTGCTCCAAACGCTTAACCAGAATGGCCTAGGGAAAAAATTCACGTACCGTTGTAATCGGGCGAGTTTCTACTCTCAGATGCAACAGGAATTTTTGGCTTAGGTCAATCCGTTCGCGAGATATGGGAGTTTGAATCTAAAAAATATTTGAGAAGACAACAAATTTTTCGCACTTCTGCTGCTCCAAACGCTTAACCAGAATGGCCTAGGGAAAAAATACACATACCGTTGTAATCGGGCGAGTTTCTACTTTCAGATGCAATAGGAATTTTTGGGTTAGGTCAATCCGTTCGCGAGATATGGTGGATTGAAGCCAAGAAATGGTTGAGAAGGCAAAATATTTTTCGCAATTCTGCTGCTCCAAACGTTTAACCAGAATGGCTCAGGGAGAAAATACACATACCGTTGTAATCGGGCGAGTTTCTACTTTCAGATGCAACAGGAATTTTTGGGTTAGGTCAATCCGTTCGCGAGATATGGGAGTTTGAAGCCAAGAAATGGTTGAGAAGGCAAAAAATTTTTCGCAATTCTGCTGCTCCTAACGCTTAACCAGAATGGCCTAGGGAAAAAATACACATACCGTTGCAATCGGGCGAGTTTCTACTCTCAGATGCAACAGGAATTTTTGGCTTAGGTCAATCCGTTCGCGAGATATGGGAGTTTGAAGCTAAACAATAGTTGAGAAGACAATAAATTTTTCGCACTTCTGCTGCTCCAAACGCTTAACCAGAATGGCCTAGGGAAAAAATACACATACCGTTGTAATCGGGCGAGTTTCTACTTTCAGATGCAATAGGAATTTTTGGGTTAGGTCAATCCGTTCGCGAGATATGGTGGTTTGAAGCCAAGAAATGGTTGAGAAGGCAAAATATTTTCGCAATTCTGCTGCTCCTAACGTTTAACCAGAATGGCCCAGGGAAAAAATACACATACCGTTGTAATCGGGCGAGTTTCTACTTTCAGACGCAACAGGAATTTTTGGGTTAGGTCAATCCGTTCGCGAGATATGGGAGTTTGAAGCCAAGAAATGGTTGAGAAGGCAACAAATTTTTCGCAATTCTGCTGCTCCAAACGCTTAACCAGAATGGCCTAGGGAAAAAATTCACATTCCGTTGTAATCGGGCGAGTTTCTACTTTCAGATGCAACAGGAATTTTTGGCTTAGGTCAATCCGTTCGCGAGATATGGGAGTTTGAATCTAAAAAATAGTTGAGAAGACAACAAATTTTTCGCAATTCTGCTGCTCCAAACGCTTAACCAGAATGGCCTAGGGAAAAAATACACATACCGTTGTAATCGGGCGAGTTTCTACATTCAGATGCAATAGGAATTTTTGGGTTAGGTCAATCCGTTCGCGAGATATGGTGGTTTGAAGCCAAGAAATGGTTGAGAAGGCAAAATATTTTTCGCAATTCTGCTGCTCCAAACGTTTAACCAGAATGGCCCAGGGAAAAAATACACATACCGTTGTAATCGGGCGAGTTTCTACTTTCAGATGCAACAGGAATTTTTGGGTTAGGTCAATCCGTTCGCGAGATATGGGAGTTTGAAGCCAAGAAATGGTTGAGAAGGCAAAACATTTTTCGCAATTCTGCTGCTCCAAACGCTTAACCAGAATGGCCTAGGGAAAAAATACACATACCGTTGTAATCGGGCGAGTTTCTACTTTCAGATGCAGTAAGAATTTTTGGGTTAGGTCAATCCGTTCGCGAGATCTGGGAGTTTGAAGCCAAGAAATGGTTGAGAAGGCAAAAAATTTTTCGCAATTCTGCTGCTCCAAACGCTTAACCAGAATGGCCTAGGGAAAAAATACACATACCGTTGTAATCGGGCGAGTTTCTACTTTCAGATGCAACAGGAATTTTTGGGTTAGGTCAATCCGTTCGCGAGATATGGGAGTTTGAAGCCAAGAAATGGTTGAGAAGGCAACAAATTTTTCGCAATTCTGCTGCTCCAAACGCTTAACCAGAATGGCCTAGGGAAAAAATTCACGTACCGTTGTAATCGGGCGAGTTTCTACTCTCAGATGCAACAGGAATTTTTGGCTTAGGTCAATCCGTTCGCGAGATATGGGAGTTTGAATCTAAAAAATATTTGAGAAGACAACAAATTTTTCGCACTTCTGCTGCTCCAAACGCTTAACCAGAATGGCCTAGGGAAAAAATACACATACCGTTGTAATCGGGCGAGTTTCTACTTTCAGATGCAATAGGAATTTTTGGGTTAGGTCAATCCGTTCGCGAGATATGGTGGATTGAAGCCAAGAAATGGTTGAGAAGGCAAAATATTTTTCGCAATTCTGCTGCTCCAAACGTTTAACCAGAATGGCTCAGGGAGAAAATACACATACCGTTGTAATCGGGCGAGTTTCTACTTTCAGATGCAACAGGAATTTTTGGGTTAGGTCAATCCGTTCGCGAGATATGGGAGTTTGAAGCCAAGAAATGGTTGAGAAGGCAAAAAATTTTTCGCAATTCTGCTGCTCCTAACGCTTAACCAGAATGGCCTAGGGAAAAAATACACATACCGTTTCAATCGGGCGAGTTTCTACTTTCAGATGCAATAGGAATTTTTGGGTTAGGTCAATCCGTTCGCGAGATATGGGAGTTTGAAGCCAAGAAATGGTTGGGAAGGCAAAAAATTTTTCGCAATTCTGCTGCTCCAAACGCTTAACCAGAATGGGCTAGGGAAAAAATACGCACACCGTTGTAATCGGGCGAGTTTCTACTTTCAGATGCAATAGGAATTTTTGGGTTAGGTCAATCCGTTCGCGAGATATGGGAGTTTGAAGCCAAGAAATGGTTGAGAAGGCAAAACATTTTTCGCAATTCTGCTGCTCCAAACGCTTAACCAGAATGGCCTAGGGAAAAAATACACATACCGTTGTAATCGGGCGAGTTTCTACTTTCAGATGCAGTAAGAATTTTTGGGTTAGGTCAATCCGTTCGCGAGATCTGGGAGTTTGAAGCCAAGAAATGGTTGAGAAGGCAAAAAATTTTTCGCAATTCTGCTGCTCCAAACGCTTAACCAGAATGGCCTTGGGAAAAAATACACATACCGTTGTAATCGGGCGAGTTTCTACTTTCAGATGCAATAGTAATTTTTGGGTTAGGTCAATCCGTTCGCGAGATATGGTGGTTTGAAGCCAAGAAATGGTTGAGAAGGCAAAATATTTTTCGCAATTCTGCTGCTCCAAACGTTTAACCAGAATGGCCCAGGGAAAAAATACACATACCGTTGTAATCGGGCGAGTTTCTACTTTCAGATGCAACAGGAATTTTTGGGTTAGGTCAATCCGTTCGCGAGATATGGGAGTTTGAAGCCAAGAAATGGTTGAGAAGGCAAAAAATTTTTCGCAATACTGCTGCTCCTAACGCTTAACCAGAATGGCCTAGGGAAAAAATACGCACACCGTTGTAATCGGGCGAGTTTCTACTTTCAGATGCAATAGGAATTTTTGGGTTAGGTCAATCCGTTCGCGAGATATGGGAGTTTGAAGCCAAGAAATGGTTGAGAAGGCAAAACATTTTTCGAAATTCTGCTGCTCCAAACGCTTAACCAGAATGGCCTAGGGAAAAAATACACATACCGTTGTAATCGGGCGAGTTTCTACTTTCAGATGCAACAGGAATTTTTGGGTTAGGTCAATCCGTTCGCGAGATATGGGAGTTTGAAGCCAAGAAATGGTTGAGAAGGCAAAAAATTTTTCGCACTTCTGCTGCTCCAAACGCTTAACCAGAATGGCCTAGGGAAAAAATTCACGTACCGTTGTAATCGGGCGAGTTTCTACTCTCAGATGCAACAGGAATTTTTGGCTTAGGTCAATCCGTTCGCGAGATATGGGAGTTTGAATCTAAAAAATATTTGAGAAGACAACAAATTTTTCGCACTTCTGCTGCTCCAAACGCTTAACCAGAATGGCCTAGGGAAAAAATACACATACTGTTGTAATCGGGCGAGTTTCTACTTTCAGATGCAATAGGAATTTTTGGGTTAGGTCAATCCGTTCGCGAGATATGGTGGATTGAAGCCAAGAAATGGTTGAGAAGGCAAAATATTTTTCGCAATTCTGCTGCTCCAAACGTTTAACCAGAATGGCTCAGGGAGAAAATACACATACCGTTGTAATCGGGCGAGTTTCTACTTTCAGATGCAACAGGAATTTTTGGGTTAGGTCAATCCGTTCGCGAGATATGGGAGTTTGAAGCCAAGAAATGGTTGAGAAGGCAAAAAATTTTTCGCAATTCTGCTGCTCCTAACGCTTAACCAGAATGGCCTAGGGAAAAAATACACATACCGTTGCAATCGGGCGAGTTTCTACTTTCAGATGCAATAGGAATTTTTGGGTTAGGTCAATCCGTTCGCGAGATATGGGAGTTTGAAGCCAAGAAATGGTTGGGAAGGCAAAAAATTTTTCGCAATTCTGCTGCTCCAAACGCTTAACCAGAATGGGCTAGGGAAAAAATACGCACACCGTTGTAATCGGGCGAGTTTCTACTTTCAGATGCAATAGGAATTTTTGGGTTAGGTCAATCCGTTCGCGAGATATGGGAGTTTGAAGCCAAGAAATGGTTGAGAAGGCAAAACATTTTTCGCAATTCTGCTGCTCCAAACGCTTAACCAGAATGGCCTAGGGAAAAAATACACATACCGTTGTAATCGGGCGAGTTTCTACTTTCAGATGCAGTAAGAATTTTTGGGTTAGGTCAATCCGTTCGCGAGATCTGGGAGTTTGAAGCCAAGAAATGGTTGAGAAGGCAAAAAATTTTTCGCAATTCTGCTGCTCCAAACGCTTAACCAGAATGGCCTTGGGAAAAAATACACATACCGTTGTAATCGGGCGAGTTTCTACTTTCAGATGCAATAGTAATTTTTGGGTTAGGTCAATCCGTTCGCGAGATATGGTGGTTTGAAGCCAAGAAATGGTTGAGAAGGCAAAATATTTTTCGCAATTCTGCTGCTCCAAACGTTTAACCAGAATGGCCCAGGGAAAAAATACACATACCGTTGTAATCGGGCGAGTTTCTACTTTCAGATGCAACAGGAATTTTTGGGTTAGGTCAATCCGTTCGCGAGATATGGGAGTTTGAAGCCAAGAAATGGTTGAGAAGGCAAAAAATTTTTCGCAATACTGCTGCTCCTAACGCTTAACCAGAATGGCCTAGGGAAAAAATACGCACACCGTTGTAATCGGGCGAGTTTCTACTTTCAGATGCAATAGGAATTTTTGGGTTAGGTCAATCCGTTCGCGAGATATGGGAGTTTGAAGCCAAGAAATGGTTGAGAAGGCAAAACATTTTTCGAAATTCTGCTGCTCCAAACGCTTAACCAGAATGGCCTAGGGAAAAAATACACATACCGTTGTAATCGGGCGAGTTTCTACTTTCAGATGCAACAGGAATTTTTGGGTTAGGTCAATCCGTTCGCGAGATATGGGAGTTTGAAGCCAAGAAATGGTTGAGAAGGCAAAAAATTTTTCGCACTTCTGCTGCTCCAAACGCTTAACCAGAATGGCCTAGGGAAAAAATACACATACCGTTGTAATCGGGCGAGTTTCTTCTTTCAGATGCAACAGTAATTTTTGGGTTAGGTCAATCCGTTCGCGAGATATGGTGGTTTGAAGCCAAGAAATGGTTGAGAAGGCAAAATATTTTTCGCAATTCTGCTGCTCCAAACGTTTAACCAGAATGGCCCAGGGAAAAAATACACATACCGTTATAATCGGGCGAGTTTCTACTTTCAGATGCAACAGGAATTTTTGGGTTACGTCAATCCGTTCGCGAGATATGGGAGTTTGAAGCCAAGAAATGGTTGAGAAGGCAGAAAATTTTTCGCAATACTGCTGCTCCTAACGCTTAACCAGAATGGCCTAGGGAAAAAATTCACGTACCGTTGTAATCGGGCGAGTTTCTACTCTCAGATGCAACAGGAATTTTTGGCTTAGGTCAATCCGTTCGCGAGATATGGGAGTTTGAATCTAAAAAATATTTGAGAAGACAACAAATTTTTCGCACTTCTGCTGCTCCAAACGCTTAACCAGAATGGCCTAGGGAAAAAATACACATACCGTTGTAATCGGGCGAGTTTCTACTTTCAGATGCAATAGGAATTTTTGGGTTAGGTCAATCCGTTCGCGAGATATGGTGGTTTGAAGCCAAGAAATGGTTGAGAAGGCAAAATATTTTTCGCAATTCTGCTGCTCCAAACGTTTAACCAGAATGGCTCAGGGAGAAAATACACATACCGTTGTAATCGGGCGAGTTTCTACTTTCAGATGCAATAGGAATTTTTGGGTTAGGTCAATCCGTTCGCGAGATATGGGAGTTTGAAGCCAAGAAATGGTTGGGAAGGCAAAAAATTTTTCGCAATTCTGCTGCTCCAAACGCTTAACCAGAATGGGCTAGGGAAAAAATACGCACACCGTTGTAATCGGGCGAGTTTCTACTTTCAGATGCAATAGGAATTTTTGGGTTAGGTCAATCCGTTCGCGAGATATGGGAGTTTGAAGCCAAGAAATGGTTGAGAAGGCAAAACATTTTTCGCAATTCTGCTGCTCCAAACGCTTAACCAGAATGGCCTAGGGAAAAAATACACATACCGTTGTAATCGGGCGAGTTTCTACTTTCAGATGCAGTAAGAATTTTTGGGTTAGGTCAATCCGTTCGCGAGATCTGGGAGTGTGAAGCCAAGAAATGGTTGAGAAGGCAAAAAATTTTTCGCAATTCTGCTGCTCCAAACGCTTAACCAGAATGGCCTTGGGAAAAAATACACATACCGTTGTAATCGGGCGAGTTTCTACTTTCAGATGCAATAGTAATTTTTGGGTTAGGTCAATCCGTTCGCGAGATATGGTGGTTTGAAGCCAAGAAATGGTTGAGAAGGCAAAATATTTTTCGCAATACTGCTGCTCCTAACGCTTAACCAGAATGGCCTAGGGAAAAAATTCACATACCGTTGTAATCGGGCGAGTTTCTACTTTCAGATGCAACAGGAATTTTTGGGATAGGTCAATCCGTTCGCGAGATATGGGAGTTTGAAGCCAAGAAATGGTTGAGAAGGCAAAAAATTTTTCGCAATACTGCTGCTCCTAACGCTTAACCAGAATGGCCTAGGGAAAAAATACACATACCGTTGTTATCGGGCGAGTTTCTACTTTCAGATGCAATAGGAATTTTTGGGTTAGGTCAATCGGCTCGCGAGATATGGTGGTTTGAAGCCAAGAAATGGTTGAGAAGGCAAAATATTTTTCGCAATTCTGCTGCTCCAAACGTTTAACCAGAATGGCACAGGGAAAAAATACACATACCGTTGTAATCGGGCGAGTTTCTACTTTCAGATGCAACAGGAATTTTTGGGTTAGGTCAATCCGTTCGCGAGATATGGGA
This sequence comes from Ptiloglossa arizonensis, assembly GCF_051014685.1. NCBI lineage: Eukaryota > Metazoa > Arthropoda > Insecta > Hymenoptera > Colletidae > Ptiloglossa > Ptiloglossa arizonensis. The sequence continues at coordinate 36,348 of NW_027478651.1, forward strand.
GTTTGATGCCAAGAAATGGTTGAGAAGGCAAAAAATTTTTCGCAATTCTGCTGCTCCAAACGCTTAACCAGAATGGTCTAGGGAAAAAATACACATACCGTTGTAATCGGGCGAGTTTCTACTTTCAGACGCAACAGGAATTTTTGGGTTAGGTCAATCCGTTCGCGAGATATGGGAGTTTGAAGCCAAGAAATGGTTGAGAAGGCAAAGAATTTTTCGCAATTCTGCTGCTCCAAACGCTTAACCAGAATGGAGTATGGAAAAAATACACGTACCGCTGTAATCGGGCGAGTTTCTACTTTCAGATGCAATAGGAATTTTTGGGTTAGGTCAATCCGTTCGCGCGATATGGGAGTTTGAAGCCAAGAAATGGTTGAGAAGGCCAAAAATTTTTCGCAATTCTGCTGCTCCTAACGCTTAACCAGAATGGCCTAGGGAAAAACCACGCATACCGTTGTAATCGGGAGAGTTTCTACTTTCAGACGCAACAGGAATTTTTGGGTTAGGTCAATCCGTTCGCGAGATATGGGAGTTTGAAGCTAAACAATAGTTGAGAAGACAATAAATTTTTCGCAATTCTGCTGCTCCAAACGCTTAACCAGAATGGTCTAGGGAAAAAATACACATACCGTTGTAATCGGGCGAGTTTCTACTTTCAGACGCAACAGGAATTTTTGGGTTAGGTCAATCCGTTCGCGAGATATGGGAGTTTGATGCCAAGAAATGGTTGAGAAGGCAAAAAATTTTTCGCAATTCTGCTGCTCCAAACGCTTAACCAGAATGGCCTAGGGAAAAAATTCACATTCCGTTGTAATCGGGCGAGTTTCTACTTTCAGATGCAACAGGAATTTTTGGCTTAGGTCAATCCGTTCGCGAGATATGGGAGTTTGAATCTAAAAAATAGTTGAGAAGACAACAAATTTTTCGCAATTCTGCTGCTCCAAACGCTTAACCAGAATGGCCTAGGGAAAAAATACACATACCGTTGTAATCGGGCGAGTTTCTACATTCAGATGCAATAGGAATTTTTGGGTTAGGTCAATCCGTTCGCGAGATATGGTGGTTTGAAGCCAAGAAATGGTTGAGAAGGCAAAATATTTTTCGCAATTCTGCTGCTCCAAACGTTTAACCAGAATGGCTCAGGGAAAAAATACACATACCGTTGTAATCGGGCGAGTTTCTACTTTCAGATGCAACAGGAATTCTTGGGTTAGGTCAATCCGTTCGCGAGATATGGGAGTTTGAAGCCAAGAAATGGTTGAGAAGACAACAAATTTTTCGCACTTCTGCTGCTCCAAACGCTTAACCAGAATGGCCTAGGGAAAAAATACACATACCGTTGTTATCGGGCGAGTTTCTACTTTCAGATGCAATAGGAATTTTTGGGTTAGGTCAATCGGCTCGCGAGATATGGTGGTTTGAAGCCAAGAAATGGTTGAGAAGGCAAAATATTTTTCGCAATACTGCTGCTCCAAACCTTTAACCAGAATGGCCCAGGGAAAAAATACACATACCGTTGTAATCGGGCGAGTTTCTACTTTCAGATGCAACAGGAATTTTTGGGTTAGGTCAATCCGTTCGCGAGATATGGGAGTTTGAAGCCAAGAAATGGTTGAGAAGGCAAAAAATTTTTCGCAATTCTGCTGCTCCTAACGCTTAACCAGAATGGCCTAGGGAAAAAATACACACACCGTTGTAATCGGGCGAGTTTCTACTTTCAGATGCAATAGGAATTTTTGGGTTAGGTCAATCCGTTCGCGAGATATGGGAGTTTGAAGCCAAGAAATGGTTGAGAAGGCAAAACATTTTTCGCAATTCTGCTGCTCCAAACGCTTAACCAGAATGGCCTAGGGAAAAAATACACATACCGTTGTAATCGGGCGAGTTTCTACTTTCAGATGCAGTAAGAATTTTTGGGTTAGGTCAATCCGTTCGCGAGATCTGGGAGTTTGAAGCCAAGAAATGGTTGAGAAGGCAAAAAATTTTTCGCAATTCTGCTGCTCCAAACGCTTAACCAGAATGGCCTAGGGAAAAAATACACATACCGTTGTAATCGGGCGAGTTTCTACTTTCAGATGCAACAGGAATTTTTGGGTTAGGTCAATCCGTTCGCGAGATATGGGAGTTTGAAGCCAAGAAATGGTTGAGAAGGCAAAACATTTTTCGCAATTCTGCTGCTCCAAACGCTAAACCAGAATGGCCTAGGGAGAAAATACACATACCGTTGTAATCGGGCGAGTTTCTACTTTCAGATGCAACAGGAATTTTTGGGTTAGGTCAATCCGTTCGCGAGATATGGTAGTTTGAAGCCAAGAAATGGTTGAGAAGGCAAAAAATTTTTCGCAATTCTGCTGCTCCTAACGCTTAACCAGAATGGCCTAGGGAAAAAATACACATGCCGTTGCAATCGGGCGAGTTTCTACTTTCAGATGCAATAGGAATTTTTGGGTTAGGTCAATCCGTTCGCGAGATATGGGAGTTTGAAGCCAAGAAATGGTTGGGAAGGCAAAAAATTTTTCGCAATTCTGCTGCTCCAAACGCTTAACCAGAATGGGCTAGGGAAAAAATACGCACACCGTTGTAATCGGGCGAGTTTCTACTTTCAGATGCAATAGGAATTTTTGGGTTAGGTCAATCCGTTCGCGAGATATGGGAGTTTGAAGCCAAGAAATGGTTGAGAAGGCAAAAAATTTTTCGCAATTCTGCTGCTCCAAACGCTTAACCAGAATGGCCTTGGGAAAAAATACACATACCGTTGTAATCGGGCGAGTTTCTACTTTCAGATGCAATAGTAATTTTTGGGTTAGGTCAATCCGTTCGCGAGATATGGTGGTTTGAAGCCAAGAAATGGTTGAGAAGGCAAAATATTTTTCGCAATACTGCTGCTCCTAACGCTTAACCAGAATGGCCTAGGGAAAAAATTCACATACCGTTGTAATCGGGCGAGTATTCTACTTTCAGATGCAGTAAGAATTTTTGGGTTGGGTCAATCCGTTCGCGAGATATGGGAGTTTGAAGCCAAGAAATGGTTGAGAAGGCAAAAAATTTTTCGCAATTCTGCTGCTCCTAACGCTTAACCAGAATGGCCTAGGGAAAAAATACACATACCGTTGCAATCGGGCGAGTTTCTACTTTCAGATGCAATAGGAATTTTTGGGTTAGGTCAATCCGTTCGCGAGATATGGGAGTTTGAAGCCAAGAAATGGTTGGGAAGGCAAAAAATTTTTCGCAATTCTGCTGCTCCAAACGCTTAACCAGAATGGGCTAGGGAAAAAATACGCACACCGTTGTAATCGGGCGAGTTTCTACTTTCAGATGCAATAGTAATTTTTGGGTTAGGTCAATCCGTTCGCGAGATATGGTGGTTTGAAGCCAAGAAATGGTTGAGAAGGCAAAATATTTTTCGCAATTCTGCTGCTCCAAACGTTTAACCAGAATGGCCCAGGGAAAAAATACACATACCGTTGTAATCGGGCGAGTTTCTACTTTCAGATGCAATAGGAATTTTTGGGTTAGGTCAATCCGTTCGCGAGATATGGGAGTTTGAAGCCAAGAAATGGTTGAGAAGGCAAAAAATTTTTCGCAATACTGCTGCTCCTAACGCTTAACCAGAATGGCCTAGGGAAAAAATACGCACACCGTTGTAATCGGGCGAGTTTCTACTTTCAGATGCAATAGGAATTTTTGGGTTAGGTCAATCCGTTCGCGAGATATGGGAGTTTGAAGCCAAGAAATGGTTGAGAAGGCAAAACATTTTTCGAAATTCTGCTGCTCCAAACGCTTAACCAGAATGGCCTAGGGAAAAAATACACATACCGTTGTAATCGGGCGAGTTTCTACTTTCAGATGCAGTAAGAATTTTTGGGTTAGGTCAATGCGTTCGCGAGATCTGGGAGTTTGAAGCCAAGAAATGGTTGAGAAGGCAAAAAATTTTTCGCACTTCTGCTGCTCCAAACGCTTAACCAGAATGGCCTAGGGAAAAAATACACATACCGTTGTAATCGGGCGAGTTTCTACTTTCAGATGCAACAGTAATTTTTGGGTTAGGTCAATCCGTTCGCGAGATATGGTGGTTTGAAGCCAAGAAATGGTTGAGAAGGCAAAATATTTTTCGCAATTCTGCTGCTCCAAACGTTTAACCAGAATGGCCCAGGGAAAAAATACACATACCGTTATAATCGGGCGAGTTTCTACTTTCAGATGCAACAGGAATTTTTGGGTTAGGTCAATCCGTTCGCGAGATATGGGAGTTTGAAGCCAAGAAATGCTTGAGAAGGCAAAAAATTTTTCGCAATACTGCTGCTCCTAACGCTTAACCAGAATGGCCTAGGGAAAAAATTCACGTACCGTTGTAATCGGGCGAGTTTCTACTCTCAGATGCAACAGGAATTTTTGGCTTAGGTCAATCCGTTCGCGAGATATGGGAGTTTGAATCTAAAAAATATTTGAGAAGACAACAAATTTTTCGCAATTCTGCTGCTCCAAACGCTTAACCAGAATGGCCTAGGGAAAAAATACACATACCGTTGTAATCGGGCGAGTTTCTACTTTCAGATGCAATAGGAATTTTTGGGTTAGGTCAATCCGTTCGCGAGATATGGTGGTTTGAAGCCAAGAAATGGTTGAGAAGGCAAAATATTTTTCGCAATTCTGCTGCTCCAAACGTTTAACCAGAATGGCTCAGGGAGAAAATACACATACCGTTGTAATCGGGCGAGTTTCTACTTTCAGATGCAATAGGAATTTTTGGGTTAGGTCAATCCGTTCGCGAGATATGGGAGTTTGAAGCCAAGAAATGGTTGGGAAGGCAAAAAATTTTTCGCAATTCTGCTGCTCCAAACGCTTAACCAGAATGGGCTAGGGAAAAAATACGCACACCGTTGTAATCGGGCGAGTTTCTACTTTCAGATGCAATAGGAATTTTTGGGTTAGGTCAATCCGTTCGCGAGATATGGGAGTTTGAAGCCAAGAAATGGTTGAGAAGGCAAAACATTTTTCGCAATTCTGCTGCTCCAAACGCTTAACCAGAATGGCCTAGGGAAAAAATACACATACCGTTGTAATCGGGCGAGTTTCTACTTTCAGATGCAGTAAGAATTTTTGGGTTAGGTCAATCCGTTCGCGAGATCTGGGAGTTTGAAGCCAAGAAATGGTTGAGAAGGCAAAAAATTTTTCGCAATTCTGCTGCTCCAAACGCTTAACCAGAATGGCCTTGGGAAAAAATACACATACCGTTGTAATCGGGCGAGTTTCTACTTTCAGATGCAATAGTAATTTTTGGGTTAGGTCAATCCGTTCGCGAGATATGGTGGTTTGAAGCCAAGAAATGGTTGAGAAGGCAAAATATTTTTCGCAATACTGCTGCTCCTAACGCTTAACCAGAATGGCCTAGGGAAAAAATTCACATACCGTTGTAATCGGGCGAGTTTCTACTTTCAGATGCAACAGGAATTTTTGGGATAGGTCAATCCGTTCGCGAGATATGGGAGTTTGAAGCCAAGAAATGGTTGAGAAGGCAAAAAATTTTTCGCAATACTGCTGCTCCTAACGCTTAACCAGAATGGCCTAGGGAAAAAATACACATACCGTTGTTATCGGGCGAGTTTCTACTTTCAGATGCAATAGGAATTTTTGGGTTAGGTCAATCGGCTCGCGAGATATGGTGGTTTGAAGCCAAGAGATGGTTGAGAAGGCAAAATATTTTTCGCAATTCTGCTGCTCCAAACGTTTAACCAGAATGGCACAGGGAAAAAATACACATACCGTTGTAATCGGGCGAGTTTCTACTTTCAGATGCAACAGGAATTTTTGGGTTAGGTCAATCCGTTCGCGAGATATGGGAGTTTGATGCCAAGAAATGGTTGAGAAGGCAAAAAATTTTTCGCAATTCTGCTGCTCCAAACGCTTAACCAGAATGGCCTAGGGAAAAAATACACATACCGTTGTAATCGGGCGAGTTTCTACTTTCAGACGCAACAGGAATTTTTGGGTTAGGTCAATCCGTTCGCGAGATATGGGAGTTTGAAGCCAAGAAATGGTTGAGAAGGCAAAAAATTTTTCGCAATTCTGCTGCTCCAAACGCTTAACCAGAATGGAGTATGGAAAAAATACACGTACCGCTGTAATCGGGCGAGTTTCTACTTTCAGATGCAATAGGAATTTTTGGGTTAGGTCAGTCCGTTCGCGCGATATGGGAGTTTGAAGCCAAGAAATGGTTGAGAAGGCCAAAAATTTTTCGCAATTCTGCTGCTCCTAACGCTTAACCAGAATGGCCTAGGGAAAAACCACGCATACCGTTGTAATCGGGAGAGTTTCTACTTTCAGACGCAACAGGAATTTTTGGGTTAGGTCAATCCGTTCGCGAGATATGGGAGTTTGAAGCTAAACAATAGTTGAGAAGACAATAAATTTTTCGCACTTCTGCTGCTCCAAACGCTTAACCAGAATGGCCTAGGGAAAAAATACACATACCGTTGTAATCGGGCGAGTTTCTACTTTCAGATGCAACAGGAATTTTTGGGTTAGGTCAATCCGTTCGCGAGATATGGGAGTTTGAAGCCAAGAAATGGTTGAGAAGGCAAAAAATTTTTCGCAATTCTGCTGCTCCTAACGTTTAACCAGAATGGCCCAGGGAAAAAATACACATACCGTTGTAATCGAGCGAGTTTCTACTTTCAGACGCAACAGGAATTTTTGGGTTAGGTCAATCCGTTCGCGAGATATGGGAGTTTGAAGCCAAGAAATGGTTGAGAAGGCAACAAATTTTTCGCAATTCTGCTGCTCCAAACGCTTAACCAGAATGGCCTAGGGAAAAAATTCACATTCCGTTGTAATCGGGCGAGTTTCTACTTTCAGATGCTACAGGAATTTTTGGCTTAGGTCAATCCGTTCGCGAGATATGGGAGTTTGAATCTAAAAAATAGTTGAGAAGACAACAAATTTTTCGCAATTCTGCTGCTCCAAACGCTTAACCAGAATGGCCTAGGGAAAAAATACACATACCGTTGTAATCGGGCGAGTTTCTACATTCAGATGCAATAGGAATTTTTGGGTTAGGTCAATCCGTTCGCGAGATATGGTGGTTTGAAGCCAAGAAATGGTTGAGAAGGCAAAATATTTTTCGCAATTCTGCTGCTCCAAACGTTTAACCAGAATGGCCCAGGGAAAAAATACACATACCGTTGTAATCGGGCGAGTTTCTACTTTCAGATGCAACAGGAATTCTTGGGTTAGGTCAATCCGTTCGCGAGATATGGGAGTTTGAAGCCAAGAAATGGTTGAGAAGACAACAAATTTTTCGCACTTCTGCTGCTCCAAACGCTTAACCAGAATGGCCTAGGGAAAAAATACACATACCGTTGTTATCGGGCGAGTTTCTACTTTCAGATGCAATAGGAATTTTTGGGTTAGGTCAATCGGCTCGCGAGATATGGTGGTTTGAAGCCAAGAAATGGTTGAGAAGGCAAAATATTTTTCGCAATACTGCTGCTCCAAACCTTTAACCAGAATGGCCCAGGGAAAAAATACACATACCGTTGTAATCGGGCGAGTTTCTACTTTCAGATGCAACAGGAATTTTTGGGTTAGGTCAATCCGTTCGCGAGATATGGGAGTTTGAAGCCAAGAAATGGTTGAGAAGGCAAAAAATTTTTCGCAATTCTGCTGCTCCTAACGCTTAACCAGAATGGCCTAGGGAAAAAATACACACACCGTTGTAATCGGGCGAGTTTCTACTTTCAGATGCAATAGGAATTTTTGGGTTAGGTCAATCCGTTCGCGAGATATGGGAGTTTGAAGCCAAGAAATGGTTGGGAAGGCAAAAAATTTTTCGCAATTCTGCTGCTCCAAACGCTTAACCAGAATGGGCTAGGGAAAAAATACGCACACCGTTGTAATCGGGCGAGTTTCTACTTTCAGATGCAATAGGAATTTTTGGGTTAGGTCAATCCGTTCGCGAGATATGGTGGTTTGAAGCCAAGAAATGGTTGAGAAGGCAAAATATTTTTCGCAATTCTGCTGCTCCAAACGTTTAACCAGAATGGCCCAGGGAAAAAATACACATACCGTTGTAATCGGGCGAGTTTCTACTTTCAGATGCAACAGGAATTCTTGGGTTAGGTCAATCCGTTCGCGAGATATGGGAGTTTGAAGCCAAGAAATGGTTGAGAAGACAACAAATTTTTCGCACTTCTGCTGCTCCAAACGCTTAACCAGAATGGCCTAGGGAAAAAATACACATACCGTTGTTATCGGGCGAGTTTCTACTTTCAGATGCAATAGGAATTTTTGGGTTAGGTCAATCGGCTCGCGAGATATGGTGGTTTGAAGCCAAGAAATGGTTGAGAAGGCAAAATATTTTTCGCAATTCTGCTGCTCCAAACGTTTAACCAGAATGGCCCAGGGAAAAAATACACATACCGTTGTAATCGGGCGAGTTTCTACTTTCAGATGCAACAGGAATTTTTGGGTTAGGTCAATCCGTTCGCGAGATATGGGAGTTTGAAGCCAAGAAATGGTTGAGAAGGCAAAAAATTTTTCGCAATTCTGCTGCTCCTAACGCTTAACCAGAATGGCCTAGGGAAAAAATACACACACCGTTGTAATCGGGCGAGTTTCTACTTTCAGATGCAATAGGAATTTTTGGGTTAGGTCAATCCGTTCGCGAGATATGGGAGTTTGAAGCCAAGAAATGGTTGAGAAGGCAAAAAATTTTTCGCAATTCTGCTGCTCCAAACGCTTAACCAGAATGGCCTAGGGAAAAAATACACATACCGTTGTAATCGGGCGAGTTTCTACTTTCAGACGCAACAGGAATTTTTGGGTTAGGTCAATCCGTTCGCGAGATATGGGAGTTTGAAGCCAAGAAATGGTTGAGAAGGCAAAAAATTTTTCGCAATTCTGCTGCTCCAAACGCTTAACCAGAATGGAGTATGGAAAAAATACACGTACCGCTGTAATCGGGCGAGTTTCTACTTTCAGATGCAATAGGAATTTTTGGGTTAGGTCAGTCCGTTCGCGCGATATGGGAGTTTGAAGCCAAGAAATGGTTGAGAAGGCCAAAAATTTTTCGCAATTCTGCTGCTCCTAACGCTTAACCAGAATGGCCTAGGGAAAAACCACGCATACCGTTGTAATCGGGAGAGTTTCTACTTTCAGACGCAACAGGAATTTTTGGGTTAGGTCAATCCGTTCGCGAGATATGGGAGTTTGAAGCTAAACAATAGTTGAGAAGACAATAAATTTTTCGCACTTCTGCTGCTCCAAACGCTTAACCAGAATGGCCTAGGGAAAAAATACACATACCGTTGTAATCGGGCGAGTTTCTACTTTCAGATGCAACAGGAATTTTTGGGTTAGGTCAATCCGTTCGCGAGATATGGGAGTTTGAAGCCAAGAAATGGTTGAGAAGGCAAAAAATTTTTCGCAATTCTGCTGCTCCTAACGTTTAACCAGAATGGCCCAGGGAAAAAATACACATACCGTTGTAATCGAGCGAGTTTCTACTTTCAGACGCAACAGGAATTTTTGGGTTAGGTCAATCCGTTCGCGAGATATGGGAGTTTGAAGCCAAGAAATGGTTGAGAAGGCAACAAATTTTTCGCAATTCTGCTGCTCCAAACGCTTAACCAGAATGGCCTAGGGAAAAAATTCACATTCCGTTGTAATCGGGCGAGTTTCTACTTTCAGATGCTACAGGAATTTTTGGCTTAGGTCAATCCGTTCGCGAGATATGGGAGTTTGAATCTAAAAAATAGTTGAGAAGACAACAAATTTTTCGCAATTCTGCTGCTCCAAACGCTTAACCAGAATGGCCTAGGGAAAAAATACACATACCGTTGTAATCGGGCGAGTTTCTACATTCAGATGCAATAGGAATTTTTGGGTTAGGTCAATCCGTTCGCGAGATATGGTGGTTTGAAGCCAAGAAATGGTTGAGAAGGCAAAATATTTTTCGCAATTCTGCTGCTCCAAACGTTTAACCAGAATGGCCCAGGGAAAAAATACACATACCGTTGTAATCGGGCGAGTTTCTACTTTCAGATGCAACAGGAATTCTTGGGTTAGGTCAATCCGTTCGCGAGATATGGGAGTTTGAAGCCAAGAAATGGTTGAGAAGACAACAAATTTTTCGCACTTCTGCTGCTCCAAACGCTTAACCAGAATGGCCTAGGGAAAAAATACACATACCGTTGTTATCGGGCGAGTTTCTACTTTCAGATGCAATAGGAATTTTTGGGTTAGGTCAATCGGCTCGCGAGATATGGTGGTTTGAAGCCAAGAAATGGTTGAGAAGGCAAAATATTTTTCGCAATACTGCTGCTCCAAACCTTTAACCAGAATGGCCCAGGGAAAAAATACACATACCGTTGTAATCGGGCGAGTTTCTACTTTCAGATGCAACAGGAATTTTTGGGTTAGGTCAATCCGTTCGCGAGATATGGGAGTTTGAAGCCAAGAAATGGTTGAGAAGGCAAAAAATTTTTCGCAATTCTGCTGCTCCTAACGCTTAACCAGAATGGCCTAGGGAAAAAATACACACACCGTTGTAATCGGGCGAGTTTCTACTTTCAGATGCAATAGGAATTTTTGGGTTAGGTCAATCCGTTCGCGAGATATGGGAGTTTGAAGCCAAGAAATGGTTGGGAAGGCAAAAAATTTTTCGCAATTCTGCTGCTCCAAACGCTTAACCAGAATGGGCTAGGGAAAAAATACGCACACCGTTGTAATCGGGCGAGTTTCTACTTTCAGATGCAATAGGAATTTTTGGGTTAGGTCAATCCGTTCGCGAGATATGGTGGTTTGAAGCCAAGAAATGGTTGAGAAGGCAAAATATTTTTCGCAATTCTGCTGCTCCAAACGTTTAACCAGAATGGCCCAGGGAAAAAATACACATACCGTTGTAATCGGGCGAGTTTCTACTTTCAGATGCAACAGGAATTCTTGGGTTAGGTCAATCCGTTCGCGAGATATGGGAGTTTGAAGCCAAGAAATGGTTGAGAAGACAACAAATTTTTCGCACTTCTGCTGCTCCAAACGCTTAACCAGAATGGCCTAGGGAAAAAATACACATACCGTTGTTATCGGGCGAGTTTCTACTTTCAGATGCAATAGGAATTTTTGGGTTAGGTCAATCGGCTCGCGAGATATGGTGGTTTGAAGCCAAGAAATGGTTGAGAAGGCAAAATATTTTTCGCAATTCTGCTGCTCCAAACGTTTAACCAGAATGGCCCAGGGAAAAAATACACATACCGTTGTAATCGGGCGAGTTTCTACTTTCAGATGCAACAGGAATTTTTGGGTTAGGTCAATCCGTTCGCGAGATATGGGAGTTTGAAGCCAAGAAATGGTTGAGAAGGCAAAAAATTTTTCGCAATTCTGCTGCTCCTAACGCTTAACCAGAATGGCCTAGGGAAAAAATACACACACCGTTGTAATCGGGCGAGTTTCTACTTTCAGATGCAATAGGAATTTTTGGGTTAGGTCAATCCGTTCGCGAGATATGGGAGTTTGAAGCCAAGAAATGGTTGGGAAGGCAAAAAATTTTTCGCAATTCTGCTGCTCCAAACGCTTAACCAGAATGGGCTAGGGAAAAAATACGCACACCGTTGTAATCGGGCGAGTTTCTACTTTCAGATGCAATAGGAATTTTTGGGTTAGGTCAATCCGTTCGCGAGATATGGGAGTTTGAAGCCAAGAAATGGTTGAGAAGGCAAAAAATTTTTCGCAATTCTGCTGCTCCAAACGCTTAACCAGAATGGCCTAGGGAAAAAATACACATACCGTTGTAATCGGGCGAGTTTCTACTTTCAGATGCAACAGGAATTTTTGGGTTAGGTCAATCCGTTCGCGAGATATGGGAGTTTGAAGCCAAGAAATGGTTGAGAAGGCAAAACATTTTTCGCAATTCTGCTGCTCCAAACGCTTAACCAGAATGGCCTAGGGAGAAAATACACATACCGTTGTAATCGGGCGAGTTTCTAGTTTCAGATGCAACAGGAATTTTTGGGTTAGGTCAATCCGTTCGCGAGATATGGGAGTTTGAAGCCAAGAAATGGTTGAGAAGGCAAAAAATTTTTCGCAATTCTGCTGCTCCTAACGCTTAACCAGAATGGCCTAGGGAAAAAATACACATACCGTTGCAATCGGGCGAGTTTCTACTTTCAGATGCAATAGGAATTTTTGGGTTAGGTCAATCCGTTCGCGAGATATGGGAGTTTGAAGCCAAGAAATGGTTGGGAAGGCAAAAAATTTTTCGCAATTCTGCTGCTCCAAACGCTTAACCAGAATGGGCTAGGGAAAAAATACGCACACCGTTGTAATCGGGCGAGTTTCTACTTTCAGATGCAATAGGAATTTTTGGGTTAGGTCAATCCGTTCGCGAGATATGGGAGTTTGAAGCCAAGAAATGGTTGAGAAGGCAAAACATTTTTCGCAATTCTGCTGCTCCAAACGCTTAACCAGAATGGCCTAGGGAAAAAATACACATACCGTTGTAATCGGGCGAGTTTCTACTTTCAGATGCAGTAAGAATTTTTGGGTTAGGTCAATCCATTCGCGAGATCTGGGAGTTTGAAGCCAAGAAATGGTTGAGAAGGCAAAAAATTTTTCGCAATTCTGCTGCTCCAAACGCTTAACCAGAAGGGCCTTGGGAAAAAATACACATACCGTTGTAATCGGGCGAGTTTCTACTTTCAGATGCAATAGTAATTTTTGGGTTAGGTCAATCCGTTCGCGAGATATGGTGGTTTGAAGCCAAGAAATGGTTGAGAAGGCAAAATATTTTTCGCAATTCTGCTGCTCCAAACGTTTAACCAGAATGGCCCAGGGAAAAAATACACACACCGTTGTAATCGGGCGAGTTTCTACTTTCAGATGCAACAGGAATTTTTGGGTTAGGTCAATCCGTTCGCGAGATATGGGAGTTTGAAGCCAAGAAATGGTTGAGAAGGCAAAAAATTTTTCGCAATACTGCTGCTCCTAACGCTTAACCAGAATGGCCTAGGGAAAAAATACGCACACCGTTGTAATCGGGCGAGTTTCTACTTTCAGATGCAATAGGAATTTTTGGGTTAGGTCAATCCGTTCGCGAGATATGGGAGTTCGAAGCCAAGAAATGGTTGAGAAGGCAAAACATTTTTCGCAATTCTGCTGCTCCAAACGCTTAACCAGAATGGCCTAGGGAAAAAATACACATACCGTTGTAATCGGGCGAGTTTCTACTTTCAGATGCAGTAAGAATTTTTGGGTTAGGTCAATCCGTTCGCGAGATCTGGGAGTTTGAAGCCAAGAAATGGTTGAGAAGGCAAAAAATTTTTCGCAATTCTGCTGCTCCAAACGCTTAACCAGAATGGCCTTGGGAAAAAATACACATACCGTTGTAATCGGGCGAGTTTCTACTTTCAGATGCAATAGTAATTTTTGGGTTAGGTCAATCCGTTCGCGAGATATGGTGGTTTGAAGCCAAGAAATGGTTGAGAAGGCAAAATATTTTTCGCAATTCTGCTGCTCCAAACGTTTAACCAGAATGGCCCAGGGAAAAAATACACATACCGTTGTAATCGGGCGAGTTTCTACTTTCAGATGCAATAGGAATTTTTGGGTTAGGTCAATCCGTTCGCGAGATATGGGAGTTTGAAGCCAAGAAATGGTTGAGAAGGCAAAACATTTTTCGCAATTCTGCTGCTCCAAACGCTTAACCAGAATGGCCTAGGGAAAAAATACACATACCGTTGTAATCGGGCGAGTTTCTACTTTCAGATGCAGTAAGAATTTTTGGGTTAGGTCAATCCGTTCGCGAGATCTGGGAGTTTGAAGCCAAGAAATGGTTGAGAAGGCAAAAAATTTTTCGCAATTCTGCTGCTCCAAACGCTTAACCAGAATGGCCTTGGGAAAAAATACACATACCGTTGTAATCGGGCGAGTTTCTACTTTCAGATGCAATAGTAATTTTTGGGTTAGGTCAATCCGTTCGCGAGATATGGTGGTTTGAAGCCAAGAAATGGTTGAGAAGGCAAAATATTTTTCGCAATTCTGCTGCTCCAAACGTTTAACCAGAATGGCCCAGGGAAAAAATACACATACCGTTGTAATCGGGCGAGTTTCTACTTTCAGATGCAACAGGAATTTTTGGGTTAGGTCAATCCGTTCGCGAGATATGGGAGTTTGAAGCCAAGAAATGGTTGAGAAGGCAAAAAATTTTTCGCAATACTGCTGCTCCTAACGCTTAACCAGAATGGCCTAGGGAAAAAATTCACGTACCGTTGTAATCGGGCGAGTTTCTACTCTCAGATGCAACAGGAATTTTTGGCTTAGGTCAATCCGTTCGCGAGATATGGTGGTTTGCAGCCAAGAAATGGTTGAGAAGGCAAAACATTTTTCGCAATTCTGCTGCTCCAAACGCTTAACCAGAATGGCCTAGGGAAAAAATACACATACCGTTGTAATCGGGCGAGCTTCTACTTTCAGATGCAGTAAGAATTTTTGGGTTAGGTCAATCCGTTCGCGAGATCTGGGAGTTTGAAGCCAAGAAATGGTTGAGAAGGCAAAAAATTTTTCGCAATTCTGCTGCTCCAAACGCTTAACCAGAATGGCCTTGGGAAAAAATACACATACCGTTGTAATCGGGCGAGTTTCTACTTTCAGATGCAACAGGAATTTTTGGGTTAGGTCAATCCGTTCGCGAGATATGGGTGTTTGAAGCCAAGAAATGGTTGAGAAGGCAACAAATTTTTCGCAATTCTGCTGCTCCAAACGCTTAACCAGAATGGCCTAGGGAAAAAATTCACATACCGTTGTAATCGGGCGAGTTTCTACTCTCAGATGCAACAGGAATTTTTGGCTTAGGTCAATCCGTTCGCGAGATATGGGAGTTTGAATCTAAAAAATAGTTGAGAAGACAACAAATTTTTCGCACTTCTGCTGCTCCAAACGCTTAACCAGAATGGCCTAGGGAAAAAATACACATACCGTTGTAATCGGGCGAGTTTCTACTTTCAGATGCAATAGTAATTTTTGGGTTAGGTCAATCCGTTCGCGAGATATGGTGGTTTGAAGCCAAGAAACGGTTGAGAAGGCAAAATATTTTTCGCAATTCTGCTGCTCCAAACGTTTAACCAGAATGGCGCAGGGAAAAAATACACATACCGTTGTAATCGGGCGAGTTTCTACTTTCAGATGCAACAGGAATTTTTGGGTTAGGTCAATCCGTTCGCGAGATATGGGAGTTTGAAGCCAAGAAATGGTTGAGAAGGCAAAAAATTTTTCGCAATACTGCTGCTCCTAACGCTTAACCAGAATGGCCTAGGGAAAAAATTCACCTACCGTTTTAATCGGGCGATTTTTCTACTCTCAGATGCAACAGGAATTTTTGGCTTAGGTCAATCCGTTCGCGAGATATGGGAGTTTGAATCTAAAAAATATTTGAGAAGACAACAAATTTTTGGCACTTCTGCTGCTCCAAACGCTTAACCAGAATGGCCTAGGGAAAAAATACACATACCGTTGCAATCGGGCGAGTTTCTACTTTCAGATGCAATAGGAATTTTTGGGTTAGGTCAATCCGTTCGCGAGATATGGGAGTTTGAAGCCAAGAAATGGTTGGGAAGGCAAAAAATTTTTCGCAATTCTGCTGCTCCAAACGCTTAACCAGAATGGGCTAGGGAAAAAATACGCACACCGTTGTAATCGGGCGAGTTTCTACTTTCAGATGCAATAGGAATTTTTGGGTTAGGTCAATCCGTTCGCGAGATATGGGTGTTTGAAGCCAAGAAATGGTTGAGCAGGCAACAAATTTTTCGCAATTCTGCTGCTCCAAACGCTTAACCAGAATGGCCTTGGGAAAAAATACACATACCGTTGTAATCGGGCGAGTTTCTACTTTCAGATGCAACAGGAATTTTTGGGTTAGGTCAATCCGTTCGCGAGATATGGGTGTTTGAAGCCAAGAAATGGTTGAGAAGGCAACAAATTTTTCGCAATTCTGCTGCTCCAAACGCTTAACCAGAATGGCCTAGGGAAAAAATTCACATACCGTTGTAATCGGGCGAGTTTCTACTCTCAGATGCAACAGGAATTTTTGGCTTAGGTCAATCCGTTCGCGAGATATGGGAGTTTGAATCTAAAAAATAGTTGAGAAGACAACAAATTTTTCGCACTTCTGCTGCTCCAAACGCTTAACCAGAATGGCCTAGGGAAAAAATACACATACCGTTGTAATCGGGCGAGTTTCTACTTTCAGATGCAATAGTAATTTTTGGGTTAGGTCAATCCGTTCGCGAGATATGGTGGTTTGAAGCCAAGAAATGGTTGAGAAGGCAAAATATTTTTCGCAATTCTGCTGCTCCAAACGTTTAACCAGAATGGCCCAGGGAAAAAATACACATACCGTTATAATCGGGCGAGTTTCTACTTTCAGATGCAACAGGAATTTTTGGGTTAGGTCAATCCGTTCGCGATATATGGGAGTTTGAAGCCAAGAAATGGTTGAGAAGGCAAAAAATTTTTCGCAATACTGCTGCTCCTAACGCTTAACCAGAATGGCCTAGGGAAAAAATTCACATACCGTTGTAATCGGGCGAGTTTCTACTTTCAGATGCAACAGGAATTTTTGGGATAGGTCAATCCGTTCGCGAGATATGGGAGTTTGAAGCTAAAAAATAGTTGAGAAGACAACAAATTTTTCGCACTTCTGCTGCTCCAAACGCTTAACCAGAATGGCCTAGGGAGAAAATACACATACCGTTGTTATCGGGCGAGTTTCTACTTTCAGATGCAATAGGAATTTTTGGGTTAGGTCAATCGGCTCGCGAGATATGGTGGTTTGAAGCCAAGAAATGGTTGAGAAGGCAACAAATTTTTCACAATTCTGCTGCTCCAAACGCTTAACCAGAATGGCCTAGGGAAAAAATTCACATACCGTTGTAATCGGGCGAGTTTCTACTTTCAGATGCAACAGGAATTTTTGGCTTAGGTCAATCCGTTCGCGAGATATGGGAGTTTGAATCTAAAAAATAGTTGAGAAGAAAACAAATTTTTCGCACTTCTGCTGCTCCAAACGCTTAACCAGAATGGCCTAGGGAAAAAATACACATACCGTTGTAATCGGGCGAGTTTCTACTTTCAGATGCAATAGGAATTTTTGGGTTAGGTCAATCCGTTCGCGAGATATGGTGGTTTGAAGCCAAGAAATGGTTGAGAAGGCAAAATATTTTTCGCAATTCTGCTGCTCCAAACGTTTAACCAGAATGGCCCAGGGAAAAAATACACATACCGTTGTAATCGGGCGAGTTTCTACTTTCAGATGCAACAGGAATTTTTGGGTTAGGTCAATCCGTTCGCGAGATATGGGAGTTTGAAGCCAAGAAATGGTTGAGAAGGCAAAAAATTTTTCGCAATTCTGCTGCTCCTAACGCTTAACCGGAATGGCCTAGGGAAAAAATTCACATACCGTTGTAATCGGGCGAGTTTCTACTTTCAGATGCAACAGGAATTTTTGGGATAGGTCAATCCGTTCGCGAGATATGGGAGTTTGAAGCTAAAAAATAGTTGAGAAGACAACAAATTTTTCGCACTTCTGCTGCTCCAAACGCTTAACCAGAATGGCCTAGGGAAAAAATACACATACCGTTGTTATCGGGCGAGTTTCTACTTTCAGATGCAATAGGAATTTTTGGGTTAGGTCAATCGGCTCGCGAGATATGGTGGTTTGAATCCAAGAAATGGTTGAGAAGGCAAAATATTTTTCGCAATTCTGCTGCTCCAAACGTTTAACCAGAATGGCCCAGGGAAAAAATACACATACCGTTGTAATCGGGCGAGTTTCTACTTTCAGATGCAACAGGAATTTTTGGGTTAGGTCAATCCGTTCACGAGATATGGGAGTTTGAAGCCAAGAAATGGTTGAGAAGGCAAAAAATTTTTCGCAATTCTGCTGCTCCTAACGCTTAACAAGAATGGCCTAGGGAAAAAATACACACACCGTTGTAATCGGGCGAGTTTCTACTTTCAGATGCAATAGGAATTTTTGGGTTAGGTCAATCCGTTCGCGAGATATGGGAGTTTGAAGCCAAAAAATGGTTGAGAAGGCAAAACATTTTTCGCAATTCTGCTGCTGCAAACGCTTAACCAGAATGGCCTAGGGAAAAAATACACATACCGTTGTAATCGGGCGAGTTTCTACTTTCAGATGCAGTAAGAATTTTTGGGTTAGGTCAATCCGTTCGCGAGATCTGGGAGTTTGAAGCCAAGAAATGGTCGAGAAGGCAAAAAATTTTTCGCAATTCTGCTGCTCCAAACGCTTAACCAGAATGGCCTAGGGAAAAAATACACATACCGTTGTTATCGGGCGAGTTTCTACTTTCAGATGCAACAGGAATTTTTGGGTTAGGTCAATCCGTTCGCGAGATATGGGAGTTTGAAGCCAAGAAATGGTTCAGAAGGCAACAAATTTTTCGCAATTCTGCTGCTCCAAACGCTTAACCAGAATGGCCTAGGGAAAAAATTCACGTACCGTTGTAATCGGGCGAGTTTCTACTCTCAGATGCAACAGGAATTTTTGGCTTAGGTCAATCCGTTCGCGAGATATGGGAGTTTGAATCTAAAAAATATTTGAGAAGACAACAAATTTTTCGCACTTCTGCTGCTCCAAACGCTTAACCAGAATGGCCTAGGGAAAAAATACACATACCGTTGTAATCGGGCGAGTTTCTACTTTCAGATGCAATAGGAATTTTTGGGTTAGGTCAATCCGTTAGCGAGATATGGTGGTTTGAAGCCAAGAAATGGTTGAGAAGGCAAAAAATTTTTCGCAATTCTGCTGCTCCAAACGTTTAACCAGAATGGCCCAGGGAAAAAATACACATACCGTTGTAATCGGGCGAGTTTCTACTTTCAGATGCAACAGGAATTTTTGGGTTAGGTCAATCCGTTCGCGAGATATGGGAGTTTGAAGCCAAGAAATGGTTGAGAAGGCAAAAAATTTTTCGCAATTCTGCTGCTCCTAACGCTTAACCAGAATGGCCTAGGGAAAAAATACACATACCGTTGTAATCGGGCGAGTTTCTACTTTCAGATGCAATAGGAATTTTTGGGTTAGGTCAATCCGTTCGCGAGATATGGGAGTTTGAAGCCAAGAAATGGTTGAGAAGGCAAAACATTTTTCGCAATTCTGCTGCTCCAAACGCTTAACCAGAATGGCCTAGGGAAAAAATACACATACCGTTGTAATCGGGCGAGTTTCTACTCTCAGATGCAACAGGAATTTTTGGCTTAGGTCAATCCGTTCGCGAGATATGGGAGTTTGAATCTAAAAAATATTTGAGAAGACAACAAATTTTTCGCACTTCTGCTGCTCCAAACGCTTAACCAGAATGGCCTAGGGAAAAAATACACATACCGTTGTAATCGGGCGAGTTTCTACTTTCAGATGCAATAGGAATTTTTGGGTTAGGTCAATCCGTTCGCGAGATATGGTGGTTTGAAGCCAAGAAATGGTTGAGAAGGCAAAATATTTTTCGCAATTCTGCTGCTCCAAACGTTTAACCAGAATGGCCCAGGGAAAAAATACACATACCGTTGTAATCGGGCGAGTTTCTACTTTCAGATGCAACAGGAATTTTTGGCTTAGGTCAATCCGTTCGCGAGATATGGGAGTTTGAATCTAAAAAATATTTGAGAAGACAACAAATTTTTCGCACTTCTGCTGCTCCAAACGCTTAACCAGAATGGCCTAGGGAAAAAATACACATACCGTTGTAATCGGGCGAGTTTCTACTTTCAGATGCAATAGGAATTTTTGGGTTAGGTCAATCCGTTCGCGAGATATGGGAGTTTGAAGCTAAAAAATAGTTGAGACGACAACAAATTTTTCGCACTTCTGCTGCTCCAAACGCTTAACCAGAATGGCCTAGGGAAAAAATACACATACCGTTGTTATCGGGCGAGTTTCTACTTTCAGATGCAATAGGAATTTTTGGGTTAGGTCAATCGGCTCGCGAGATATGGTGGTTTGAAGCCAAGAAATGGTTGAGAAGGCAAAATATTTTTCGCAATTCTGCTGCTCCAAACGTTTAACCAGAATGGCCCAGGGAAAAAATACATATACCGTTGTAATCGGGCGAGTTTCTACTTTCAGATGCAACAGGAATTTTTGGGTTAGGTCAATCTGTTCGCGAGATATGGGAGTTTGAAGCCAAGAAATGGTTGAGAAGGCAAAAAATTTTTCGCAATTCTGCTGCTCCTAACGTTTAACCAGAATGGCCCAGGGAAAAAATACACATACCGTTGTAATCGGGCGAGTTTCTACTTTCAGACGCAACAGGAATTTTGGGGTTAGGTCAATCCGTTCGCGAGATATGGGAGTTTGAAGCCAAGAAATGGTTGAGAAGGCAACCAATATTTCGCAATTCTGCTGCTCCAAACGCTTAACCAGAATGGCCTAGGGAAAAAATTCACATACCGTTGTAATCGGGCGAGTTTCTACTTTCAGATGCAACAGGAATTTTTGGCTTAGGTCAATCCGTTCGCGAGATATGGGAGTTTGAATCTAAAAAATAGTTGAGAAGACAACAAATTTTTCGCACTTCTGCTGCTCCAAACGCTTAACCAGAATTGCCTAGTGAAAAAATACACATACCGTTGTAATCGGGCGAGTTTCTACTTTCAGATGCAACAGGAATTTTTGGGTTAGGTCAATCCGTTCGCGAGATATGGGAGTTTGAAGCCAAGAAATGGTTGAGAAGGCAAAAAATTTTTCGCAATTCTGCTGCTCCTAACGCTTAACCAGAATGGCCTAGGGAAAAAATACACATACCGTTGCAATCGGGCGAGTTTCTACTTTCAGATGCAATAGGAATTTTTGGGTTAGGTCAATCCGTTCGCGAGATATGGGAGTTTGAAGCCAAGAAATGGTTGGGAAGGCAAAAAATTTTTCGAAATTCTGCTGCTCCAAACGCTTAACCAGAATGGGCTAGGGAAAAAATACGCACACCGTTGTAATCGGGCGAGATTCTACTTTCAGATGCAATAGGAATTTTTGGGTTAGGTCAATCCGTTCGCGAGATATGGGAGTTTGAAGCCAAGAAATGGTTGAGAAGGCAAAACATTTTTCGCAATTCTGCTGCTCCAAACGCTTAACCAGAATGGCCTTGGGAAAAAATACACATACCGTTGTAATCGGGCGAGTTTCTACTTTCAGATGCAACAGGAATTTTTGGGTTAGGTCAATCCGTTCGCGAGATATGGGAGTTTGAAGCCAAGAAATGGTTGAGAAGGCAACAAATTTTTCGCAATTCTGCTGCTCCAAACGCTTAACCAGAATGGCCTAGGGAAAAAATTCACGTACCGTTGTAATCGGGCGAGTTTCTACTCTCAGATGCAACAGGAATTTTTGGCTTAGGTCAATCCGTTCGCGAGATATGGGAGTTTGAATCTAAAAAATATTTGAGAAGACAACAAATTTTTCGCACTTCTGCTGCTCCAAACGCTTAACCAGAATGGCCTAGGGAAAAAATACACATACCGTTGTAATCGGGCGTGTTTCTACTTTCAGATGCAATAGGAATTTTTGGGTTAGGTCAATCCGTTAGCGAGATATGGTGGTTTGAAGCCAAGAAATGGTTGAGAAGGCAAAAAATTTTTCGCAATTCTGCTGCTCCAAACGTTTAACCAGAATGGCCCAGGGAAAAAATACACATACCGTTGTAATCGGGCGAGTTTCTACTTTCAGATGCAACAGGAATTTTTGGGTTAGGTCAATCCGTTCGCGAGATATGGGAGTTTGAAGCCAAGAAATGGTTGAGAAGGCAAAAAATTTTTCGCAATTCTGATGCTCCTAACGCTTAACCAGAATGGCCTAGGGAAAAAATACACATACCGTTGTAATCGGGCGAGTTTCTACTTTCAGATGCAATAGGAATTTTTGGGTTAGGTCAATCCGTTCGCGAGATATGGGAGTTTGAAGCCAAGAAATGGTTGAGAAGGCAAAACATTTTTCGCAATTCTGCTGCTCCAAACGCTTAACCAGAATGGCCTAGGGAAAAAATACACATACCGTTGTAATCGGGCGAGTTTCTACTCTCAGATGCAACAGGAATTTTTGGCTTAGGTCAATCCGTTCGCGAGATATGGGAGTTTGAATCTAAAAAATATTTGAGAAGACAACAAATTTTTCGCACTTCTGCTGCTCCAAACGCTTAACCAGAATGGCCTAGGGAAAAAATACACATACCGTTGTAATCGGGCGAGTTTCTACTTTCAGATGCAATAGGAATTTTTGGGTTAGGTCAATCCGTTCGCGAGATATGGTGGTTTGAAGCCAAGAAATGGTTGAGAAGGCAAAATATTTTTCGCAATTCTGCTGCTCCAAACGTTTAACCAGAATGGCCCAGGGAAAAAATACACATACCGTTGTAATCGGGCGAGTTTCTACTTTCAGATGCAACAGGAATTTTTGGGTTAGGTCAATCCGTTCGCGAGATATGGGAGTTTGAAGCCAAGAAATGGTTGAGAAGGCAAAAAATTTTTCGCAATTCTGCTGCTCCTAACGCTTAACCAGAATGGCCTAGGGAAAAAATACACATACCGTTGTAATCGGGCGAGTTTCTACTTTCAGATGCAATAGGAATTTTTGGGTTAGGTCAATCCGTTCGCGAGATATGGGAGTTTGAAGCCAAGAAATGGTTGAGAAGGCAAAACATTTTTCGCAATTCTGCTGCTCCAAACGCTTAACCAGAATGGCCTAGGGAAAAAATACACATACCGTTGTAATCGGGCGAGTTTCTACTCTCAGATGCAACAGGAATTTTTGGCTTAGGTCAATCCGTTCGCGAGATATGGGAGTTTGAATCTAAAAAATATTTGAGAAGACAACAAATTTTTCGCACTTCTGCTGCTCCAAACGCTTAACCAGAATGGCCTAGGGAAAAAATACACATACCGTTGTAATCGGGCGAGTTTCTACTTTCAGATGCAATAGGAATTTTTGGGTTAGGTCAATCCGTTCGCGAGATATGGTGGTTTGAAGCCAAGAAATGGTTGAGAAGGCAAAATATTTTTCGCAATTCTGCTGCTCCAAACGTTTAACCAGAATGGCCCAGGGAAAAAATACACATACCGTTGTAATCGGGCGAGTTTCTACTTTCAGATGCAACAGGAATTTTTGGGTTAGGTCAATCCGTTCGCGAGATATGGGAGTTTGAAGCCAAGAAATGGTTGAGAAGGCAAAAAATTTTTCGCAATTCTGCTGCTCCTAACGCTTAACCAGAATGGCCTAGGGAAAAAATTCACATACCGTTGTAATCGGGCGAGTTTCTACTTTCAGATGCAACAGGAATTTTTGGGATAGCTCAATCCGTTCGCGAGATATGGGAGTTTGAAGCTAAAAAATAGTTGAGACGACAACAAATTTTTCGCACTTCTGCTGCTCCAAACGCTTAACCAGAATGGCCTAGGGAAAAAATACACATACCGTTGTTATCGGGCGAGTTTCTACTTTCAGATGCAATAGGAATTTTTGGGTTAGGTCAATCGGCTCGCGAGATATGGTGGTTTGAAGCCAAGAAATGGTTGAGAAGGCAAAATATTTTTCGCAATTCTGCTGCTCCAAACGTTTAACCAGAATGGCCCAGGGAAAAAATACATATACCGTTGTAATCGGGCGAGTTTCTACTTTCAGATGCAACAGGAATTTTTGGGTTAGGTCAATCTGTTCGCGAGATATGGGAGTTTGAAGCCAAGAAATGGTTGAGAAGGCAAAAAATTTTTCGCAATTCTGCTGCTCCTAACGTTTAACCAGAATGGCCCAGGGAAAAAATACACATACCGTTGTAATCGGGCGAGTTTCTACTTTCAGACGCAACAGGAATTTTGGGGTTAGGTCAATCCGTTCGCGAGATATGGGAGTTTGAAGCCAAGAAATGGTTGAGAAGGCAACCAATATTTCGCAATTCTGCTGCTCCAAACGCTTAACCAGAATGGCCTAGGGAAAAAATTCACATACCGTTGTAATCGGGCGAGTTTCTACTTTCAGATGCAACAGGAATTTTTGGCTTAGGTCAATCCGTTCGCGAGATATGGGAGTTTGAATCTAAAAAATAGTTGAGAAGACAACAAATTTTTCGCACTTCTGCTGCTCCAAACGCTTAACCAGAATTGGCTAGTGAAAAAATACACATACCGTTGTAATCGGGCGAGTTTCTACTTTCAGATGCAACAGGAATTTTTGGGTTAGGTCAATCCGTTCGCGAGATATGGGAGTTTGAAGCCAAGAAATGGTTGAGAAGGCAAAAAATTTTTCGCAATTCTGCTGCTCCTAACGCTTAACCAGAATGGCCTAGGGAAAAAATACACATACCGTTGCAATCGGGCGAGTTTCTACTTTCAGATGCAATAGGAATTTTTGGGTTAGGTCAATCCGTTCGCGAGATATGGGAGTTTGAAGCCAAGAAATGGTTGGGAAGGCAAAAAATTTTTCGAAACTCTGCTGCTCCAAACGCTTAACCAGAATGGGCTAGGGAAAAAATACGCACACCGTTGTAATCGGGCGAGTTTCTACTTTCAGATGCAATAGGAATTTTTGGGTTAGGTCAATCCGTTCGCGAGATATGGGAGTTTGAATCTAAAAAATATTTGAGAAGACAACAAATTTTTCGCACTTCTGCTGCTCCAAACGCTTAACCAGAATGGCCTAGGGAAAAAATACACATACCGTTGTAATCGGGCGAGTTTCTACTTTCAGATGCAATAGGAATTTTTGGGTTAGGTCAATCCGTTCGCGAGATATGGTGGTTTGAAGCCAAGAAATGGTTGAGAAGGCAAAATATTTTTCGCAATTCTGCTGCTCCAAACGTTTAACCAGAATGGCCCAGGGAAAAAATACACATACCGTTGTAATCGGGCGAGTTTCTACTTTCAGATGCAACAGGAATTTTTGGGTTAGGTCAATCCGTTCGCGAGATATGGGAGTTTGAAGCCAAGAAATGGTTGAGAAGGCAAAAAATTTTTCGCAATTCTGCTGCTCCTAACGCTTAACCAGAATGGCCTAGGGAAAAAATTCACATACCGTTGTAATCGGGCGAGTTTCTACTTTCAGATGCAACAGGAATTTTTGGGATAGCTCAATCCGTTCGCGAGATATGGGAGTTTGAAGCTAAAAAATAGTTGAGACGACAACAAATTTTTCGCACTTCTGCTGCTCCAAACGCTTAACCAGAATGGCCTAGGGAAAAAATACACATACCGTTGTTATCGGGCGAGTTTCTACTTTCAGATGCAATAGGAATTTTTGGGTTAGGTCAATCGGCTCGCGAGATATGGTGGTTTGAAGCCAAGAAATGGTTGAGAAGGCAAAATATTTTTCGCAATTCTGCTGCTCCAAACGTTTAACCAGAATGGCCCAGGGAAAAAATACATATACCGTTGTAATCGGGCGAGTTTCTACTTTCAGATGCAACAGGAATTTTTGGGTTAGGTCAATCTGTTCGCGAGATATGGGAGTTTGAAGCCAAGAAATGGTTGAGAAGGCAAAAAATTTTGCGCAATTCTGCTGCTCCTAACGTTTAACCAGAATGGCCCAGGGAAAAAATACACATACCGTTGTAATCGGGCGAGTTTCTACTTTCAGACGCAACAGGAATTTTGGGGTTAGGTCAATCCGTTCGCGAGATATGGGAGTTTGAAGCCAAGAAATGGTTGAGAAGGCAACCAATATTTCGCAATTCTGCTGCTCCAAACGCTTAACCAGAATGGCCTAGGGAAAAAATTCACATACCGTTGTAATCGGGCGAGTTTCTACTTTCAGATGCAACAGGAATTTTTGGCTTAGGTCAATCCGTTCGCGAGATATGGGAGTTTGAATCTAAAAAATAGTTGAGAAGACAACAAATTTTTCGCACTTCTGCTGCTCCAAACGCTTAACCAGAATTGGCTAGTGAAAAAATACACATACCGTTGTAATCGGGCGAGTTTCTACTTTCAGATGCAACAGGAATTTTTGGGTTAGGTCAATCCGTTCGCGAGATATGGGAGTTTGAAGCCAAGAAATGGTTGAGAAGGCAAAAAATTTTTCGCAATTCTGCTGCTCCTAACGCTTAACCAGAATGGCCTAGGGAAAAAATACACATACCGTTGCAATCGGGCGAGTTTCTACTTTCAGATGCAATAGGAATTTTTGGGTTAGGTCAATCCGTTCGCGAGATATGGGAGTTTGAAGCCAAGAAATGGTTGGGAAGGCAAAAAATTTTTCGAAACTCTGCTGCTCCAAACGCTTAACCAGAATGGGCTAGGGAAAAAATACGCACACCGTTGTAATCGGGCGAGTTTCTACTTTCAGATGCAATAGGAATTTTTGGGTTAGGTCAATCCGTTCGCGAGATATGGGAGTTTGAAGCCAAGAAATGGTTGAGAAGGCAAAACATTTTTCGCAATTCTGCTGCTCCAAACGCTTAACCAGAATGGCCTTGGGAAAAAATACACATACCGTTGTAATCGGGCGAGTTTCTACTTTCAGATGCAACAGGAATTTTTGGCTTAGGTCAATCCGTTCGCGAGATATGGGAGTTTGAATCTAAAAAATAGTTGAGAAGACAACAAATTTTTCGCACTTCTGCTGCTCCAAACGCTTAACCAGAATTGGCTAGTGAAAAAATACACATACCGTTGTAATCGGGCGAGTTTCTACTTTCAGATGCAACAGGAATTTTTGGGTTAGGTCAATCCGTTCGCGAGATATGGGAGTTTGAAGCCAAGAAATGGTTGAGAAGGCAAAAAATTTTTCGCAATTCTGCTGCTCCTAACGCTTAACCAGAATGGCCTAGGGAAAAAATACACATACCGTTGCAATCGGGCGAGTTTCTACTTTCAGATGCAATAGGAATTTTTGGGTTAGGTCAATCCGTTCGCGAGATATGGGAGTTTGAAGCCAAGAAATGGTTGGGAAGGCAAAAAATTTTTCGAAACTCTGCTGCTCCAAACGCTTAACCAGAATGGGCTAGGGAAAAAATACGCACACCGTTGTAATCGGGCGAGTTTCTACTTTCAGATGCAATAGGAATTTTTGGGTTAGGTCAATCCGTTCGCGAGATATGGGAGTTTGAAGCCAAGAAATGGTTGAGAAGGCAAAACATTTTTCGCAATTCTGCTGCTCCAAACGCTTAACCAGAATGGCCTTGGGAAAAAATACACATACCGTTGTAATCGGGCGAGTTTCTACTTTCAGATGCAACAGGAATTTTTGGGTTAGGTCAATCCGTTCGCGAGATATGGGAGTTTGAAGCCAAGAAATGGTTGAGAAGGCAACAAATTTTTCGCAATTCTGCTGCTCCAAACGCTTAACCAGAATGGCCTAGGGAAAAAATTCACGTACCGTTGTAATCGGGCGAGTTTCTACTCTCAGATGCAACAGGAATTTTTGGCTTAGGTCAATCCGTTCGCGAGATATGGGAGTTTGAATCTAAAAAATATTTGAGAAGACAACAAATTTTTCGCACTTCTGCTGCTCCAAACGCTTAACCAGAATGGCCTAGGGAAAAAATACACATACCGTTGTAATCGGGCGAGTTTCTACTTTCAGATGCAATAGGAATTTTTGGGTGAGGTCAATCCGTTCGCGAGATATGGTGGTTTGAAGCCAAGAAATGGTTGAGAAGGCAAAATATTTTTCGCAATTCTGCTGCTCCAAACGTTTAACCAGAATGGCCCAGGGAAAAAATACACATACCGTTGTAATCGGGCGAGTTTCTACTTTCAGATGCAACAGGAATTTTTGGGTTAGGTCAATCCGTCCGCGAGATATGGGAGTTTGAATCTAAAAAATAGTTGAGAAGACAACAAAATTTTTCGCACTTCTGCTGCTCCAAACGCTTAACCAGAATGGCCTAGGGAAAAATACACATACCGTTGCAATCGGGCGAGTTTCTACTTTCAGATGCAATAGGAATTTTTGGGTTAGGTCAATCCGTTCGCGAGATATGGGAGTTTGAAGCCAAGAAATGGTTTAGAAGGCAAAACATTTTTCGCAATTCTGCTGCTCCAAACGCTTAACCAGAATGGCCTAGGGAAAAAATACACATACCGTTGTAATCGGGCGAGTTTCTACTTTCAGATGCAGTAAGAATTTTTGGGTTAGGTCAATCCGTTCGCGAGATCTGGGAGTTTGAAGCCAAGAAATGGTTGAGAAGGCAAAAAATTTTTCGCAATTCTGCTGCTCCAAACGCTTAACCAGAATGGCCTTGGGAAAAAATACACATACCGTTGTAATCGGGCGAGTTTCTACTTTCAGATGCAACAGGAATTTTTGGGTTAGGTCAATCCGTTCGCGAGATATGGGAGTTTGAAGCCAAGAAATGGTTGGGAAGGCAAAAAATTTTTCGAAATTCTGCTGCTCCAAACGCTTAACCAGAATGGGCTAGGGAAAAAATACGCACACCGTTGTAATCGGGCGAGTTTCTACTTTCAGATGCAATAGGAATTTTTGGGTTAGGTCAATCCGTTCGCGAGATATGGGAGTTTGAAGCCAAGAAATGGTTGAGAAGGCAAAACATTTTTCGCAATTCTGCTGCTCCAAACGCTTAACCAGAATGGCCTAGGGAAAAAATACACATACCGTTGTAATCGGGCGAGTTTCTACTTTCAGATGCAGTAAGAATTTTTGGGTTAGGTCAATCCGTTCGCGAGATCTGGGAGTTTGAAGCCAAGAAATGGTTGAGAAGGCAAAAAATTTTTCGCAATTCTGCTGCTCCAAACGCTTAACCAGAATGGCCTTGGGAAAAAATACACATACCGTTGTAATCGGGCGAGTTTCTACTTTCAGATGCAATAGTAATTTTTGGGTTAGGTCAATCCGTTCGCGAGATATGGTGGTTTGAAGCCAAGAAATGGTTGAGAAGGCAAAATATTTTTCGCAATTCTGCTGCTCCAAACGTTTAACCAGAATGGCCCAGAGAAAAAATACACATACCGTTGTAGTCAGGCGAGTTTCTACTTTCAGATGCAACAGGAATTTTTGGGTTAGGTCAATCCGTTCGCGAGATATGGGAGTTTGAAGCCAAGAAATGGTTGAGAAGGCAACAAATTTTTCGCAATACTGCTGCTCCTAACGCTTAACCAGAATGGCCTAGGGAAAAAATTCACGTACCGTTGTAATCGGGCGAGTTTCTACTCTCAGATGCAACAGGAATTTTTGGCTTAGGTCAATCCGTTCGCGAGATATGGGAGTTTGAATCTAAAAAATATTTGAGAAGACAACAAATTTTTCGCACTTCTGCTGCTCCAAACGCTTAACCAGAATGGCCTAGGGAAAAAATACACATACCGTTGTAATCGGGCGAGTTTCTACTTTCAGATGCAATAGGAATTTTTGGGTTAGGTCAATCCGTTCGCGAGATATGGTGGTTTGAAGCCAAGAAATGGTTGAGAAGGCAAAATATTTTTCGCAATTCTGCTGCTCCAAACGTTTAACCAGAATGGCCCAGGGAAAAAATACACATACCGTTGTAATCGGGCGAGTTTCTAATTTCAGATGCAACAGGAATTTTTGGGTTAGGTCAATCCGTTCGCGAGATATGGGAGTTTGAAGCCAAGAAATGGTTGAGAAGGCAACAAATTTTTCGCAATTCTGCTGCTCCAAACGCTTAACCAGAATGGCCTAGGGAAAAAATTCACGTACCGTTGTAATCGGTTGAGTTTCTACTCTCAGATCCAACAGGAATTTTTGGCTTAGGTCAATCCGTTCGCGAGATATGGGAGTTTGAATCTAAAAAATATTTGAGAAGACAACAAATTTTTCGCACTTCTGCTGCTCCAAACGCTTAACCAGACTGGCCTAGGGAAAAAATACACATACCGTTGTAATCGGGCGAGTTTCTACTTTCAGATGCAATAGGAATTTTTGGGTTAGGTCAATCCGTTCGCGAGATATGGTGGTTTGAAGCCAAGAAATGGTTGAGAAGGCAAAATATTTTTCGCAATTCTGCTGCTCCAAACGTTTAACCAGAATGGCCCAGGGAAAAAATACACATACCGTTGTAATCGGGCGAGTTTCTACTTTCAGATGCAACAGGAATTTTTGGGTTAGGTCAATCCGTTCGCGAGATATGGGAGTTTGAAGCCAAGAAATGGTTGAGAAGGCAAAAAATTTTTCGCAATTCTGCTGCTCCTAACGCTTAACCAGAATGGCCTAGGGAAAAAATACACATACCGTTGCAATCGGGCGAGTTTCTACTTTCAGATGCAATAGGAATTTTTGGGTTAGGTCAATCCGTTCGCGAGATATGGGAGTTTGAAGCCAAGAAATGGTTGGGAAGGCAAAAAATTTTTCGCAATTCTGCTGCTCCAAACGCTTAACCAGAATGGGCTAGGGAAAAAATACGCACACCGTTGTAATCGGGCGAGTTTCTACTTTCAGATGCAATAGGAATTTTTGGGTTAGGTCAATCCGTTCGCGAGATATGGGAGTTTGAAGCCAAGAAATGGTTGAGAAGGCAAAACATTTTTCGCAATTCTGCTGCTCCAAACGCTTAACCAGAATGGCCTAGGGAAAAAATACACATACCGTTGTAATCGGGCGAGTTTCTACTTTCAGATGCAGTAAGAATTTTTGGGTTAGGTCAATCCGTTCGCGAGATCTGGGAGTTTGAAGCCAAGAAATGGTTGAGAAGGCAAAAAATTTTTCGCAATTCTGCTGCTCCAAACGCTTAACCAGAATGGCCTTGGGAAAAAATACACATACCGTTGTAATCGGGCGAGTTTCTACTTTCAGATGCAATAGTAATTTTTGGGTTAGGTCAATCCGTTCGCGAGATATGGTGGTTTGAAGCCAAGAAATGGATGAGAAGGCAAAATATTTTTCGCAATTCTGCTGCTCCAAACGTTTAACCAGAATGGCCCAGGGAAAAAATACACATACCGTTGTAATCGGGCGAGTTTCTACTTTCAGATGCAACAGGAATTTTTGGGTTAGGTCAATCCGTTCGCGAGATATGGGAGTTTGAAGCCAAGAAATGGTTGAGAAGGCAAAAAATTTTTCGCAATACTGCTGCTCCTAACGCTTAACCAGAATGGCCTAGGGAAAAAATTCACGTACCGTTGTAATCGGGCGAGTTTCTACTCTCAGATGCAACAGGAATTTTTGGCTTAGGTCAATCCGTTCGCGAGATATGGGAGTTTGAATCTAAAAAATATTTGAGAAGACAACAAATTTTTCGCACTTCTGCTGCTCCAAACGCTTAACCAGAATGGCCTAGGGAAAAAATACACATACCGTTGTAATCGGGCGAGTTTCTACTTTCAGATGCAATAGGAATTTTTGGGTTAGGTCAATCCGTTCGCGAGATATGGTGGTTTGAAGCCAAGAAATGGTTGAGAAGGCAAAATATTTTTCGCAATTCTGCTGCTCCAAACGTTTAACCAGAATGGCCCAGGGAAAAAATACACATACCGTTGTAATCGGGCGAGTTTCTACTTTCAGATGCAACAGGAATTTTTGGGTTAGGTCAATCCGTTCGCGAGATATGGGAGTTTGAAGCCAAGAAATGGTTGAGAAGGCAAAAAATTTTTCGCAATTCTGCTGCTCCTAACGCTTAACCAGAATGGCCTAGGGAAAAAATTCACATACCGTTGTAATCGGGCGAGTTTCTACTTTCAGATGTAACAGGAATTTTTGGCTTAGGTCAATCCGTTCGCGAGATATGGGAGTTTGAATCTAAAAAATAGTTGAGAAGACAACAAAATTTTTCGCACTTCTGCTGCTCCAAACGCTTAACCAGAATGGCCTAGGGAAAAAATACACATACCGTTGCAATCGGGCGAGTTTCTACTTTCAGATGCAATAGGAATTTTTGGGTTAGGTCAATCCGTTCGCGAGATATGGGAGTTTGAAGCCAAGAAATGGTTGGGAAGGCAAAAAATTTTTCGCAATTCTGCTGCTCCAAACGCTTAACCAGAATGGGCTAGGGAAAAAATACGCACACCGTTGTAATCGGGCGAGTTTCTACTTTCAGATGCAATGGGAATTTCTGGGTTAGGTCAATCCGTTCGCGAGATATGGGAGTTTGAAGCCAAGAAATGGTTGAGAAGGCAAAACATTTTTCGCAATTCTGCTGCTCCAAACGCTTAACCAGAATGGCCTAGGGAAAAAATACACATACCGTTGTAATCGGGCGAGTTTCTACTTTCAGATGCAGTAAGAATTTTTGGGTTAGGTCAATCCGTTCGCGAGATCTGGGAGTTTGAAGCCAAGAAATGGTTGAGAAGGCAAAAAATTTTTCGCAATTCTGCAGCTCCAAACGCTTAACCAGAATGGCCTTGGGAAAAAATACACATACCGTTGTAATCGGGCGAGTTTCTACTTTCAGATGCAACAGGAATTTTTGAGTTAGGTCAATCCGTTCGCGAGATATGGGTGTTTGAAGCCAAGAAATGGTTGAGAAGGCAACAAATTTTTCGCAATTCTGCTGCTTCCAAACGCTTAACCAGAATGGCCTAGGGAAAAAATTCACATACCGTTGTAATCGGGCGAGTTTCTACTCTCAGATGCAACAGGAATTTTTGGCTTAGGTCAATCCGTTCGCGAGATATGGGAGTTTGAATCTAAAAAATATTTGAGAAGACAACAAATTTTTCGCACTTCTGCTGCTCCAAACGCTTAACCAGAATGGCCTAGGGAAAAAATACACATACCGTTGTAATCGGGCGAGTTTCTACTTTCAGATGCAATAGGAATTTTTGGGTTAGGTCAATCCGTTCGCGAGATATGGTGGTTTGAAGCCAAGAAATGGTTGAGAAGGCAAAATATTTTTCGCAATTCTGCTGCTCCAAACGTTTAACCAGAATGGCCCAGGGAAAAAATACACATACCGTTGTAATCGGGCGAGTTTCTACTTTCAGATGCAACAGGAATTTTTGGGTTAGGTCAATCCGTTCGCGAGATATGGGAGTTTGAAGCCAAGAAATGGTTGAGAAGGCAAAAAATTTTTCGCAATTCTGCTGCTCCTAACGCTTAACCAGAATGGCCTAGGGAAAAAATTCACATACCGTTGTAATCGGGCGAGTTTCTACTTTCAGATGCAACAGGAATTTTTGGGATAGCTCAATCCGTTCGCGAGATATGGGAGTTTGAAGCTAAAAAATAGTTGAGACGACAACAAATTTTTCGCACTTCTGCTGCTCCAAACGCTTAACCAGAATGGCCTAGGGAAAAAATACACATACCGTTGTTATCGGGCGAGTTTCTACTTTCAGATGCAATAGGAATTTTTGGGTTAGGTCAATCGGCTCGCGAGATATGGTGGTTTGAAGCCAAGAAATGGTTGAGAAGGCAAAATATTTTTCGCAATTCTGCTGCTCCAAACGTTTAACCAGAATGGCCCAGGGAAAAAATACATATACCGTTGTAATCGGGCGAGTTTCTACTTTCAGATGCAACAGGAATTTTTGGGTTAGGTCAATCTGTTCGCGAGATATGGGAGTTTGAAGCCAAGAAATGGTTGAGAAGGCAAAAAATTTTTCGCAATTCTGCTGCTCCTAACGTTTAACCAGAATGGCCCAGGGAAAAAATACACATACCGTTGTAATCGGGCGAGTTTCTACTTTCAGACGCAACAGGAATTTTGGGGTTAGGTCAATCCGTTCGCGAGATATGGGAGTTTGAAGCCAAGAAATGGTTGAGAAGGCAACCAATATTTCGCAATTCTGCTGCTCCAAACGCTTAACCAGAATGGCCTAGGGAAAAAATTCACATACCGTTGTAATCGGGCGAGTTTCTACTTTCAGATGCAACAGGAATTTTTGGCTTAGGTCAATCCGTTCGCGAGATATGGGAGTTTGAATCTAAAAAATAGTTGAGAAGACAACAAATTTTTCGCACTTCTGCTGCTCCAAACGCTTAACCAGAATGGCCTAGGGAAAAAATACACATACCGTTGTAATCGGGCGAGTTTCTACTTTCAGATGCAATAGGAATTTTTGGGTTAGGTCAATCCGTTCGCGAGATATGGTGGTTTGAAGCCAAGAAATGGTTGAGAAGGCAAAATATTTTTCGCAATTCTGCTGCTCCTAACGCTTAACCAGAATGGCCTAGGGAAAAAATTCACGTACCGTTGTAATCGGGCGAGTTTCTACTCTCAGATGCAACAGGAATTTTTGGCTTAGGTCAATCCGTTCGCGAGATATGGGAGTTTGAATCTAAAAAATATTTGAGAAGACAACAAATTTTTCGCACTTCTGCTGCTCCAAACGCTTAACCAGAATGGCCTAGGGAAAAAATACACATACCGTTGTAATCGGGCGAGTTTCTACTTTCAGATGCAATAGGAATTTTTGGGTTAGGTCAATCCGTTCGCGAGATATGGTGGTTTGAAGCCAAGAAATGGTTGAGAAGGCAAAATATTTTTCGCAATTCTGCTGCTCCAAACGTTTAACCAGAATGGCCCAGGGAAAAAATACACATACCGTTGTAATCGGGCGAGTTTCTACTTTCAGATGCAACAGGAATTTTTGGGTTAGGTCAATCCGTTCGCGAGATATGGGAGTTTGAAGCCAAGAAATGGTTGAGAAGGCAAAAAATTTTTCGCAATTCTGCTGCTCCTAACGCTTAACCAGAATGGCCTAGGGAAAAAATTCACATACCGTTGTAATCGGGCGAGTTTCTACTTTCAGATGTAACAGGAATTTTTGGCTTAGGTCAATCCGTTCGCGAGATATGGGAGTTTGAATCTAAAAAATAGTTGAGAAGACAACAAAATTTTTCGCACTTCTGCTGCTCCAAACGCTTAACCAGAATGGCCTAGGGAAAAAATACACATACCGTTGCAATCGGGCGAGTTTCTACTTTCAGATGCAATAGGAATTTTTGGGTTAGGTCAATCCGTTCGCGAGATATGGGAGTTTGAAGCCAAGAAATGGTTGGGAAGGCAAAAAATTTTTCGCAATTCTGCTGCTCCAAACGCTTAACCAGAATGGGCTAGGGAAAAAATACGCACACCGTTGTAATCGGGCGAGTTTCTACTTTCAGATGCAATAGGAATTTCTGGGTTAGGTCAACCCGTTCGCGAGATATGGGAGTTTGAAGCCAAGAAATGGTTGAGAAGGCAAAACATTTTTCGCAATTCTGCTGCTCCAAACGCTTAACCAGAATGGCCTAGGGAAAAAATACACATACCGTTGTAATCGGGCGAGTTTCTACTTTCAGATGCAGTAAGAATTTTTGGGTTAGGTCAATCCGTTCGCGAGATCTGGGAGTTTGAAGCCAAGAAATGGTTGAGAAGGCAAAAAATTTTTCGCAATTCTGCAGCTCCAAACGCTTAACCAGAATGGCCTTGGGAAAAAATACACATACCGTTGTAATCGGGCGAGTTTCTACTTTCAGATGCAACAGGAATTTTTGAGTTAGGTCAATCCGTTCGCGAGATATGGGTGTTTGAAGCCAAGAAATGGTTGAGAAGGCAACAAATTTTTCGCAATTCTGCTGCTTCCAAACGCTTAACCAGAATGGCCTAGGGAAAAAATTCACATACCGTTGTAATCGGGCGAGTTTCTACTCTCAGATGCAACAGGAATTTTTGGCTTAGGTCAATCCGTTCGCGAGATATGGGAGTTTGAATCTAAAAAATATTTGAGAAGACAACAAATTTTTCGCACTTCTGCTGCTCCAAACGCTTAACCAGAATGGCCTAGGGAAAAAATACACATACCGTTGTAATCGGGCGAGTTTCTACTTTCAGATGCAATAGGAATTTTTGGGTTAGGTCAATCCGTTCGCGAGATATGGTGGTTTGAAGCCAAGAAATGGTTGAGAAGGCAAAATATTTTTCGCAATTCTGCTGCTCCAAACGTTTAACCAGAATGGCCCAGGGAAAAAATACACATACCGTTGTAATCGGGCGAGTTTCTACTTTCAGATGCAACAGGAATTTTTGGGTTAGGTCAATCCGTTCGCGAGATATGGGAGTTTGAAGCCAAGAAATGGTTGAGAAGGCAAAAAATTTTTCGCAATTCTGCTGCTCCTAACGCTTAACCAGAATGGCCTAGGGAAAAAATTCACATACCGTTGTAATCGGGCGAGTTTCTACTTTCAGATGCAACAGGAATTTTTGGGATAGCTCAATCCGTTCGCGAGATATGGGAGTTTGAAGCTAAAAAATAGTTGAGACGACAACAAATTTTTCGCACTTCTGCTGCTCCAAACGCTTAACCAGAATGGCCTAGGGAAAAAATACACATACCGTTGTTATCGGGCGAGTTTCTACTTTCAGATGCAATAGGAATTTTTGGGTTAGGTCAATCGGCTCGCGAGATATGGTGGTTTGAAGCCAAGAAATGGTTGAGAAGGCAAAATATTTTTCGCAATTCTGCTGCTCCAAACGTTTAACCAGAATGGCCCAGGGAAAAAATACATATACCGTTGTAATCGGGCGAGTTTCTACTTTCAGATGCAACAGGAATTTTTGGGTTAGGTCAATCTGTTCGCGAGATATGGGAGTTTGAAGCCAAGAAATGGTTGAGAAGGCAAAAAATTTTTCGCAATTCTGCTGCTCCTAACGTTTAACCAGAATGGCCCAGGGAAAAAATACACATACCGTTGTAATCGGGCGAGTTTCTACTTTCAGACGCAACAGGAATTTTGGGGTTAGGTCAATCCGTTCGCGAGATATGGGAGTTTGAAGCCAAGAAATGGTTGAGAAGGCAACCAATATTTCGCAATTCTGCTGCTCCAAACGCTTAACCAGAATGGCCTAGGGAAAAAATTCACATACCGTTGTAATCGGGCGAGTTTCTACTTTCAGATGCAACAGGAATTTTTGGCTTAGGTCAATCCGTTCGCGAGATATGGGAGTTTGAATCTAAAAAATAGTTGAGAAGACAACAAATTTTTCGCACTTCTGCTGCTCCAAACGCTTAACCAGAATTGCCTAGTGAAAAAATACACATACCGTTGTAATCGGGCGAGTTTCTACTTTCAGATGCAACAGGAATTTTTGGGTTAGGTCAATCCGTTCGCGAGATATGGGAGTTTGAAGCCAAGAAATGGTTGAGAAGGCAAAAAATTTTTCGCAATTCTGCTGCTCCTAACGCTTAACCAGAATGGCCTAGGGAAAAAATACACATACCGTTGCAATCGGGCGAGTTTCTACTTTCAGATGCAATAGGAATTTTTGGGTTAGGTCAATCCGTTCGCGAGATATGGGAGTTTGAAGCCAAGAAATGGTTGGGAAGGCAAAAAATTTTTCGAAATTCTGCTGCTCCAAACGCTTAACCAGAATGGGCTAGGGAAAAAATACGCACACCGTTGTAATCGGGCGAGTTTCTACTTTCAGATGCAATAGGAATTTTTGGGTTAGGTCAATCCGTTCGCGAGATATGGGAGTTTGAAGCCAAGAAATGGTTGAGAAGGCAAAACATTTTTCGCAATTCTGCTGCTCCAAACGCTTAACCAGAATGGCCTTGGGAAAAAATACACATACCGTTGTAATCGGGCGAGTTTCTACTTTCAGATGCAACAGGAATTTTTGGGTTAGGTCAATCCGTTCGCGAGATATGGGAGTTTGAAGCCAAGAAATGGTTGAGAAGGCAACAAATTTTTCGCAATTCTGCTGCTCCAAACGCTTAACCAGAATGGCCTAGGGAAAAAATTCACGTACCGTTGTAATCGGGCGAGTTTCTACTCTCAGATGCAACAGGAATTTTTGGCTTAGGTCAATCCGTTCGCGAGATATGGGAGTTTGAATCTAAAAAATATTTGAGAAGACAACAAATTTTTCGCACTTCTGCTGCTCCAAACGCTTAACCAGAATGGCCTAGGGAAAAAATACACATACCGTTGTAATCGGGCGAGTTTCTACTTTCAGATGCAATAGGAATTTTTGGGTGAGGTCAATCCGTTCGCGAGATATGGTGGTTTGAAGCCAAGAAATGGTTGAGAAGGCAAAATATTTTTCGCAATTCTGCTGCTCCAAACGTTTAACCAGAATGGCCCAGGGAAAAAATACACATACCGTTGTAATCGGGCGAGTTTCTACTTTCAGATGCAACAGGAATTTTTGGGTTAGGTCAATCCGTCCGCGAGATATGGGAGTTTGAATCTAAAAAATAGTTGAGAAGACAACAAAATTTTTCGCACTTCTGCTGCTCCAAACGCTTAACCAGAATGGCCTAGGGAAAAAATACACATACCGTTGCAATCGGGCGAGTTTCTACTTTCAGATGCAATAGGAATTTTTGGGTTAGGTCAATCCGTTCGCGAGATATGGGAGTTTGAAGCCAAGAAATGGTTTAGAAGGCAAAACATTTTTCGCAATTCTGCTGCTCCAAACGCTTAACCAGAATGGCCTAGGGAAAAAATACACATACCGTTGTAATCGGGCGAGTTTCTACTTTCAGATGCAGTAAGAATTTTTGGGTTAGGTCAATCCGTTCGCGAGATCTGGGAGTTTGAAGCCAAGAAATGGTTGAGAAGGCAAAAAATTTTTCGCAATTCTGCTGCTCCAAACGCTTAACCAGAATGGCCTTGGGAAAAAATACACATACCGTTGTAATCGGGCGAGTTTCTACTTTCAGATGCAACAGGAATTTTTGGGTTAGGTCAATCCGTTCGCGAGATATGGGAGTTTGAAGCCAAGAAATGGTTGAGAAGGCAACAAATTTTTCGCAATTCTGCTGCTCCAAACGCTTAACCAGAATGGCCTAGGGAAAAAATTCACGTACCGTTGTAATCGGGCGAGTTTCTACTCTCAGATGCAACAGGAATTTTTGGCTTAGGTCAATCCGTTCGCGAGATATGGGAGTTTGAATCTAAAAAATATTTGAGAAGACAACAAATTTTTCGCACTTCTGCTGCTCCAAACGCTTAACCAGAATGGCCTAGGGAAAAAATACACATACCGTTGTAATCGGGCGAGTTTCTACTTTCAGATGCAATAGGAATTTTTGGGTGAGGTCAATCCGTTCGCGAGATATGGTGGTTTGAAGCCAAGAAATGGTTGAGAAGGCAAAATATTTTTCGCAATTCTGCTGCTCCAAACGTTTAACCAGAATGGCCCAGGGAAAAAATACACATACCGTTGTAATCGGGCGAGTTTCTACTTTCAGATGCAACAGGAATTTTTGGGTTAGGTCAATCCGTTCGCGAGATATGGGAGTTTGAAGCCAAGAAATGGTTGAGAAGGCAAAAAATTTTTCGCAATTCTGCTGCTCCTAACGCTTAACCAGAATGGCCTAGGGAAAAAATACACATACCGTTGCAATCGGGCGAGTTTCTACTTTCAGATGCAATAGGAATTTTTGGGTTAGGTCAATTCGTTCGCGAGATATGGGAGTTTGAAGCCAAGAAATGGTTGGGAAGGCAAAAAATTTTTCGAAATTCTGCTGCTCCAAACGCTTAACCAGAATGGGCTAGGGAAAAAATACGCACACCGTTGTAATCGGGCGAGTTTCTACTTTCAGATGCAATAGGAATTTTTGGGTTAGGTCAATCCGTTCGCGAGATATGGGAGTTTGAAGCCAAGAAATGGTTGAGAAGGCAAAACATTTTTCGCAATTCTGCTGCTCCAAACGCTTAACCAGAATGGCCTAGGGAAAAAATACACATACCGTTGTAATCGGGCGAGTTTCTACTTTCAGATGCAGTAAGAATTTTTGGGTTAGGTCAATCCGTTCGCGAGATCTGGGAGTTTGAAGCCAAGAAATGGTTGAGAAGGCAAAAAATTTTTCGCAATTCTGCTGCTCCAAACGCTTAACCAGAATGGCCTTGGGAAAAAATACACATACCGTTGTAATCGGGCGAGTTTCTACTTTCAGATGCAATAGTAATTTTTGGGTTAGGTCAATCCGTTCGCGAGATATGGTGGTTTGAAGCCAAGAAATGGTTGAGAAGGCAAAATATTTTTCGCAATTCTGCTGCTCCAAACGTTTAACCAGAATGGCCCAGGGAAAAAATACACATACCGTTGTAATCGGGCGAGTTTCTAATTTCAGATGCAACAGGAATTTTTAGGTTAGGTCAATCCGTTCGCGAGATATGGGAGTTTGAAGCCAAGAAATGGTTGAGAAGGCAAAAAATTTTTCGCAATTCTGCTGCTCCAAACGCTTAACCAGAATGGCCTAGGGAAAAAATTCACGTACCGTTGTAATCGGTTGAGTTTCTACTCTCAGATCCAACAGGAATTTTTGGCTTAGGTCAATCCGTTCGCGAGATATGGGAGTTTGAATCTAAAAAATATTTGAGAAGACAACAAATTTTTCGCACTTCTGCTGCTCCAAACGCTTAACCAGACTGGCCTAGGGAAAAAATACACATACCGTTGTAATCGGGCGAGTTTCTACTTTCAGATGCAATAGGAATTTTTGGGTTAGGTCAATCCGTTCGCGAGATATGGTGGTTTGAAGCCAAGAAATGGTTGAGAAGGCAAAATATTTTTCGCAATTCTGCTGCTCCAAACGTTTAACCAGAATGGCCCAGGGAAAAAATACACATACCGTTGTAATCGGACGAGTTTCTACTTTCAGATGCAACAGGAATTTTTGGGTTAGGTCAATCCGTTCGCGAGATATGGGAGTTTGAAGCCAAGAAATGGTTGAGAAGGCAAAAAATTTTTCGCAATTCTGCTGCTCCTAACGCTTAACCAGAATGGCCTAGGGAAAAAATACACATACCGTTGTAATCGGGCGAGTTTCTACTTTCAGATGCAATAGGAATTTTTGGGTTAGGTCAATCCGTTCGCGAGATATGGGAGTTTGAAGCCAAGAAATGGTTGAGAAGGCAAAACATTTTTCGCAATTCTGCTGCTCCAAACGCTTAACCAGAATGGCCTAGGGAAAAAATACACATACCGTTGTAATCGGGCGAGTTTCTACTTTCAGATGCAGTAAGAATTTTTGGGTTAGGTCAATCCGTTCGCGAGATCTGGGAGTTTGAAGCCAAGAAATGGTTGAGAAGGCAAAAAATTTTTCGCAATTCTGCTGCTCCAAACGCGTAACCAGAATGGCCTTGGGAAAAAATACACATACCGTTGTAATCGGGCGAGTTTCTACTTTCAGATGCAATAGTAATTTTTGGGTTAGGTCAATCCGTTCGCGAGATATGGTGGTTTGAAGCCAAGAAATGGATGAGAAGGCAAAATATTTTTCGCAATTCTGCTGCTCCAAACGTTTAACCAGAATGGCCCAGGGAAAAAATACACATACCGTTGTAATCGGGCGAGTTTCTACTTTCAGATGCAACAGGAATTTTTGGGTTAGGTCAATCCGTTCGCGAGATATGGGAGTTTGAAGCCAAGAAATGGTTGAGAAGGCAAAAAATTTTTCGCAATACTGCTGCTCCTAACGCTTAACCAGAATGGCCTAGGGAAAAAATTCACGTACCGTTGTAATCGGGCGAGTTTCTACTCTCAGATGCAACAGGAATTTTTAGCTTAGGTCAATACGTTCGCGAGATATGGGAGTTTGAATCTAAAAAATATTTGAGAAGACAACAAATTTTTCGCACTTCTGCTGCTCCAAACGCTTAACCAGAATGGCCTAGGGAAAAAATACACATACCGTTGTAATCGGGCGAGTTTCTACTTTCAGATGCAATAGGAATTTTTGGGTTAGGTCAATCCGTTCGCGAGATATGGTGGTTTGAAGCCAAGAAATGGTTGAGAAGGCAAAATATTTTTCGCAATTCTGCTGCTCCAAACGTTTAACCAGAATGGCCCAGGGAAAAAATACACATACCGTTGTAATCGGGCGAGTTTCTACTTTCAGATGCAACAGGAATTTTTGGGTTAGGTCAATCCGTTCGCGAGATATGGGAGTTTGAAGCCAAGAAATGGTTGAGAAGGCAAAAAATTTTTCGCAATTCTGCTGCTCCTAACGCTTAACCAGAATGGCCTAGGGAAAAAATTCACATACCGTTGTAATCGGGCGAGTTTCTACTTTCAGATGTAACAGGAATTTTTGGCTTAGGTCAATCCGTTCGCGAGATATGGGAGTTTGAATCTAAAAAATAGTTGAGAAGACAACAAAATTTTTCGCACTTCTGCTGCTCCAAACGCTTAACCAGAATGGCCTAGGGAAAAAATACACATACCGTTGTAATCGGGCGAGTTTCTACTTTCAGATGCAGTAAGAATTTTTGGGTTAGGTCAATCCGTTCGCGAGATCTGGGAGTTTGAAGCCAAGAAATGGTTGAGAAGGCAAAACATTTTTCGCAATTCTGCTGCTCCAAACGCTTAACCAGAATGGCCTAGGGAAAAAATACACATACCGTTGTAATCGGGCGAGTTTCTACTTTCAGATGCAGTAAGAATTTTTGGGTTAGGTCAATCCGTTCGCGAGATCTGGGAGTTTGAAGCCAAGAAATGGTTGAGAAGGCAAAAAATTTTTCGCAATTCTGCAGCTCCAAACGCTTAACCAGAATGGCCTTGGGAAAAAATACACATACCGTTGTAATCGGGCGAGTTTCTACTTTCAGATGCAACAGGAATTTTTGAGTTAGGTCAATCCGTTCGCGAGATATGGGTGTTTGAAGCCAAGAAATGGTTGAGAAGGCAACAAATTTTTCGCAATTCTGCTGCTTCCAAACGCTTAACCAGAATGGCCTAGGGAAAAAATTCACATACCGTTGTAATCGGGCGAGTTTCTACTCTCAGATGCAACAGGAATTTTTGGCTTAGGTCAATCCGTTCGCGAGATATGGGAGTTTGAATCTAAAAAATAGTTGAGAAGACAACAAATTTTTCGCACTTCTGCTGCTCCAAACGCTTAACCAGAATGGCCTAGGGAAAAAATACACATACCGTTGTGATCGGGCGAGTTTCTACTTTCAGATGCAATAGGAATTTTTGGGTTAGGTCAATCCGTTCGCGAGATATGGGAGTTTGAAGCCAAGAAATGGTTGAGAAGGCAAAACATTTTTCGCAATTCTGCTGCTCCAAACGCTTAACCAGAG
The DNA here is from genome assembly GCF_051014685.1 of Ptiloglossa arizonensis. Taxonomy (NCBI): domain Eukaryota; kingdom Metazoa; phylum Arthropoda; class Insecta; order Hymenoptera; family Colletidae; genus Ptiloglossa; species Ptiloglossa arizonensis. Next base: position 79,264 of record NW_027478651.1, read on the forward strand.
TGGGCTAGGGAAAAAATACGCACACCGTTGTAATCGGGCGAGTTTCTACTTTCAGATGCAATAGGAATTTCTGGGTTAGGTCAATCCGTTCGCGAGATATGGGAGTTTGAAGCCAAGAAATGGTTGAGAAGGCAAAACATTTTTCGCAATTCTGCTGCTCCAAACGCTTAACCAGAATGGCCTAGGGAAAAAATACACATACCGTTGTAATCGGGCGAGTTTCTACTTTCAGATGCAGTAAGAATTTTTGGGTTAGGTCAATCCGTTCGCGAGATCTGGGAGTTTGAAGCCAAGAAATGGTTGAGAAGGCAAAAAATTTTTCGCAATTCTGCTGCTCCAAACGCTTAACCAGAATGGCCTTGGGAAAAAATACACATACCGTTGTAATCGGGCGAGTTTCTACTTTCAGATGCAACAGGAATTTTTGGGTTAGGTCAATCCGTTCGCGAGATATGGGTGTTTGAAGCCAAGAAATGGTTGAGAAGGCAACAAATTTTTCGCAATTCTGCTGCTCCAAACGCTTAACCAGAATGGCCTAGGGAAAAAATTCACATACCGTTGTAATCGGGCGAGTTTCTACTCTCAGATGCAACAGGAATTTTTGGCTTAGGTCAATCCGTTCGCGAGATATGGGAGTTTGAATCTAAAAAATAGTTGAGAAGACAACAAATTTTTCGCACTTCTGCTGCTCCAAACGCTTAACCAGAATGGCCTAGGGAAAAAATACACATACCGTTGTAATCGGGCGAGTTTCTACTTTCAGATGCAATAGGAATTTTTGGTTAGGTCAATCCGTTCGCGAGATATGGTGGTTTGAAGCCAAGAAATGGTTGAGAAGGCAAAATATTTTTCGCAATTCCGCTGCTCCAAACGTTTAACCAGAATGGCCCAGGGAAAAAATACGCACACCGTTGTAATCGGGCGAGTTTCTACTTTCAGATGCAATAGGAATTTCTGGGTTAGGTCAATCCGTTCGCGAGATATGGGAGTTTGAAGCCAAGAAATGGTTGAGAAGGCAAAACATTTTTCGCAATTCTGCTCCTCCAAACGCTTAACCAGAATGGCCTAGGGAAAAAATACACATACCGTTGTAATCGGGCGAGTTTCTACTTTCAGATGCAGTAAGAATTTTTGGGTTAGGTCAATCCGTTCGCGAGATCTGGGAGTTTGAAGCCAAGAAATGGTTGAGAAGGCAAAAAATTTTTCGCAATTCTGCTGCTCCAAACGCTTAACCAGAATGGCCTTGGGAAAAAATACACATACCGTTGTAATCGGGCGAGTTTCTACTTTCAGATGCAACAGGAATTTTTGGGTTAGGTCAATCCGTTCGCGAGATATGGGTGTTTGAAGCCAAGAAATGGTTGAGAAGGCAACAAATTTTTCGCAATTCTGCTGCTCCAAACGCTTAACCAGAATGGCCTAGGGAAAAAATTCACATACCGTTGTAATCGGGCGAGTTTCTACTCTCAGATGCAACAGGAATTTTTGGCTTAGGTCAATCCGTTCGCGAGATATGGGAGTTTGAATCTAAAAAATAGTTGAGAAGACAACAAATTTTTCGCACTTCTGCTGCTCCAAACGCTTAACCAGAATGGCCTAGGGAAAAAATACACATACCGTTGTAATCGGGCGAGTTTCTACTTTCAGATGCAATAGGAATTTTTGGTTAGGTCAATCCGTTCGCGAGATATGGTGGTTTGAAGCCAAGAAATGGTTGAGAAGGCAAAATATTTTTCGCAATTCCGCTGCTCCAAACGTTTAACCAGAATGGCCCAGGGAAAAAATACACATACCGTTGTAATCGGGCGAGTTTCTACTTTCAGATGCAACAGGAATTTTTGGGTTAGGTCAATCCGTTCGCGAGATATGGGAGTTTGAAGCCAAGAAATGGTTGAGAAGGCAAAAAATTTTTCGCAATTCTGCTGCTCCTAACGCTTAACCAGAATGGCCTAGGGAAAAAATTCACATACCGTTGTAATCGGGCGAGTTTCTACTCTCAGATGCAACAGGAATTTTTGGCTTAGGTCAATCCGTTCGCGAGATATGGGAGTTTGAATCTAAAAAATATTTGAGAAGACAACAAATTTTTCGCACTTCTGCTGCTCCAAACGCTTAACCAGAATGGCCTAGGGAAAAAATACACATACCGTTGTAATCGGGGGAGTTTCTACTCTCAGATGCAACAGGAATTTTTGGCTTAGGTCAATCCGTTCGCGAGATATGGGAGTTTGAATCTAAAAAATATTTGAGAAGACAACAAATTTTTCGCACTTCTGCTGCTCCAAACGCTTAACCAGAATGGCCTAGGGAAAAAATACACATACCGTTGTAATCGGGCGAGTTTCTACTTTCAGATGCAATAGGAATTTTTGGTTAGGTCAATCCGTTCGCGAGATATGGTGGTTTGAAGCCAAGAAATGGTTGAGAAGGCAAAATATTTTTCGCAATTCTGCTGCTCCAAACGTTTAACCAGAATGGCCCAGGGAAAAAATACACATACCGTTGTAATCGGGCGAGTTTCTACTTTCAGATGCAACAGGAATTTTTGGGTTAGGTCAATCCGTTCGCGAGATATGGGAGTTTGAATCTAAAAAATATTTGAGAAGACAACAAATTTTTCGCACTTCTGCTGCTCCAAACGCTTAACCAGAATGGCCTAGGGAAAAAATACACATACCGTTGTAATCGGGCGAGTTTCTACTTTCAGATGCAATAGGAATTTTTGGGTTAGGTCAATCCGTTCGCGAGATATGGTGGTTTGAAGCCAAGAAATGGTTGAGAAGGCAAAATATTTTTCGCAATTCTGCTGCTCCAAACGTTTAACCAGAATGGCCCAGGGAAAAAATACACATACCGCTTTAATCGGGCGAGTTTCTACTTTCAGATGCAACAGGAATTTTTGGGTTAGGTCAATCCGTTCGCGAGATATGGGAGTTTGAAGCCAAGAAATGGTTGAGAAGGCAAAAAATTTTTCGCAATTCTGCTGCTCCTAACGCTTAACCAGAATGGCCTAGGGAAAAAATTCACATACCGTTGTAATCGGGCGAGTTTCTACTTTCAGATGTAACAGGAATTTTTGGCTTAGGTCAATCCGTTCGCGAGATATGGGAGTTTGAATCTAAAAAATAGTTGAGAAGACAACAAAATTTTTCGCACTTCTGCTGCTCCAAACGCTTAACCAGAATGGCCTAGGGAAAAAATACACATACCGTTGCAATCGGGCGAGTTTCTACTTTCAGATGCAATAGGAATTTTTGGGTTAGGTCAATCCGTTCGCGAGATATGGGAGTTTGAAGCCAAGAAATGGTTGGGAAGGCAAAAAATTTTTCGAAATTCTGCTGCTCCAAACGCTTAACCAGAATGGGCTAGGGAAAAAATACGCACACCGTTGTAATCGGGCGAGTTTCTACTTTCAGATGCAATAGGAATTTCTGGGTTAGGTCAATCCGTTCGCGAGATATGGGAGTTTGAAGCCAAGAAATGGTTGAGAAGGCAAAACATTTTTCGCAATTCTGCTGCTCCAAACGCTTAACCAGAATGGCCTTGGGAAAAAATACACATACCGTTGTAATCGGGCGAGTTTCTACTTTCAGATGCAACAGGAATTTTTGGGTTAGGTCAATCCGTTCGCGAGATATGGGTGTATGAAGCCAAGAAATGGTTGAGAAGGCAACAAATTTTTCGCAATTCTGCTGCTCCAAACGCTTAACCAGAATGGCCTAGGGAAAAAATTCACATACCGTTGTAATCGGGGGAGTTTCTACTCTCAGATGCAACAGGAATTTTTGGCTTAGGTCAATCCGTTCGCGAGATATGGGAGTTTGAATCTAAAAAATAGTTGAGAAGGCAACAAATTTTTCGCACTTCTGCTGCTCCAAACGCTTAACCAGAATGGCCTAGGGAAAAAATACACATACCGTTGTAATCGGGCGAGTTTCTACTTTCAGATGCAATAGTAATTTTTGGGTTAGGTCAATCCGTTCGCGAGATATGGTGGTTTGAAGCCAAGAAATGGTTGAGAGGGCAAAATATTTTTCGCAATTCTGCTGCTCCAAACGTTTAACCAGAATGGCCCAGGGAAAAAATACACATACCGTTGTAATCGGGCGAGTTTCTACTTTCAGATGCAACAGGAATTTTTGGGTTAGGTCAATCCGTTCGCGAGATATGGTGGTTTGAAGCCAAGAAATGGTTGAGAAGGCAAAATATTTTTCGCAATTCTGCTGCTCCAAACGTTTAACCAGAATGGCCCAGGGAAAAAATACACATACCGTTGTAATCGGGCGAGTTTCTACTTTCAGACGCAACAGGAATTTTTGGGTTAGGTCAATCCGTTCGCGAGATATGGGAGTTTGAAGCCAAGAAATGGTTGAGAAGGCAAAAAATTTTTCGCAATTCTGCTGCTCCTAACGCTTAACCAGAATGGCCTAGGGAAAAAATTCACGTACCGTTGTAATCGGGCGAGTTTCTACTCTCAGATGCAACAGGAATTTTTGGCTTAGGTCAATCCGTTCGCGAGATATGGGAGTTTGAATCTAAAAAATATTTGAGAAGACAACAAATTTTTCGCACTTCTGCTGCTCCAAACGCTTAACCAGAATGGCCTAGGGAAAAAATACACATACCGTTGTAATCGGGCGAGTTTCTACTTTCAGATGCAATAGGAATTTTTGGGTTAGGTCAATCCGTTCGCGAGATATGGTGGTTTGAAGCCAAGAAATGGTTGAGAAGGCAAAAAATTTTTCGCAATTCTGCTGCTCCAAACGCTTAACCAGAATGGCCTTGGGAAAAAATACACATACCGTTGTAATCGGGCGAGTTTCTACTTTCAGATGCAATAGTAATTTTTGGGTTAGGTCAATCCGTTCGCGAGATATGGTGGTTTGAAGCCAAGAAATGGTTGAGAAGGCAAAAAATTTTTCGCAATTCTGCTGCTCCAAACGCTTAACCAGAATGGCCTTGGGAAAAAATACACATACCGTTGTAATCGGGCGAGTTTCTACTTTCAGATGCAACAGGAATTTTTGGGTTAGGTCAATCCGTTCGCGAGATATGGGTGTTTGAAGCCAAGAAATGGTTGAGAAGGCAACAAATTTTTCGCAATTCTGCTGCTCCAAACGCTTAACCAGAATGGCCTAGGGAAAAAATTCACATACCGTTGTAATCGGGCGAGTTTCTACTCTCAGATGCAACAGGAATTTTTGGCTTAGGTCAATCCGTTCGCGAGATATGGGAGTTTGAATCTAAAAAATAGTTGAGAAGACAACAAATTTTTCGCACTTCTGCTGCTCCAAACGCTTAACCAGAATGGCCTAGGGAAAAAATACACATACCGTTGTAATCGGGCGAGTTTCTACTTTCAGATGCAATAGGAATTTTTGGTTAGGTCAATCCGTTCGCGAGATATGGTGGTTTGAAGCCAAGAAATGGTTGAGAAGGCAAAATATTTTTCGCAATTCTGCTGCTCCAAACGTTTAACCAGAATGGCCCAGGGAAAAAATACACATACCGTTGTAATCGGGCGAGTTTCTACTTTCAGATGCAACAGGAATTTTTGGGTTAGGTCAATCCGTTCGCGAGATATGGGAGTTTGAAGCCAAGAAATGGTTGAGAAGGCAAAAAATTTTTCGCAATTCTGCTGCTCCTAACGCTTAACCAGAATGGCCTAGGGAAAAAATACACATACCGTTGCAATCGGGCGAGTTTCTACTTTCAGATGCAATAGGAATCTTTGGGTTAGGTCAATCCGTTCGCGAGATATGGGAGTTTGAAGCCAAGAAATGGTTGGGAAGGCAAAAAATTTTTCGCAATTCTGCTGCTCCAAACGCTTAACCAGAATGGGCTAGGGAAAAAATACGCACACCGTTGTAATCGGGCGAGTTTCTACTTTCAGATGCAATAGGAATTTCTGGGTTAGGTCAATCCGTTCGCGAGATATGGGAGTTTGAAGCCAAGAAATGGTTGAGAAGGCAAAACATTTTTCGCAATTCTGCTGCTCCAAACGCTTAACCAGAATGGCCTAGGGAAAAAATACACATACCGTTGTAATCGGGCGAGTTTCTGCTTTCAGATGCAGTAACAATTTTTGGGTTAGGTCAATCCGTTCGCGAGATCTGGGAGTTTGAAGCCAAGAAATGGTTGAGAAGGCAAAAAATTTTTCGCAATTCTGCTGCTCCAAACGCTTAACCAGAATGGCCTTGGGAAAAAATACACATACCGTTGTAATCGGGCGAGTTTCTACTTTCAGATGCAACAGGAATTTTTGGGTTAGGTCAATCCGTTCGCGAGATATGGGTGTTTGAAGCCAAGAAATGGTTGAGAAGGCAACAAATTTTTCGCAATTCTGCTGCTCCAAACGCTTAACCAGAATGGCCTAGGGAAAAAATTCACATACCGTTGTAATCGGGGGAGTTTCTACTCTCAGATGCAACAGGAATTTTTGGCTTAGGTCAATCCGTTCGCGAGATATGGGAGTTTGAATCTAAAAAATAATTGAGAAGGCAACAAATTTTTTGCACTTCTGCTGCTCCAAACGCTTAACCAGAATGGCCTAGGGAAAAAATTCACATACCGTTGTAATCGGGCGAGTTTCTACTTTCAGATGCAATAGTAATTTTTGGGTTAGGTCAATCCGTTCGCGAGATATGGTGGTTTGAAGCCAAGAAATGGTTGAGAGGGCAAAATATTTTTCGCAATTCTGCTGCTCCAAACGCTTAACCAGAATGGGCTAGGGAAAAAATACGCACACCGTTGTAATCGGGCGAGTTTCTACTTTCAGATGCAATAGGAATTTCTGGGTTAGGTCAATCCGTTCGCGAGATATGGGAGTTTGAAGCCAAGAAATGGTTGAGAAGGCAAAACATTTTTCGCAATTCTGCTGCTCCAAACGCTTAACCAGAATGGCCTAGGGAAAAAATACACATACCGTTGTAATCGGGCGAGTTTCTGCTTTCAGATGCAGTAACAATTTTTGGGTTAGGTCAATCCGTTCGCGAGATCTGGGAGTTTGAAGCCAAGAAATGGTTGAGAAGGCAAAAAATTTTTCGCAATTCTGCTGCTCCAAACGCTTAACCAGAATGGCCTTGGGAAAAAATACACATACCGTTGTAATCGGGCGAGTTTCTACTTTCAGATGCAACAGGAATTTTTGGGTTAGGTCAATCCGTTCGCGAGATATGGGTGTTTGAAGCCAAGAAATGGTTGAGAAGGCAACAAATTTTTCGCAATTCTGCTGCTCCAAACGCTTAACCAGAATGGCCTAGGGAAAAAATTCACATACCGTTGTAATCGGGGGAGTTTCTACTCTCAGATGCAACAGGAATTTTTGGCTTAGGTCAATCCGTTCGCGAGATATGGGAGTTTGAATCTAAAAAATAGTTGAGAAGGCAACAAATTTTTCGCACTTCTGCTGCTCCAAACGCTTAACCAGAATGGCCTAGGGAAAAAATACACATACCGTTGTAATCGGGCGAGTTTCTACTTTCAGATGCAATAGTAATTTTTGGGTTAGGTCAATCCGTTCGCGAGATATGGTGGTTTGAAGCCAAGAAATGGTTGAGAGGGCAAAATATTTTTCGCAATTCTGCTGCTCCAAACGTTTAACCAGAATGGCCCAGGGAAAAAATACACATACCGTTGTAATCGGGCGAGTTTCTACTTTCAGATGCAACAGGAATTTTTGGGTTAGGTCAATCCGTTCGCGAGATATGGTGGTTTGAAGCCAAGAAATGGTTGAGAAGGCAAAATATTTTTCGCAATTCTGCTGCTCCAAACGTTTAACCAGAATGGCCCAGGGAAAAAATACACATACCGTTGTAATCGGGCGAGTTTCTACTTTCAGACGCAACAGGAATTTTTGGGTTAGGTCAATCCGTTCGCGAGATATGGGAGTTTGAAGCCAAGAAATGGTTGAGAAGGCAAAAAATTTTTCGCAATTCTGCTGCTCCTAACGCTTAACCAGAATGGCCTAGGGAAAAAATTCACGTACCGTTGTAATCGGGCGAGTTTCTACTCTCAGATGCAACAGGAATTTTTGGCTTAGGTCAATCCGTTCGCGAGATATGGGAGTTTGAATCTAAAAAATATTTGAGAAGACAACAAATTTTTCGCACTTCTGCTGCTCCAAACGCTTAACCAGAATGGCCTAGGGAAAAAATACACATACCGTTGTAATCGGGCGAGTTTCTACTTTCAGATGCAATAGGAATTTTTGGGTTAGGTCAATCCGTTCGCGAGATATGGTGGTTTGAAGCCAAGAAATGGTTGAGAAGGCAAAATATTTTTCGCAATTCTGCTGCTCCAAACGTTTAACCAGAATGGCCCAGGGAAAAAATACACATACCGCTTTAATCGGGCGAGTTTCTACTTTCAGATGCAACAGGAATTTTTGGGTTAGGTCAATCCGTTCGCGAGATATGGGAGTTTGAAGCCAAGAAATGGTTGAGAAGGCAAAAAATTTTTCGCAATTCTGCTGCTCCTAACGCTTAACCAGAATGGCCTAGGGAAAAAATTCACATACCGTTGTAATCGGGCGAGTTTCTACTTTCAGATGTAACAGGAATTTTTGGCTTAGGTCAATCCGTTCGCGAGATATGGGAGTTTGAATCTAAAAAATAGTTGAGAAGACAACAAAATTTTTCGCACTTCTGCTGCTCCAAACGCTTAACCAGAATGGCCTAGGGAAAAAATACACATACCGTTGCAATCGGGCGAGTTTCTACTTTCAGATGCAATAGGAATTTTTGGGTTAGGTCAATCCGTTCGCGAGATATGGGAGTTTGAAGCCAAGAAATGGTTGGGAAGGCAAAAAATTTTTCGCAATTCTGCTGCTCCAAACGCTTAACCAGAATGGGCTAGGAAAAAAAAAGGACACCGTTGTAATCGGGCGAGTTTCTACTTTCAGATGCAATAGGAATTTCTGGGTTAGGTCAATCCGTTCGCGAGATATGGGAGTTTGAAGCCAAGAAATGGTTGAGAAGGCAAAACATTTTTCGCAATTCTGCTGCTCCAAACGCTTAACCAGAATGGCCTTGGGAAAAAATACACATACCGTTGTAATCGGGCGAGTTTCTACTTTCAGATGCAACAGGAATTTTTGGGTTAGGTCAATCCGTTCGCGAGATATGGGTGTTTGAAGCCAAGAAATGGTTGAGAAGGCAACAAATTTTTCGCAATTCTGCTGCTCCAAACGCTTAACCAGAATGGCCTAGGGAAAAAATTCACATACCGTTGTAATCGGGGGAGTTTCTACTCTCAGATGCAACAGGAATTTTTGGCTTAGGTCAATCCGTTCGCGAGATATGGGAGTTTGAATCTAAAAAATAATTGAGAAGGCAACAAATTTTTTGCACTTCTGCTGCTCCAAACGCTTAACCAGAATGGCCTAGGGAAAAAATTCACATACCGTTGTAATCGGGCGAGTTTCTACTTTCAGATGCAATAGTAATTTTTGGGTTAGGTCAATCCGTTCGCGAGATATGGTGGTTTGAAGCCAAGAAATGGTTGAGAGGGCAAAATATTTTTCGCAATTCTGCTGCTCCAAACGCTTAACCAGAATGGGCTAGGGAAAAAATACGCACACCGTTGTAATCGGGCGAGTTTCTACTTTCAGATGCAATAGGAATTTCTGGGTTAGGTCAATCCGTTCGCGAGATATGGGAGTTTGAAGCCAAGAAATGGTTGAGAAGGCAAAACATTTTTCGCAATTCTGCTGCTCCAAACGCTTAACCAGAATGGCCTAGGGAAAAAATACACATACCGTTGTAATCGGGCGAGTTTCTGCTTTCAGATGCAGTAACAATTTTTGGGTTAGGTCAATCCGTTCGCGAGATCTGGGAGTTTGAAGCCAAGAAATGGTTGAGAAGGCAAAAAATTTTTCGCAATTCTGCTGCTCCAAACGCTTAACCAGAATGGCCTTGGGAAAAAATACACATACCGTTGTAATCGGGCGAGTTTCTACTTTCAGATGCAACAGGAATTTTTGGGTTAGGTCAATCCGTTCGCGAGATATGGGTGTTTGAAGCCAAGAAATGGTTGAGAAGGCAACAAATTTTTCGCAATTCTGCTGCTCCAAACGCTTAACCAGAATGGCCTAGGGAAAAAATTCACATACCGTTGTAATCGGGGGAGTTTCTACTCTCAGATGCAACAGGAATTTTTGGCTTAGGTCAATCCGTTCGCGAGATATGGGAGTTTGAATCTAAAAAATAGTTGAGAAGGCAACAAATTTTTCGCACTTCTGCTGCTCCAAACGCTTAACCAGAATGGCCTAGGGAAAAAATACACATACCGTTGTAATCGGGCGAGTTTCTACTTTCAGATGCAATAGTAATTTTTGGGTTAGGTCAATCCGTTCGCGAGATATGGTGGTTTGAAGCCAAGAAATGGTTGAGAGGGCAAAATATTTTTCGCAATTCTGCTGCTCCAAACGTTTAACCAGAATGGCCCAGGGAAAAAATACACATACCGTTGTAATCGGGCGAGTTTCTACTTTCAGATGCAACAGGAATTTTTGGGTTAGGTCAATCCGTTCGCGAGATATGGTGGTTTGAAGCCAAGAAATGGTTGAGAAGGCAAAATATTTTTCGCAATTCTGCTGCTCCAAACGTTTAACCAGAATGGCCCAGGGAAAAAATACACATACCGTTGTAATCGGGCGAGTTTCTACTTTCAGACGCAACAGGAATTTTTGGGTTAGGTCAATCCGTTCGCGAGATATGGGAGTTTGAAGCCAAGAAATGGTTGAGAAGGCAAAAAATTTTTCGCAATTCTGCTGCTCCTAACGCTTAACCAGAATGGCCTAGGGAAAAAATTCACGTACCGTTGTAATCGGGCGAGTTTCTACTCTCAGATGCAACAGGAATTTTTGGCTTAGGTCAATCCGTTCGCGAGATATGGGAGTTTGAATCTAAAAAATATTTGAGAAGACAACAAATTTTTCGCACTTCTGCTGCTCCAAACGCTTAACCAGAATGGCCTAGGGAAAAAATACACATACCGTTGTAATCGGGCGAGTTTCTACTTTCAGATGCAATAGGAATTTTTGGGTTAGGTCAATCCGTTCGCGAGATATGGTGGTTTGAAGCCAAGAAATGGTTGAGAAGGCAAAATATTTTTCGCAATTCTGCTGCTCCAAACGTTTAACCAGAATGGCCCAGGGAAAAAATACACATACCGCTTTAATCGGGCGAGTTTCTACTTTCAGATGCAACAGGAATTTTTGGGTTAGGTCAATCCGTTCGCGAGATATGGGAGTTTGAAGCCAAGAAATGGTTGAGAAGGCAAAAAATTTTTCGCAATTCTGCTGCTCCTAACGCTTAACCAGAATGGCCTAGGGAAAAAATTCACATACCGTTGTAATCGGGCGAGTTTCTACTTTCAGATGTAACAGGAATTTTTGGCTTAGGTCAATCCGTTCGCGAGATATGGGAGTTTGAATCTAAAAAATAGTTGAGAAGACAACAAAATTTTTCGCACTTCTGCTGCTCCAAACGCTTAACCAGAATGGCCTAGGGAAAAAATACACATACCGTTGCAATCGGGCGAGTTTCTACTTTCAGATGCAATAGGAATTTTTGGGTTAGGTCAATCCGTTCGCGAGATATGGGAGTTTGAAGCCAAGAAATGGTTGGGAAGGCAAAAAATTTTTCGCAATTCTGCTGCTCCAAACGCTTAACCAGAATGGGCTAGGAAAAAAAAAGGACACCGTTGTAATCGGGCGAGTTTCTACTTTCAGATGCAATAGGAATTTCTGGGTTAGGTCAATCCGTTCGCGAGATATGGGAGTTTGAAGCCAAGAAATGGTTGAGAAGGCAAAACATTTTTCGCAATTCTGCTGCTCCAAACGCTTAACCAGAATGGCCTTGGGAAAAAATACACATACCGTTGTAATCGGGCGAGTTTCTACTTTCAGATGCAACAGGAATTTTTGGGTTAGGTCAATCCGTTCGCGAGATATGGGTGTTTGAAGCCAAGAAATGGTTGAGAAGGCAACAAATTTTTCGCAATTCTGCTGCTCCTAACGCTTAACCAGAATGGCCTAGGGAAAAAATTCACGTACCGTTGTAATCGGGCGAGTTTCTACTCTCAGATGCAACAGGAATTTTTGGCTTAGGTCAATCCGTTCGCGAGATATGGGAGTTTGAATCTAAAAAATAGTTGAGAAGGCAACAAATTTTTCGCACTTCTGCTGCTCCAAACGCTTAACCAGAATGGCCTAGGGAAAAAATACACATACCGTTGTAATCGGGCGAGTTTCTACTTTCAGATGCAATAGTAATTTTTGGGTTAGGTCAATCCGTTCGCGAGATATGGTGGTTTGAAGCCAAGAAATGGTTGAGAGGGCAAAATATTTTTCGCAATTCTGCTGCTCCAAACGCTTAACCAGAATGGGCTAGGGAAAAAATACGCACACCGTTGTAATCGGGCGAGTTTCTACTTTCAGATGCAATAGGAATTTCTGGGTTAGGTCAATCCGTTCGCGAGATATGGGAGTTTGAAGCCAAGAAATGGTTGAGAAGGCAAAACATTTTTCGCAATTCTGCTGCTCCAAACGCTTAACCAGAATGGCCTAGGGAAAAAATACACATACCGTTGTAATCGGGCGAGTTTCTGCTTTCAGATGCAGTAACAATTTTTGGGTTAGGTCAATCCGTTCGCGAGATCTGGGAGTTTGAAGCCAAGAAATGGTTGAGAAGGCAAAAAATTTTTCGCAATTCTGCTGCTCCAAACGCTTAACCAGAATGGCCTTGGGAAAAAATACACATACCGTTGTAATCGGGCGAGTTTCTACTTTCAGATGCAACAGGAATTTTTGGGTTAGGTCAATCCGTTCGCGAGATATGGGTGTTTGAAGCCAAGAAATGGTTGAGAAGGCAACAAATTTTTCGCAATTCTGCTGCTCCAAACGCTTAACCAGAATGGCCTAGGGAAAAAATTCACATACCGTTGTAATCGGGGGAGTTTCTACTCTCAGATGCAACAGGAATTTTTGGCTTAGGTCAATCCGTTCGCGAGATATGGGAGTTTGAATCTAAAAAATAGTTGAGAAGGCAACAAATTTTTCGCACTTCTGCTGCTCCAAACGCTTAACCAGAATGGCCTAGGGAAAAAATACACATACCGTTGTAATCGGGCGAGTTTCTACTTTCAGATGCAATAGTAATTTTTGGGTTAGGTCAATCCGTTCGCGAGATATGGTGGTTTGAAGCCAAGAAATGGTTGAGAGGGCAAAATATTTTTCGCAATTCTGCTGCTCCAAACGTTTAACCAGAATGGCCCAGGGAAAAAATACACATACCGTTGTAATCAGGCGAGTTTCTACTTTCAGATGCAACAGGAATTTTTGGGTTAGGTCAATCCGTTCGCGAGATATGGTGGTTTGAAGCCAAGAAATGGTTGAGAAGGCAAAATATTTTTCGCAATTCTGCTGCTCCAAACGTTTAACCAGAATGGCCCAGGGAAAAAATACACATACCGTTGTAATCGGGCGAGTTTCTACTTTCAGACGCAACAGGAATTTTTGGGTTAGGTCAATCCGTTCGCGAGATATGGGAGTTTGAAGCCAAGAAATGGTTGGGAAGGCAAAAAATTTTTCGCAATTCTGCTGCTCCAAACGCTTAACCAGAATGGGCTAGGGAAAAAATTCACGTACCGTTGTAATCGGGCGAGTTTCTACTCTCAGATGCAACAGGAATTTTTGGCTTAGGTCAATCCGTTCGCGAGATATGGGAGTTTGAATCTAAAAAATATTTGAGAAGACAACAAATTTTTCGCACTTCTGCTGCTCCAAACGCTTAACCAGAATGGCCTAGGGAAAAAATACACATACCGTTGTAATCGGGCGAGTTTCTACTTTCAGATGCAATAGGAATTTTTGGGTTAGGTCAATCCGTTCGCGAGATATGGTGGTTTGAAGCCAAGAAATGGTTGAGAAGGCAAAATATTTTTCGCAATTCTGCTGCTCCAAACGTTTAACCAGAATGGCCCAGGGAAAAAATACACATACCGCTTTAATCGGGCGAGTTTCCACTTTCAGATGCAACAGGAATTTTTGGGTTAGGTCAATCCGTTCGCGAGATATGGGAGTTTGAAGCCAAGAAATGGTTGAGAAGGCAAAAAATTTTTCGCAATTCTGCTGCTCCTAACGCTTAACCAGAATGGCCTAGGGAAAAAATTCACATACCGTTGTAATCGGGCGAGTTTCTACTTTCAGATGTAACAGGAATTTTTGGCTTAGGTCAATCCGTTCGCGAGATATGGGAGTTTGAATCTAAAAAATAGTTGAGAAGACAACAAAATTTTTCGCACTTCTGCTGCTCCAAACGCTTAACCAGAATGGCCTAGGGAAAAAATACACATACCGTTGCAATCGGGCGAGTTTCTACTTTCAGATGCAATAGGAATTTTTGGGTTAGGTCAATCCGTTCGCGAGATATGGGAGTTTGAAGCCAAGAAATGGTTGGGAAGGCAAAAAATTTTTCGCAATTCTGCTGCTCCAAACGCTTAACCAGAATGGGCTAGGGAAAAAATACGCACACCGTTGTAATCGGGCGAGTTTCTACTTTCAGATGCAATAGGAATTTCTGGGTTAGGTCAATCCGTTCGCGAGATATGGGAGTTTGAAGCCAAGAAATGGTTGAGAAGGCAAAACATTTTTCGCAATTCTGCTGCTCCAAACGCTTAACCAGAATGGCCTTGGGAAAAAATACACATACCGTTGTAATCGGGCGAGTTTCTACTTTCAGATGCAACAGGAATTTTTGGGTTAGGTCAATCCGTTCGCGAGATATGGGTGTTTGAAGCCAAGAAATGGTTGAGAAGGCAACAAATTTTTCGCAATTCTGCTGCTCCAAACGCTTAACCAGAATGGCCTAGGGAAAAAATTCACATACCGTTGTAATCGGGGGAGTTTCTACTCTCAGATGCAACAGGAATTTTTGGCTTAGGTCAATCCGTTCGCGAGATATGGGAGTTTGAATCTAAAAAATAGTTGAGAAGGCAACAAATTTTTCGCACTTCTGCTGCTCCAAACGCTTAACCAGAATGGCCTAGGGAAAAAATACACATACCGTTGTAATCGGGCGAGTTTCTACTTTCAGATGCAATAGTAATTTTTGGGTTAGGTCAATCCGTTCGCGAGATATGGTGGTTTGAAGCCAAGAAATGGTTGAGAGGGCAAAATATTTTTCGCAATTCTGCTGCTCCAAACGTTTAACCAGAATGGCCCAGGGAAAAAATACACATACCGTTGTAATCGGGCGAGTTTCTACTTTCAGATGCAACAGGAATTTTTGGGTTAGGTCAATCCGTTCGCGAGATATGGTGGTTTGAAGCCAAGAAATGGTTGAGAAGGCAAAATATTTTTCGCAATTCTGCTGCTCCAAACGTTTAACCAGAATGGCCCAGGGAAAAAATACACATACCGTTGTAATCGGGCGAGTTTCTACTTTCAGACGCAACAGGAATTTTTGGGTTAGGTCAATCCGTTCGCGAGATATGGGAGTTTGAAGCCAAGAAATGGTTGAGAAGGCAAAAAATTTTTCGCAATTCTGCTGCTCCTAACGCTTAACCAGAATGGCCTAGGGAAAAAATTCACGTACCGTTGTAATCGGGCGAGTTTCTACTCTCAGATGCAACAGGAATTTTTGGCTTAGGTCAATCCGTTCGCGAGATATGGGAGTTTGAATCTAAAAAATATTTGAGAAGACAACAAATTTTTCGCACTTCTGCTGCTCCAAACGCTTAACCAGAATGGGCTAGGGAAAAAATACGCACACCGTTGTAATCGGGCGAGTTTCTACTTTCAGATGCAATAGGAATTTCTGGGTTAGGTCAATCCGTTCGCGAGATATGGGAGTTTGAAGCCAAGAAATGGTTGAGAAGGCAAAACATTTTTCGCAATTCTGCTGCTCCAAACGCTTAACCAGAATGGCCTTGGGAAAAAATACACATACCGTTGTAATCGGGCGAGTTTCTACTTTCAGATGCAACAGGAATTTTTGGGTTAGGTCAATCCGTTCGCGAGATATGGGTGTTTGAAGCCAAGAAATGGTTGAGAAGGCAACAAATTTTTCGCAATTCTGCTGCTCCAAACGCTTAACCAGAATGGCCTAGGGAAAAAATTCACATACCGTTGTAATCGGGGGAGTTTCTACTCTCAGATGCAACAGGAATTTTTGGCTTAGGTCAATCCGTTCGCGAGATATGGGAGTTTGAATCTAAAAAATAGTTGAGAAGGCAACAAATTTTTCGCACTTCTGCTGCTCCAAACGCTTAACCAGAATGGCCTAGGGAAAAAATACACATACCGTTGTAATCGGGCGAGTTTCTACTTTCAGATGCAATAGTAATTTTTGGGTTAGGTCAATCCGTTCGCGAGATATGGTGGTTTGAAGCCAAGAAATGGTTGAGAGGGCAAAATATTTTTCGCAATTCTGCTGCTCCTAACGTTTAACCAGAATGGCCCAGGGAAAAAATACACATACCGTTGTAATCGGGCGAGTTTCTACTTTCAGATGCAACAGGAATTTTTGGGTTAGGTCAATCCGTTCGCGAGATATGGTGGTTTGAAGCCAAGAAATGGTTGAGAAGGCAAAATATTTTTCGCAATTCTGCTGCTCCAAACGTTTAACCAGAATGGCCCAGGGAAAAAATACACATACCGTTGTAATCGGGCGAGTTTCTACTTTCAGACGCAACAGGAATTTTTGGGTTAGGTCAATCCGTTCGCGAGATATGGGAGTTTGAAGCCAAGAAATGGTTGAGAAGGCAAAAAATTTTTCGCAATTCTGCTGCTCCTAACGCTTAACCAGAATGGCCTAGGGAAAAAATTCAGGTACCGTTGTAATCGGGCGAGTTTCTACTCTCAGATGCAACAGGAATTTTTGGCTTAGGTCAATCCGTTCGCGAGATATGGGAGTTTGAATCTAAAAAATATTTGAGAAGACAACAAATTTTTCGCACTTCTGCTGCTCCAAACGCTTAACCAGAATGGCCTAGGGAAAAAATACACATACCGTTGTAATCGGGCGAGTTTCTACTTTCAGATGCAATAGGAATTTTTGGGTTAGGTCAATCCGTTCGCGAGATATGGTGGTTTGAAGCCAAGAAATGGTTGAGAAGGCAAAATATTTTTCGCAATTCTGCTGCTCCAAACGTTTAACCAGAATGGCCCAGGGAAAAAATACACATACCGTTGTAATCGGGCGAGTTTCTACTTTCAGATGCAACAGGAATTTTTGGGTTAGGTCAATCCGTTCGCGAGATATGGTGGTTTGAAGCCAAGAAATGGTTGAGAAGGCAAAATATTTTTCGCAATTCTGCTGCTCCAAACGTTTAACCAGAATGGCCCAGGGAAAAAATACACACACCGTTGTAATCGGGCGAGTTTCTACTTTCAGACGCAACAGGAATTTTTGGGTTAGGTCAATCCGTTCGCGAGATATGGGAGTTTGAAGCCAAGAAATGGTTGAAAAGGCAAAAAATTTTTCGCAATTCTGCTGCTCCTAACGCTTAACCAGAATGGCCTAGGGAAAAAATTCACGTACCGTTGTAATCGGGCGAGTTTCTACTCTCAGATGCAACAGGAATTTTTGGCTTAGGTCAATCCGTTCGCGAGATATGGGAGTTTGAATCTAAAAAATATTTGAGAAGACAACAAATTTTTCGCACTTCTGCTGCTCCAAACGCTTAACCAGAATGGCCTAGGGAAAAAATACACATACCGTTGTAATCGGGCGAGTTTCTACTTTCAGATGCAATAGGAATTTTTTGGTTAGGTCAATCCGTTCGCGAGATATGGTGGTTTGAAGCCAAGAAATGGTTGAGAAGGCAAAATATTTTTCGCAATTCTGCTGCTCCAAACGTTTAACCAGAATGGCCCAGGGAAAAAATACACATACCGTTGTAATCGGGCGAGTTTCTAATTTCAGATGCAACAGGAATTTTTGGGTTAGGTCAATCCGTTCGCGAGATATGGGAGTTTGAAGCCAAGAAATGGTTGAGAAGGCAAAAAATTTTTCGCAATTCTGCTGCTCCAAACGCTTAACCAGAATGGCCTAGGGAAAAAATTCACGTACCGTTGTAATCGGTTGAGTTTCTACTCTCAGATCCAACAGGAATTTTTGGCTTAGGTCAATCCGTTCGCGAGATATGGGAGTTTGAATCTAAAAAATATTTGAGAAGACAACAAATTTTTCGCACTTCTGCTGCTCCAAACGCTTAACCAGACTGGCCTAGGGAAAAAATACACATACCGTTGTAATCGGGCGAGTTTCTACTTTCAGATGCAATAGTAATTTTTGGGTTAGGTCAATCCGTTCGCGAGATATGGTGGTTTGAAGCCAAGAAATGGTTGAGAGGGCAAAATATTTTTCGCAATTCTGCTGCTCCAAACGTTTAACCAGAATGGCCCAGGAAAAAAATACACATACCGTTGTAATCGGGCGAGTTTCTACTTTCAGATGCAACAGGAATTTTTGGGTTAGGTCAATCCGTTCGCGAGATATGGTGGTTTGAAGCCAAGAAATGGTTGAGAAGGCAAAATATTTTTCGCAATTCTGCTGCTCCAAACGTTTAACCAGAATGGCCCAGGGAAAAAATACACATACCGTTGTAATCGGGCGAGTTTCTACTTTCAGACGCAACAGGAATTTTTGGGTTAGGTCAATCCGTTCGCGAGATATGGGAGTTTGAAGCCAAGAAATGGTTGAGAAGGCAAAAAATTTTTCGCAATTCTGCTGCTCCTAACGCTTAACCAGAATGGCCTAGGGAAAAAATTCACGTACCGTTGTAATCGGGCGAGTTTCTACTCTCAGATGCAACAGGAATTTTTGGCTTAGGTCAATCCGTTCGCGAGATATGGGAGTTTGAATCTAAAAAATATTTGAGAAGACAACAAATTTTTCGCACTTCTGCTGCTCCAAACGCTTAACCAGAATGGCCTAGGGAAAAAATACACATACCGTTGTAATCGGGCGAGTTTCTACTTTCAGATGCAATAGGAATTTTTGGGTTAGGTCAATCCGTTCGCGAGATATGGTGGTTTGAAGCCAAGAAATGGTTGAGAAGGCAAAATATTTTTCGCAATTCTGCTGCTCCAAACGTTTAACCAGAATGGCCCAGGGAAAAAATACACATACCGCTTTAATCGGGCGAGTTTCTACTTTCAGATGCAACAGGAATTTTTGGGTTAGGTCAATCCGTTCGCGAGATATGGGAGTTTGAAGCCAAGAAATGGTTGAGAAGGCAAAAAATTTTTCGCAATTCTGCTGCTCCTAACGCTTAACCAGAATGGCCTAGGGAAAAAATTCACATACCGTTGTAATCGGGCGAGTTTCTACTTTCAGATGTAACAGGAATTTTTGGCTTAGGTCAATCCGTTCGCGAGATATGGGAGTTTGAATCTAAAAAATAGTTGAGAAGACAACAAAATTTTTCGCACTTCTGCTGCTCCAAACGCTTAACCAGAATGGCCTAGGGAAAAAATACACATACCGTTGCAATCGGGCGAGTTTCTACTTTCAGATGCAATAGGAATTTTTGGGTTAGGTCAATCCGTTCGCGAGATATGGGAGTTTGAAGCCAAGAAATGGTTGGGAAGGCAAAAAATTTTTCGCAATTCTGCTGCTCCAAACGCTTAACCAGAATGGCCTTGGGAAAAAATACACATACCGTTGTAATCGGGCGAGTTTCTACTTTCAGATGCAACAGGAATTTTTGGGTTAGGTCAATCCGTTCGCGAGATATGGGTGTTTGAAGCCAAGAAATGGTTGAGAAGGCAACAAATTTTTCGCAATTCTGCTGCTCCAAACGCTTAACCAGAATGGCCTAGGGAAAAAATTCACATACCGTTGTAATCGGGGGAGTTTCTACTCTCAGATGCAACAGGAATTTTTGGCTTAGGTCAATCCGTTCGCGAGATATGGGAGTTTGAATCTAAAAAATAGTTGAGAAGGCAACAAATTTTTCGCACTTCTGCTGCTCCAAACGCTTAACCAGAATGGCCTAGGGAAAAAATACACATACCGTTGTAATCGGGCGAGTTTCTACTTTCAGATGCAATAGTAATTTTTGGGTTAGGTCAATCCGTTCGCGAGATATGGTGGTTTGAAGCCAAGAAATGGTTGAGAGGGCAAAATATTTTTCGCAATTCTGCTGCTCCAAACGTTTAACCAGAATGGCCCAGGGAAAAAATACACATACCGTTGTAATCGGGCGAGTTTCTACTTTCAGATGCAACAGGAATTTTTGGGTTAGGTCAATCCGTTCGCGAGATATGGTGGTTTGAAGCCAAGAAATGGTTGAGAAGGCAAAATATTTTTCGCAATTCTGCTGCTCCAAACGTTTAACCAGAATGGCCCAGGGAAAAAATACACATACCGTTGTAATCGGGCGAGTTTCTACTTTCAGACGCAACAGGAATTTTTGGGTTAGGTCAATCCGTTCGCGAGATATGGGAGTTTGAAGCCAAGAAATGGTTGAGAAGGCAAAAAATTTTTCGCAATTCTGCTGCTCCTAACGCTTAACCAGAATGGCCTAGGGAAAAAATTCACGTACCGTTGTAATCGGGCGAGTTTCTACTCTCAGATGCAACAGGAATTTTTGGCTTAGGTCAATCCGTTCGCGAGATATGGGAGTTTGAATCTAAAAAATATTTGAGAAGACAACAAATTTTTCGCACTTCTGCTGCTCCAAACGCTTAACCAGAATGGCCTAGGGAAAAAATACACATACCGTTGTAATCGGGCGAGTTTCTACTTTCAGATGCAATAGGAATTTTTGGGTTAGGTCAATCCGTTCGCGAGATATGGTGGTTTGAAGCCAAGAAATGGTTGAGAAGGCAAAATATTTTTCGCAATTCTGCTGCTCCAAACGTTTAACCAGAATGGCCCAGGGAAAAAATACACATACCGCTTTAATCGGGCGAGTTTCTACTTTCAGATGCAACAGGAATTTTTGGGTTAGGTCAATCCGTTCGCGAGATATGGGAGTTTGAAGCCAAGAAATGGTTGAGAAGGCAAAAAATTTTTCGCAATTCTGCTGCTCCTAACGCTTAACCAGAATGGCCTAGGGAAAAAATTCACATACCGTTGTAATCGGGGGAGTTTCTACTCTCAGATGCAACAGGAATTTTTGGCTTAGGTCAATCCGTTCGCGAGATATGGGAGTTTGAATCTAAAAAATAGTTGAGAAGGCAACAAATTTTTCGCACTTCTGCTGCTCCAAACGCTTAACCAGAATGGCCTAGGGAAAAAATACACATACCGTTGTAATCGGGCGAGTTTCTACTTTCAGATGCAATAGTAATTTTTGGGTTAGGTCAATCCGTTCGCGATATATGGTGGTTTGAAGCCAAGAAATGGTTGAGAGGGCAAAATATTTTTCGCAATTCTGCTGCTCCAAACGTTTAACCAGAATGGCCCAGGGAAAAAATACACATACCGTTGTAATCGGGCGAGTTTCTACTTTCAGATGCAACAGGAATTTTTGGGTTAGGTCAATCCGTTCGCGAGATATGGTGGTTTGAAGCCAAGAAATGGTTGAGAAGGCAAAATATTTTTCGCAATTCTGCTGCTCCAAACGTTTAACCAGAATGGCCCAGGGAAAAAATACACACACCGTTGTAATCGGGCGAGTTTCTACTTTCAGACGCAACAGGAATTTTTGGGTTAGGTCAATCCGTTCGCGAGATATGGGAGTTTGAAGCCAAGAAATGGTTGAAAAGGCAAAAAATTTTTCGCAATTCTGCTGCTCCTAACGCTTAACCAGAATGGCCTAGGGAAAAAATTCACGTACCGTTGTAATCGGGCGAGTTTCTACTCTCAGATGCAACAGGAATTTTTGGCTTAGGTCAATCCGTTCGCGAGATATGGGAGTTTGAATCTAAAAAATATTTGAGAAGACAACAAATTTTTCGCACTTCTGCTGCTCCAAACGCTTAACCAGAATGGCCTAGGGAAAAAATACACATACCGTTGTAATCGGGCGAGTTTCTACTTTCAGATGCAATAGGAATTTTTTGGTTAGGTCAATCCGTTCGCGAGATATGGTGGTTTGAAGCCAAGAAATGGTTGAGAAGGCAAAATATTTTTCGCAATTCTGCTGCTCCAAACGTTTAACCAGAATGGCCCAGGGAAAAAATACACATACCGTTGTAATCGGGCGAGTTTCTAATTTCAGATGCAACAGGAATTTTTGGGTTAGGTCAATCCGTTCGCGAGATATGGGAGTTTGAAGCCAAGAAATGGTTGAGAAGGCAAAAAATTTTTCGCAATTCTGCTGCTCCAAACGCTTAACCAGAATGGCCTAGGGAAAAAATTCACGTACCGTTGTAATCGGTTGAGTTTCTACTCTCAGATCCAACAGGAATTTTTGGCTTAGGTCAATCCGTTCGCGAGATATGGGAGTTTGAATCTAAAAAATATTTGAGAAGACAACAAATTTTTCGCACTTCTGCTGCTCCAAACGCTTAACCAGACTGGCCTAGGGAAAAAATACACATACCGTTGTAATCGGGCGAGTTTCTACTTTCAGATGCAATAGGAATTTTTGGGTTAGGTCAATCCGTTCGCGAGATATGGTGGTTTGAAGCCAAGAAATGGTTGAGAAGGCAAAATATTTTTCGCAATTCTGCTGCTCCAAACGTTTAACCAGAATGGCCCAGGGAAAAAATACACATACCGTTGTAATCGGGCGAGTTTCTACTTTCAGATGCAACAGGAATTTTTGGGTTAGGTCAATCCGTTCGCGAGATATGGGAGTTTGAAGCCAAGAAATGGTTGAGAAGGCAAAAAATTTTTCGCAATTCTGCTGCTCCTAACGCTTAACCAGAATGGCCTAGGGAAAAAATACACATACCGTTGCAATCGGGCGAGTTTCTACTTTCAGATGCAATAGGAATTTTTGGGTTAGGTCAATCCGTTCGCGAGATATGGGAGTTTGAAGCCAAGAAATGGTTGGGAAGGCAAAAAATTTTTCGCAATTCTGCTGCTCCAAACGCTTAACCAGAATGGGCTAGGGAAAAAATACGCACACCGTTGTAATCGGGCGAGTTTCTACTTTCAGATGCAATAGGAATTTTTGGGTTAGGTCAATCCGTTCGCGAGATATGGGAGTTTGAAGCCAAGAAATGGTTGAGAAGGCAAAACATTTTTCGCAATTCTGCTGCTCCAAACGCTTAACCAGAATGGCCTAGGGAAAAAATACACATACCGTTGTAATCGGGCGAGTTTCTACTTTCAGATGCAGTAAGAATTTTTGGGTTAGGTCAATCCGTTCGCGAGATCTGGGAGTTTGAAGCCAAGAAATGGTTGAGAAGGCAAAAAATTTTTCGCAATTCTGCTGCTCCAAACGCTTAACCAGAATGGCCTTGGGAAAAAATACACATACCGTTGTAATCGGGCGAGTTTCTACTTTCAGATGCAATAGTAATTTTTGGGTTAGGTCAATCCGTTCGCGAGATATGGTGGTTTGAAGCCAAGAAATGGATGAGAAGGCAAAATATTTTTCGCAATTCTGCTGCTCCAAACGTTTAACCAGAATGGCCCAGGGAAAAAATACACATACCGTTGTAATCGGGCGAGTTTCTACTTTCAGATGCAACAGGAATTTTTGGGTTAGGTCAATCCGTTCGCGAGATATGGGAGTTTGAAGCCAAGAAATGGTTGAGAAGGCAAAAAATTTTTCGCAATACTGCTGCTCCTAACGCTTAACCAGAATGGCCTAGGGAAAAAATTCACGTACCGTTGTAATCGGGCGAGTTTCTACTCTCAGATGCAACAGGAATTTTTGGCTTAGGTCAATCCGTTCGCGAGATATGGGAGTTTGAATCTAAAAAATATTTGAGAAGACAACAAATTTTTCGCACTTCTGCTGCTCCAAACGCTTAACCAGAATGGCCTAGGGAAAAAATACACATACCGTTGTAATCGGGCGAGTTTCTACTTTCAGATGCAATAGGAATTTTTGGGTTAGGTCAATCCGTTCGCGAGATCTGGTGGTTTGAAGCCAAGAAATGGTTGAGAAGGCAAAATATTTTTCGCAATTCTGCTGCTCCAAACGTTTAACCAGAATGGCCCAGGGAAAAAATACACATACCGTTGTAATCGGGCGAGTTTCTACTTTCAGATGCAACAGGAATTTTTGGGTTAGGTCAATCCGTTCGCGAGATATGGGAGTTTGAAGCCAAGAAATGGTTGAGAAGGCAAAAAATTTTTCGCAATTCTGCTGCTCCTAACGCTTAACCAAAATGGCCTAGGGAAAAAATTCACATACCGTTGTAATCGGGCGAGTTTCTACTTTCAGATGTAACAGGAATTTTTGGCTTAGGTCAATCCGTTCGCGAGATATGGGAGTTTGAATCTAAAAAATAGTTGAGAAGACAACAAAATTTTTCGCACTTCTGCTGCTCCAAACGCTTAACCAGAATGGCCTAGGGAAAAAATACACATACCGTTGCAATCGGGCGAGTTTCTACTTTCAGATGCAATAGGAATTTTTGGGTTAGGTCAATCCGTTCGCGAGATATGGGAGTTTGAAGCCAAGAAATGGTTGGGAAGGCAAAAAATTTTTCGCAATTCTGCTGCTCCAAACGCTTAACCAGAATGGGCTAGGGAAAAAATACGCACACCGTTGTAATCGGGCGAGTTTCTACTTTCAGATGCAATAGGAATTTCTGGGTTAGGTCAATCCGTTCGCGAGATATGGGAGTTTGAAGCCAAGAAATGGTTGAGAAGGCAAAACATTTTTCGCAATTCTGCTGCTCCAAACGCTTAACCAGAATGGCCTAGGGAAAAAATACACATACCGTTGTAATCGGGCGAGTTTCTACTTTCAGATGCAGTAAGAATTTTTGGGTTATGTCAATCCGTTCGCGAGATCTGGGAGTTTGAAGCCAAGAAATGGTTGAGAAGGCAAAAAATTTTTCGCAATTCTGCAGCTCCAAACGCTTAACCAGAATGGCCTTGGGAAAAAATACACATACCGTTGTAATCGGGCGAGTTTCTACTTTCAGATGCAACAGGAATTTTTGAGTTAGGTCAATCCGTTCGCGAGATATGGGTGTTTGAAGCCAAGAAATGGTTGAGAAGGCAACAAATTTTTCGCAATTCTGCTGCTTCCAAACGCTTAACCAGAATGGCCTAGGGAAAAAATTCACATACCGTTGTAATCGGGCGAGTTTCTACTCTCAGATGCAACAGGAATTTTTGGCTTAGGTCAATCCGTTCGCGAGATATGGGAGTTTGAATCTAAAAAATAGTTGAGAAGACAACAAATTTTTCGCACTTCTGCTGCTCCAAACGCTTAACCAGAATGGCCTAGGGAAAAAATACACATACCGTTGTGATCGGGCGAGTTTCTACTTTCAGATGCAATAGGAATTTTTGGGTTAGGTCAATCCGTTCGCGAGATATGGGAGTTTGAAGCCAAGAAATGGTTGAGAAGGCAAAACATTTTTCGCAATTCTGCTGCTCCAAACGCTTAACCAGAGTGGGCTAGGGAAAAAATACGCACACCGTTGTAATCGGGCGAGTTTCTACTTTCAGATGCAATAGGAATTTCTGGGTTAGGTCAATCCGTTCGCGAGATATGGGAGTTTGAAGCCAAGAAATGGTTGAGAAGGCAAAACATTTTTCGCAATTCTGCTGCTCCAAACGCTTAACCAGAATGGCCTAGGGAAAAAATACACATACCGTTGTAATCGGGCGAGTTTCTACTTTCAGATGCAGTAAGAATTTTTGGGTTAGGTCAATCCGTTCGCGAGATCTGGGAGTTTGAAGCCAAGAAATGGTTGAGAAGGCAAAAAATTTTTCGCAATTCTGCTGCTCCAAACGCTTAACTAGAATGGCCTTGGGAAAAAATACACATACCGTTGTAATCGGGCGAGTTTCTACTTTCAGATGCAACAGGAATTTTTGGGTTAGGTCAATCCGTTCGCGAGATATGGGTGTTTGAAGCCAAGAAATGGTTGAGAAGGCAACAAATTTTTCGCAATTCTGCTGCTCCAAACGCTTAACCAGAATGGCCTAGGGAAAAAATTCACATACCGTTGTAATCGGGCGAGTTTCTACTCTCAGATGCAACAGGAATTTTTGGCTTAGGTCAATCCGTTCGCGAGATATGGGAGTTTGAATCTAAAAAATAGTTGAGAAGACAACAAATTTTTCGCACTTCTGCTGCTCCAAACGCTTAACCAGAATGGCCTAGGGAAAAAATACACATACCGTTGTAATCGGGCGAGTTTCTACTTTCAGATGCAATAGGAATTTTTGGTTAGGTCAATCCGTTCGCGAGATATGGTGGTTTGAAGCCAAGAAATGGTTGAGAAGGCAAAATATTTTTCGCAATTCTGCTGCTCCAAACGTTTAACCAGAATGGCCCAGGGAAAAAATACACATACCGTTGTAATCGGGCGAGTTTCTACTTTCAGATGCAACAGGAATTTTTGGGTTAGGTCAATCCGTTCGCGAGATATGGGAGTTTGAAGCCAAGAAATGGTTGAGAAGGCAAAAAATTTTTCGCAATTCTGCTGCTCCTAACGCTTATCCAGAATGGCCTAGGGAAAAAATTCACATACCGTTGTAATCGTGCGAGTTTCTACTTTCAGATGTAACAGGAATTTTTGGCTTAGGTCAATCCGTTCGCGAGATATGGGAGTTTGAATCTAAAAAATAGTTGAGAAGACAACAAAATTTTTCGCACTTCTGCTGCTCCAAACGCTTAACCAGAATGGCCTAGGGAAAAAATACACATACCGTTGCAATCGGGCGAGTTTCTACTTTCAGATGCAATAGGAATTTTTGGGTTAGGTCAATCCGTTCGCGAGATATGGGAGTTTGAAGCCAAGAAATGGTTGGGAAGGCAAAAAATTTTTCGCAATTCTGCTGCTCCAAACGCTTAACCAGAATGGGCTAGGGAAAAAATACGCACACCGTTGTAATCGGGCGAGTTTCTACTTTCAGATGCAATAGGAATTTCTGGGTTAGGTCAATCCGTTCGCGAGATATGGGAGTTTGAAGCCAAGAAATGGTTGAGAAGGCAAAACATTTTTCGCAATTCTGCTGCTCCAAACGCTTAACCAGAATGGCCTAGGGAAAAAATACACATACCGTTGTAATCGGGCGAGTTTCTGCTTTCAGATGCAGTAACAATTTTTGGGTTAGGTCAATCCGTTCGCGAGATCTGGGAGTTTGAAGCCAAGAAATGGTTGAGAAGGCAAAAAATTTTTCGCAATTCTGCTGCTCCAAACGCTTAACCAGAATGGCCTTGGGAAAAAATACACATACCGTTGTAATCGGGCGAGTTTCTACTTTCAGATGCAACAGGAATTTTTGGGTTAGGTCAATCCGTTCGCGAGATATGGGTGTTTGAAGCCAAGAAATGGTTGAGAAGGCAACAAATTTTTCGCAATTCTGCTGCTCCAAACGCTTAACCAGAATGGCCTAGGGAAAAAATTCACATACCGTTGTAATCGGGGGAGTTTCTACTCTCAGATGCAACAGGAATTTTTGGCTTAGGTCAATCCGTTCGCGAGATATGGGAGTTTGAATCTAAAAAATAGTTGAGAAGGCAACAAATTTTTCGCACTTCTGCTGCTCCAAACGCTTAACCAGAATGGCCTAGGGAAAAAATACACATACCGTTGTAATCGGGCGAGTTTCTACTTTCAGATGCAATAGTAATTTTTGGGTTAGGTCAATCCGTTCGCGAGATATGGTGGTTTGAAGCCAAGAAATGGTTGAGAGGGCAAAATATTTTTCGCAATTCTGCTGCTCCAAACGCTTAACCAGAATGGCCTTGGGAAAAAATACACATACCGTTGTAATCGGGCGAGTTTCTACTTTCAGATGCAACAGGAATTTTTGAGTTAGGTCAATCCGTTCGCGAGATATGGGTGTTTGAAGCCAAGAAATGGTTGAGAAGGCAACAAATTTTTCGCAATTCTGCTGCTTCCAAACGCTTAACCAGAATGGCCTAGGGAAAAAATTCACATACCGTTGTAATCGGGCGAGTTTCTACTCTCAGATGCAACAGGAATTTTTGACTTAGGTCAATCCGTTCGCGAGATATGGGAGTTTGAATCTAAAAAATAGTTGAGAAGACAACAAATTTTTCGCACTTCTGCTGCTCCAAACGCTTAACCAGAATGGCCTAGGGAAAAAATACACATACCGTTGTGATCGGGCGAGTTTCTACTTTCAGATGCAATAGGAATTTTTGGGTTAGGTCAATCCGTTCGCGAGATATGGGAGTTTGAAGCCAAGAAATGGTTGAGAAGGCAAAACATTTTTCGCAATTCTGCTGCTCCAAACGCTTAACCAGAGTGGGCTAGGGAAAAAATACGCACACCGTTGTAATCGGGCGAGTTTCTACTTTCAGATGCAATAGGAATTTCTGGGTTAGGTCAATCCGTTCGCGAGATATGGGAGTTTGAAGCCAAGAAATGGTTGAGAAGGCAAAACATTTTTCGCAATTCTGCTGCTCCAAACGCTTAACCAGAATGGCCTAGGGAAAAAATACACATACCGTTGTAATCGGGCGAGTTTCTACTTTCAGATGCAGTAAGAATTTTTGGGTTAGGTCAATCCGTTCGCGAGATCTGGGAGTTTGAAGCCAAGAAATGGTTGAGAAGGCAAAAAATTTTTCGCAATTCTGCTGCTCCAAACGCTTAACTAGAATGGCCTTGGGAAAAAATACACATACCGTTGTAATCGGGCGAGTTTCTACTTTCAGATGCAACAGGAATTTTTGGGTTAGGTCAATCCGTTCGCGAGATATGGGTGTTTGAAGCCAAGAAATGGTTGAGAAGGCAACAAATTTTTCGCAATTCTGCTGCTCCAAACGCTTAACCAGAATGGCCTAGGGAAAAAATTCACATACCGTTGTAATCGGGCGAGTTTCTACTCTCAGATGCAACAGGAATTTTTGGCTTAGGTCAATCCGTTCGCGAGATATGGGAGTTTGAATCTAAAAAATAGTTGAGAAGACAACAAATTTTTCGCACTTCTGCTGCTCCAAACGCTTAACCAGAATGGCCTAGGGAAAAAATACACATACCGTTGTAATCGGGCGAGTTTCTACTTTCAGATGCAATAGGAATTTTTGGTTAGGTCAATCCGTTCGCGAGATATGGTGGTTTGAAGCCAAGAAATGGTTGAGAAGGCAAAATATTTTTCGCAATTCTGCTGCTCCAAACGTTTAACCAGAATGGCCCAGGGAAAAAATACACATACCGTTGTAATCGGGCGAGTTTCTACTTTCAGATGCAACAGGAATTTTTGGGTTAGGTCAATCCGTTCGCGAGATATGGGAGTTTGAAGCCAAGAAATGGTTGAGAAGGCAAAAAATTTTTCGCAATTCTGCTGCTCCTAACGCTTATCCAGAATGGCCTAGGGAAAAAATTCACATACCGTTGTAATCGTGCGAGTTTCTACTTTCAGATGTAACAGGAATTTTTGGCTTAGGTCAATCCGTTCGCGAGATATGGGAGTTTGAATCTAAAAAATAGTTGAGAAGACAACAAAATTTTTCGCACTTCTGCTGCTCCAAACGCTTAACCAGAATGGCCTAGGGAAAAAATACACATACCGTTGCAATCGGGCGAGTTTCTACTTTCAGATGCAATAGGAATTTTTGGGTTAGGTCAATCCGTTCGCGAGATATGGGAGTTTGAAGCCAAGAAATGGTTGGGAAGGCAAAAAATTTTTCGCAATTCTGCTGCTCCAAACGCTTAACCAGAATGGGCTAGGGAAAAAATACGCACACCGTTGTAATCGGGCGAGTTTCTACTTTCAGATGCAATAGGAATTTCTGGGTTAGGTCAATCCGTTCGCGAGATATGGGAGTTTGAAGCCAAGAAATGGTTGAGAAGGCAAAACATTTTTCGCAATTCTGCTGCTCCAAACGCTTAACCAGAATGGCCTAGGGAAAAAATACACATACCGTTGTAATCGGGCGAGTTTCTGCTTTCAGATGCAGTAACAATTTTTGGGTTAGGTCAATCCGTTCGCGAGATCTGGGAGTTTGAAGCCAAGAAATGGTTGAGAAGGCAAAAAATTTTTCGCAATTCTGCTGCTCCAAACGCTTAACCAGAATGGCCTTGGGAAAAAATTACACTTACCGTTGTAATCGGGCGAGTTTCTACTTTCAGATGCAACAGGAATTTTTGGGTTAGGTCAATCCGTTCGCGAGATATGGGTGTTTGAAGCCAAGAAATGGTTGAGAAGGCAACAAATTTTTCGCAATTCTGCTGCTCCAAACGCTTAACCAGAATGGCCTAGGGAAAAAATTCACATACCGTTGTAATCGGGGGAGTTTCTACTCTCAGATGCAACAGGAATTTTTGGCTTAGGTCAATCCGTTCGCGAGATATGGGAGTTTGAATCTAAAAAATAGTTGAGAAGGCAACAAATTTTTCGCACTTCTGCTGCTCCAAACGCTTAACCAGAATGGCCTAGGGAAAAAATACACATACCGTTGTAATCGGGCGAGTTTCTACTTTCAGATGCAATAGTAATTTTTGGGTTAGGTCAATCCGTTCGCGAGATATGGTGGTTTGAAGCCAAGAAATGGTTGAGAGGGCAAAATATTTTTCGCAATTCTGCTGCTCCAAACGTTTAACCAGAATGGCCCAGGGAAAAAATACACATACCGTTGTAATCGGGCGAGTTTCTACTTTCAGATGCAACAGGAATTTTTGGGTTAGGTCAATCCGTTCGCGAGATATGGTGGTTTGAAGCCAAGAAATGGTTGAGAAGGCAAAATATTTTTCGCAATTCTGCTGCTCCAAACGTTTAACCAGAATGGCCCAGGGAAAAAATACACATACCGTTGTAATCGGGCGAGTTTCTACTTTCGGACGCAACAGGAATTTTTGGGTTAGGTCAATCCGTTCGCGAGATATGGGAGTTTGAAGCCAAGAAATGGTTGAGAAGGCAAAAAATTTTTCGCAATACTGCTGCTCCTAACGCTTAACCAGAATGGCCTAGGGAAAAAATTCACGTACCGTTGTAATCGGGCGAGTTTCTACTCTCAGATGCAACAGGAATTTTTGGCTTACGTCAATCCGTTCGCGAGACATGGGAGTTTGAATCTAAAAAATATTTGAGAAGACAACAAATTTTTCGCACTTCTGCTGCTCCAAACGCTTAACCAGAATGGCCTAGGGAAAAAATACACATACCGTTGTAATCGGGCGAGTTTCTACTTTCAGATGCAATAGGAATTTTTGGGTTAGGTCAATCCGTTCGCGAGATCTGGTGGTTTGAAGCCAAGAAATGGTTGAGAAGGCAAAATATTTTTCGCAATTCTGCTGCTCCAAACGTTTAACCAGAATGGCCCAGGGAAAAAATACACATACCGTTGTAATCGGGCGAGTTTCTACTTTCAGATGCAACAGGAATTTTTGGGTTAGGTCAATCCGTTCGCGAGATATGGGAGTTTGAAGCCAAGAAATGGTTGAGAAGGCAAAAAATTTTTCGCAATTCTGCTGCTCCTAACGCTTAACCAAAATGGCCTAGGGAAAAAATTCACATACCGTTGTAATCGGGCGAGTTTCTACTTTCAGATGTAACAGGAATTTTTGGCTTAGGTCAATCCGTTCGCGAGATATGGGAGTTTGAATCTAAAAAATAGTTGAGAAGACAACAAAATTTTTCGCACTTCTGCTGCTCCAAACGCTTAACCAGAATGGCCTAGGGAAAAAATACGCATACCGTTGTAATCGGGCGAGTTTCTACTTTCAGATGCAGTAAGAATTTTTGGGTTAGGTCAATCCGTTCGCGAGATCTGGGAGTTTGAAGCCAAGAAATGGTTGAGAAGGCAAAAAATTTTTCGCAATTCTGCAGCTCCAAACGCTTAACCAGAATGGCCTTGGGAAAAAATACACATACCGTTGTAATCGGGCGAGTTTCTACTTTCAGATGCAACAGGAATTTTTGAGTTAGGTCAATCCGTTCGCGAGATATGGGTGTTTGAAGCCAAGAAATGGTTGAGAAGGCAACAAATTTTTCGCAATTCTGCTGCTTCCAAACGCTTAACCAGAATGGCCTAGGGAAAAAATTCACATACCGTTGTAATCGGGCGAGTTTCTACTCTCAGATGCAACAGGAATTTTTGGCTTAGGTCAATCCGTTCGCGAGATATGGGAGTTTGAATCTAAAAAATAGTTGAGAAGACAACAAATTTTTCGCACTTCTGCTGCTCCAAACGCTTAACCAGAATGGCCTAGGGAAAAAATACACATACCGTTGTGATCGGGCGAGTTTCTACTTTCAGATGCAATAGGAATTTTTGGGTTAGGTCAATCCGTTCGCGAGATATGGGAGTTTGAAGCCAAGAAATGGTTGAGAAGGCAAAACATTTTTCGCAATTCTGCTGCTCCAAACGCTTAACCAGAGTGGGCTAGGGAAAAAATACGCACACCGTTGTAATCGGGCGAGTTTCTACTTTCAGATGCAATAGGAATTTCTGGGTTAGGTCAATCCGTTCGCGAGATATGGGAGTTTGAAGCCAAGAAATGGTTGAGAAGGCAAAACATTTTTCGCAATTCTGCTGCTCCAAACGCTTAACCAGAATGGCCTAGGGAAAAAATACACATACCGTTGTAATCGGGCGAGTTTCTACTTTCAGATGCAGTAAGAATTTTTGGGTTAGGTCAATCCGTTCGCGAGATCTGGGAGTTTGAAGCCAAGAAATGGTTGAGAAGGCAAAAAATTTTTCGCAATTCTGCTGCTCCAAACGCTTAACTAGAATGGCCTTGGGAAAAAATACACATACCGTTGTAATCGGGCGAGTTTCTACTTTCAGATGCAACAGGAATTTTTGGGTTAGGTCAATCCGTTCGCGAGATATGGGTGTTTGAAGCCAAGAAATGGTTGAGAAGGCAACAAATTTTTCGCAATTCTGCTGCTCCAAACGCTTAACCAGAATGGCCTAGGGAAAAAATTCACATACCGTTGTAATCGGGCGAGTTTCTACTCTCAGATGCAACAGGAATTTTTGGCTTAGGTCAATCCGTTCGCGAGATATGGGAGTTTGAATCTAAAAAATAGTTGAGAAGACAACAAATTTTTCGCACTTCTGCTGCTCCAAACGCTTAACCAGAATGGCCTAGGGAAAAAATACACATACCGTTGTAATCGGGCGAGTTTCTACTTTCAGATGCAATAGGAATTTTTGGTTAGGTCAATCCGTTCGCGAGATATGGTGGTTTGAAGCCAAGAAATGGTTGAGAAGGCAAAATATTTTTCGCAATTCTGCTGCTCCAAACGTTTAACCAGAATGGCCCAGGGAAAAAATACACATACCGTTGTAATCGGGCGAGTTTCTACTTTCAGATGCAACAGGAATTTTTGGGTTAGGTCAATCCGTTCGCGAGATATGGGAGTTTGAAGCCAAGAAATGGTTGAGAAGGCAAAAAATTTTTCGCAATTCTGCTGCTCCTAACGCTTATCCAGAATGGCCTAGGGAAAAAATTCACATACCGTTGTAATCGTGCGAGTTTCTACTTTCAGATGTAACAGGAATTTTTGGCTTAGGTCAATCCGTTCGCGAGATATGGGAGTTTGAATCTCAAAAATAGTTGAGAAGACAACAAAATTTTTCGCACTTCTGCTGCTCCAAACGCTTAACCAGAATGGCCTAGGGAAAAAATACACATACCGTTGCAATCGGGCGAGTTTCTACTTTCAGATGCAATAGGAATTTTTGGGTTAGGTCAATCCGTTCGCGAGATATGGGAGTTTGAAGCCAAGAAATGGTTGGGAAGGCAAAAAATTTTTCGCAATTCTGCTGCTCCAAACGCTTAACCAGAATGGGCTAGGGAAAAAATACGCACACCGTTGTAATCGGGCGAGTTTCTACTTTCAGATGCAATAGGAATTTCTGGGTTAGGTCAATCCGTTCGCGAGATATGGGAGTTTGAAGCCAAGAAATGGTTGAGAAGGCAAAACATTTTTCGCAATTCTGCTGCTCCAAACGCTTAACCAGAATGGCCTAGGGAAAAAATACACATACCGTTGTAATCGGGCGAGTTTCTGCTTTCAGATGCAGTAACAATTTTTGGGTTAGGTCAATCCGTTCGCGAGATCTGGGAGTTTGAAGCCAAGAAATGGTTGAGAAGGCAAAAAATTTTTCGCAATTCTGCTGCTCCAAACGCTTAACCAGAATGGCCTTGGGAAAAAATACACATACCGTTGTAATCGGGCGAGTTTCTACTTTCAGATGCAACAGGAATTTTTGGGTTAGGTCAATCCGTTCGCGAGATATGGGTGTTTGAAGCCAAGAAATGGTTGAGAAGGCAACAAATTTTTCGCAATTCTGCTGCTCCAAACGCTTAACCAGAATGGCCTAGGGAAAAAATTCACATACCGTTGTAATCGGGGGAGTTTCTACTCTCAGATGCAACAGGAATTTTTGGCTTAGGTCAATCCGTTCGCGAGATATGGGAGTTTGAATCTAAAAAATAGTTGAGAAGGCAACAAATTTTTCGCACTTCTGCTGCTCCAAACGCTTAACCAGAATGGCCTAGGGAAAAAATACACATACCGTTGTAATCGGGCGAGTTTCTACTTTCAGATGCAATAGTAATTTTTGGGTTAGGTCAATCCGTTCGCGAGATATGGTGGTTTGAAGCCAAGAAATGGTTGAGAGGGCAAAATATTTTTCGCAATTCTGCTGCTCCAAACGTTTAACCAGAATGGCCCAGGGAAAAAATACACATACCGTTGTAATCGGGCGAGTTTCTACTTTCAGATGCAACAGGAATTTTTGGGTTAGGTCAATCCGTTCGCGAGATATGGTGGTTTGAAGCCAAGAAATGGTTGAGAAGGCAAAATATTTTTCGCAATTCTGCTGCTCCAAACGTTTAACCAGAATGGCCCAGGGAAAAAATACACATACCGTTGTAATCGGGCGAGTTTCTACTTTCAGACGCAACAGGAATTTTTGGGTTAGGTCAATCCGTTCGCGAGATATGGGAGTTTGAAGCCAAGAAATGGTTGAGAAGGCAAAAAATTTTTCGCAATTCTGCTGCTCCTAACGCTTAACCAGAATGGCCTAGGGAAAAAATTCACATACCGTTGTAATCGGGCGAGTTTCTACTTTCAGATGTAACAGGAATTTTTGGCTTAGGTCAATCCGTTCGCGAGATATGGTGGTTTGAAGCCAAGAAATGGTTGAGAAGGCAAAATATTTTTCGCAATTCTGCTGCTCCAAACGTTTAACCAGAATGGCCCAGGGAAAAAATACACATACCGCTTTAATCGGGCGAGTTTCTACTTTCAGATGCAACAGGAATTTTTGGGTTAGGTCAATCCGTTCGCGAGATATGGGAGTTTGAAGCCAAGAAATGGTTGAGAAGGCAAAAAATTTTTCGCAATTCTGCTGCTCCTAACGCTTAACCAGAATGGCCTAGGGAAAAAATTCACATACCGTTGTAATCGGGCGAGTTTCTACTTTCAGATGTAACAGGAATTTTTGGCTTAGGTCAATCCGTTCGCGAGATATGGGAGTTTGAATCTAAAAAATAGTTGAGAAGACAACAAAATTTTTCGCACTTCTGCTGCTCCAAACGCTTAACCAGAATGGCCTAGGGAAAAAATACACATACCGTTGCAATCGGGCGAGTTTCTACTTTCAGATGCAATAGGAATTTTTGGGTTAGGTCAATCCGTTCGCGAGATATGGGAGTTTGAAGCCAAGAAATGGTTGGGAAGGCAAAAAATTTTTCGCAATTCTGCTGCTCCAAACGCTTAACCAGAATGGGCTAGGGAAAAAATACGCACACCGTTGTAATCGGGCGAGTTTCTACTTTCAGATGCAATAGGAATTTCTGGGTTAGGTCAATCCGTTCGCGAGATATGGGAGTTTGAAGCCAAGAAATGGTTGAGAAGGCAAAACATTTTTCGCAATTCTGCTGCTCCAAACGCTTAACCAGAATGGCCTTGGGAAAAAATACACATACCGTTGTAATCGGGCGAGTTTCTACTTTCAGATGCAACAGGAATTTTTGGGTTAGGTCAATCCGTTCGCGAGATATGGGTGTTTGAAGCCAAGAAATGGTTGAGAAGGCAACAAATTTTTCGCAATTCTGCTGCTCCAAACGCTTAACCAGAATGGCCTAGGGAAAAAATTCACATACCGTTGTAATCGGGGGAGTTTCTACTCTCAGATGCAACAGGAATTTTTGGCTTAGGTCAATCCGTTCGCGAGATATGGGAGTTTGAATCTAAAAAATAGTTGAGAAGGCAACAAATTTTTCGCACTTCTGCTGCTCCAAACGCTTAACCAGAATGGCCTAGGGAAAAAATACACATACCGTTGTAATCGGGCGAGTTTCTACTTTCAGATGCAATAGTAATTTTTGGGTTAGGTCAATCCGTTCGCGAGATATGGTGGTTTGAAGCCAAGAAATGGTTGAGAGGGCAAAATATTTTTCGCAATTCTGCTGCTCCAAACGTTTAACCAGAATGGCCCAGGGAAAAAATACACATACCGTTGTAATCGGGCGAGTTTCTACTTTCAGATGCAACAGGAATTTTTGGGTTAGGTCAATCCGTTCGCGAGATATGGTGGTTTGAAGCCAAGAAATGGTTGAGAAGGCAAAATATTTTTCGCAATTCTGCTGCTCCAAACGTTTAACCAGAATGGCCCAGGGAAAAAATACACATACCGTTGTAATCGGGCGAGTTTCTACTTTCAGACGCAACAGGAATTTTTGGGTTAGGTCAATCCGTTCGCGAGATATGGGAGTTTGAAGCCAAGAAATGGTTGAGAAGGCAAAAAATTTTTCGCAATTCTGCTGCTCCTAACGCTTAACCAGAATGGCCTAGGGAAAAAATTCACGTACCGTTGTAATCGGGCGAGTTTCTACTCTCAGATGCAACAGGAATTTTTGGCTTAGGTCAATCCGTTCGCGAGATATGGGAGTTTGAATCTAAAAAATATTTGAGAAGACAACAAATTTTTCGCACTTCTGCTGCTCCAAACGCTTAACCAGAATGGCCTAGGGAAAAAATACACATACCGTTGTAATCGGGCGAGTTTCTACTTTCAGATGCAATAGGAATTTTTGGGTTAGGTCAATCCGTTCGCGAGATATGGTGGTTTGAAGCCAAGAAATGGTTGAGAAGGCAAAATATTTTTCGCAATTCTGCTGCTCCAAACGTTTAACCAGAATGGCCCAGGGAAAAAATACACATACCGCTTTAATCGGGCGAGTTTCTACTTTCAGATGCAACAGGAATTTTTGGGTTAGGTCAATCCGTTCGCGAGATATGGGAGTTTGAAGCCAAGAAATGGTTGAGAAGGCAAAAAATTTTTCGCAATTCTGCTGCTCCTAACGCTTAACCAGAATGGCCTAGGGAAAAAATTCACATACCGTTGTAATCGGGGGAGTTTCTACTCTCAGATGCAACAGGAATTTTTGGCTTAGGTCAATCCGTTCGCGAGATATGGGAGTTTGAATCTAAAAAATAGTTGAGAAGGCAACAAATTTTTCGCACTTCTGCTGCTCCAAACGCTTAACCAGAATGGCCTAGGGAAAAAATACACATACCGTTGTAATCGGGCGAGTTTCTACTTTCAGATGCAATAGTAATTTTTGGGTTAGGTCAATCCGTTCGCGATATATGGTGGTTTGAAGCCAAGAAATGGTTGAGAGGGCAAAATATTTTTCGCAATTCTGCTGCTCCAAACGTTTAACCAGAATGGCCCAGGGAAAAAATACACATACCGTTGTAATCGGGCGAGTTTCTACTTTCAGATGCAACAGGAATTTTTGGGTTAGGTCAATCCGTTCGCGAGATATGGTGGTTTGAAGCCAAGAAATGGTTGAGAAGGCAAAATATTTTTCGCAATTCTGCTGCTCCAAACGTTTAACCAGAATGGCCCAGGGAAAAAATACACACACCGTTGTAATCGGGCGAGTTTCTACTTTCAGACGCAACAGGAATTTTTGGGTTAGGTCAATCCGTTCGCGAGATATGGGAGTTTGAAGCCAAGAAATGGTTGAAAAGGCAAAAAATTTTTCGCAATTCTGCTGCTCCTAACGCTTAACCAGAATGGCCTAGGGAAAAAATTCACGTACCGTTGTAATCGGGCGAGTTTCTACTCTCAGATGCAACAGGAATTTTTGGCTTAGGTCAATCCGTTCGCGAGATATGGGAGTTTGAATCTAAAAAATATTTGAGAAGACAACAAATTTTTCGCACTTCTGCTGCTCCAAACGCTTAACCAGAATGGCCTAGGGAAAAAATACACATACCGTTGTAATCGGGCGAGTTTCTACTTTCAGATGCAATAGGAATTTTTTGGTTAGGTCAATCCGTTCGCGAGATATGGTGGTTTGAAGCCAAGAAATGGTTGAGAAGGCAAAATATTTTTCGCAATTCTGCTGCTCCAAACGTTTAACCAGAATGGCCCAGGGAAAAAATACACATACCGTTGTAATCGGGCGAGTTTCTAATTTCAGATGCAACAGGAATTTTTGGGTTAGGTCAATCCGTTCGCGAGATATGGGAGTTTGAAGCCAAGAAATGGTTGAGAAGGCAAAAAATTTTTCGCAATTCTGCTGCTCCAAACGCTTAACCAGAATGGCCCAGGGAAAAAATACACATACCGTTGTAATCGAGCGAGTTTCTACTTTCAGATGCAATAGGAATTTTTGGGTTAGGTCAATCCGTTCGCGAGATATGGGAGTTTGAAGCCAAGAAATGGTTGAGAAGGCAAAACATTTTTCGCAATTCTGCTGCTCCAAACGCTTAACCAGAGTGGGCTAGGGAAAAAATACGCACACCGTTGTAATCGGGCGAGTTTCTACTTTCAGATGCAATAGGAATTTCTGGGTTAAGTCAATCCGTTCGCGAGATATGGGAGTTTGAAGCCAAGAAATGGTTGAGAAGGCAAAACATTTTTCGCAATTCTGCTGCTCCAAACGCTTAACCAGAATGGCCTAGGGAAAAAATACACATACCGTTGTAATCGGGCGAGTTTCTACTTTCAGATGCAGTAAGAATTTTTGGGTTAGGTCAATCCGTTCGCGAGATCTGGGAGTTTGAAGCCAAGAAATGGTTGAGAAGGCAAAAAATTTTTCGCAATTCTGCTGCTCCAAACGCTTAACTAGAATGGCCTTGGGAAAAAATACACATACCGTTGTAATCGGGCGAGTTTCTACTTTCAGATGCAACAGGAATTTTTGGGTTAGGTCAATCCGTTCGCGAGATATGGGTGTTTGAAGCCAAGAAATGGTTGAGAAGGCAACAAATTTTTCGCAATTCTGCTGCTCCAAACGCTTAACCAGAATGGCCTAGGGAAAAAATTCACATACCGTTGTAATCGGGCGAGTTTCTACTCTCAGATGCAACAGGAATTTTTGGCTTAGGTCAATCCGTTCGCGAGATATGGGAGTTTGAATCTAAAAAATAGTTGAGAAGACAACAAATTTTTCGCACTTCTGCTGCTCCAAACGCTTAACCAGAATGGCCTAGGGAAAAAATACACATACCGTTGTAATCGGGCGAGTTTCTACTTTCAGATGCAATAGGAATTTTTGGTTAGGTCAATCCGTTCGCGAGATATGGTGGTTTGAAGCCAAGAAATGGTTGAGAAGGCAAAATATTTTTCGCAATTCTGCTGCTCCAAACGTTTAACCAGAATGGCCCAGGGAAAAAATACACATACCGTTGTAATCGGGCGAGTTTCTAATTTCAGATGCAACAGGAATTTTTGGGTTAGGTCAATCCGTTCGCGAGATATGGGAGTTTGAAGCCAAGAAATGGTTGAGAAGGCAAAAAATTTTTCGCAATTCTGCTGCTCCAAACGCTTAACCAGAATGGCCTAGGGAAAAAATTCACGTACCGTTGTAATCGGTTGAGTTTCTACTCTCAGATCCAACAGGAATTTTTGGCTTAGGTCAATCCGTTCGCGAGATATGGGAGTTTGAATCTAAAAAATATTTGAGAAGACAACAAATTTTTCGCACTTCTGCTGCTCCAAACGCTTAACCAGACTGGCCTAGGGAAAAAATACACATACCGTTGTAATCGGGCGAGTTTCTACTTTCAGATGCAATAGGAATTTTTGGGTTAGGTCAATCCGTTCGCGAGATATGGTGGTTTGAAGCCAAGAAATGGTTGAGAAGGCAAAATATTTTTCGCAATTCTGCTGCTCCAAACGTTTAACCAGAATGGCCCAGGGAAAAAATACACATACCGTTGTAATCGAGCGAGTTTCTACTTTCAGATGCAACAGGAATTTTTGGGTTAGGTCAATCCGTTCGCGAGATATGGGAGTTTGAAGCCAAGAAATGGTTGAGAAGGCAAAAAATTTTTCGCAATTCTGCTGCTCCTAACGCTTAACCAGAATGGCCTAGGGAAAAAATACACATACCGTTGCAATCGGGCGAGTTTCTACTTTCAGATGCAATAGGAATTTTTGGGTTAGGTCAATCCGTTCGCGAGATATGGGAGTTTGAAGCCAAGAAATGGTTGAGAAGGCAAAACATTTTTCGCAATTCTGCTGCTCCAAACGCTTAACCAGAATGGGCTAGGGAAAAAATACACATACCGTTGTAATCGGGCGAGTTTCTACTTTCAGATGCAGTAAGAATTTTTGGGTTAGGTCAATCCGTTCGCGAGATCTGGGAGTTTGAAGCCAAGAAATGGTTGAGAAGGCAAAAAATTTTTCGCAATTCTGCTGCTCCAAACGCTTAACCAGAATGGCCTTGGGAAAAAATACACATACCGTTGTAATCGGGCGAGTTTCTACTTTCAGATGCAATAGTAATTTTTGGGTTAGGTCAATCCGTTCGCGAGATATGGTGGTTTGAAGCCAAGAAATGGATGAGAAGGCAAAATATTTTTCGCAATTCTGCTGCTCCAAACGTTTAACCAGAATGGCCCAGGGAAAAAATACACATACCGTTGTAATCGGGCGAGTTTCTACTTTCAGATGCAACAGGAATTTTTGGGTTAGGTCAATCCGTTCGCGAGATATGGGAGTTTGAAGCCAAGAAATGGTTGAGAAGGCAAAAAATTTTTCGCAATACTGCTGCTCCTAACGCTTAACCAGAATGGCCTAGGGAAAAAATTCACGTACCGTTGTAATCGGGCGAGTTTCTACTCTCAGATGCAACAGGAATTTTTGGCTTAGGTCAATCCGTTCGCGAGATATGGGAGTTTGAATCTAAAAAATATTTGAGAAGACAACAAATTTTTCGCACTTCTGCTGCTCCAAACGCTTAACCAGAATGGCCTAGGGAAAAAATACACATACCGTTGTAATCGGGCGAGTTTCTACTTTCAGATGCAATAGGAATTTTTGGGTTAGGTCAATCCGTTCGCGAGATCTGGTGGTTTGAAGCCAAGAAATGGTTGAGAAGGCAAAATATTTTTCGCAATTCTGCTGCTCCAAACGTTTAACCAGAATGGCCCAGGGAAAAAATACACATACCGTTGTAATCGGGCGAGTTTCTACTTTCAGATGCAACAGGAATTTTTGGGTTAGGTCAATCCGTTCGCGAGATATGGGAGTTTGAAGCCAAGAAATGGTTGAGAAGGCAAAAAATTTTTCGCAATTCTGCTGCTCCTAACGCTTAACCAAAATGGCCTAGGGAAAAAATTCACATACCGTTGTAATCGGGCGAGTTTCTACTTTCAGATGTAACAGGAATTTTTGGCTTAGGTCAATCCGTTCGCGAGATATGGGAGTTTGAATCTAAAAAATAGTTGAGAAGACAACAAAATTTTTCGCACTTCTGCTGCTCCAAACGCTTAACCAGAATGGCCTAGGGAAAAAATACACATACCGTTGCAATCGGGCGAGTTTCTACTTTCAGATGCAATAGGAATTTTTGGGTTAGGTCAATCCGTTCGCGAGATATGGGAGTTTGAAGCCAAGAAATGGTTGGGAAGGCAAAAAATTTTTCGCAATTCTGCTGCTCCAAACGCTTAACCAGAATGGGCTAGGGAAAAAATACGCACACCGTTGTAATCGGGCGAGTTTCTACTTTCAGATGCAATAGGAATTTCTGGGTTAGGTCAATCCGTTCGCGAGATATGGGAGTTTGAAGCCAAGAAATGGTTGAGAAGGCAAAACATTTTTCGCAATTCTGCTGCTCCAAACGCTTAACCAGAATGGCCTAGGGAAAAAATACACATACCGTTGTAATCGGGCGAGTTTCTACTTTCAGATGCAGTAAGAATTTTTGGGTTAGGTCAATCCGTTCGCGAGATCTGGGAGTTTGAAGCCAAGAAATGGTTGAGAAGGCAAAAAATTTTTCGCAATTCTGCAGCTCCAAACGCTTAACCAGAATGGCCTTGGGAAAAAATACACATACCGTTGTAATCGGGCGAGTTTCTACTTTCAGATGCAACAGGAATTTTTGGGTTAGGTCAATCCGTTCGCGAGATATGGTGGTTTGAAGCCAAGAAATGGTTGAGAAGGCAAAATATTTTTCGCAATTCTGCTGCTCCAAACGTTTAACCAGAATGGCCCAGGGAAAAAATACACACACCGTTGTAATCGGGCGAGTTTCTACTTTCAGACGCAACAGGAATTTTTGGGTTAGGTCAATCCGTTCGCGAGATATGGGAGTTTGAAGCCAAGAAATGGTTGAAAAGGCAAAAAATTTTTCGCAATTCTGCTGCTCCTAACGCTTAACCAGAATGGCCTAGGGAAAAAATTCACGTACCGTTGTAATCGGGCGAGTTTCTACTCTCAGATGCAACAGGAATTTTTGGCTTAGGTCAATCCGTTCGCGAGATATGGGAGTTTGAATCTAAAAAATATTTGAGAAGACAACAAATTTTTCGCACTTCTGCTGCTCCAAACGCTTAACCAGAATGGCCTAGGGAAAAAATACACATACCGTTGTAATCGGGCGAGTTTCTACTTTCAGATGCAATAGGAATTTTTTGGTTAGGTCAATCCGTTCGCGAGATATGGTGGTTTGAAGCCAAGAAATGGTTGAGAAGGCAAAATATTTTTCGCAATTCTGCTGCTCCAAACGTTTAACCAGAATGGCCCAGGGAAAAAATACACATACCGTTGTAATCGGGCGAGTTTCTAATTTCAGATGCAACAGGAATTTTTGGGTTAGGTCAATCCGTTCGCGAGATATGGGAGTTTGAAGCCAAGAAATGGTTGAGAAGGCAAAAAATTTTTCGCAATTCTGCTGCTCCAAACGCTTAACCAGAATGGCCTAGGGAAAAAATTCACGTACCGTTGTAATCGGTTGAGTTTCTACTCTCAGATCCAACAGGAATTTTTGGCTTAGGTCAATCCGTTCGCGAGATATGGGAGTTTGAATCTAAAAAATATTTGAGAAGACAACAAATTTTTCGCACTTCTGCTGCTCCAAACGCTTAACCAGACTGGCCTAGGGAAAAAATACACATACCGTTGTAATCGGGCGAGTTTCTACTTTCAGATGCAACAGGAATTTTTGGGTTAGGTCAATCCGTTCGCGAGATATGGTGGTTTGAAGCCAAGAAATGGTTGAGAAGGCAAAATATTTTTCGCAATTCTGCTGCTCCAAACGTTTAACCAGAATGGCCCAGGGAAAAAATACACATACCGTTGTAATCGGGCGAGTTTCTACTTTCAGATGCAACAGGAATTTTTGGGTTAGGTCAATCCGTTCGCGAGATATGGGAGTTTGAAGCCAAGAAATGGTTGAGAAGGCAAAAAATTTTTCGCAATTCTGCTGCTCCTAACGCTTAACCAGAATGGCCTAGGGAAAAAATACACATACCGTTGCAATCGGGCGAGTTTCTACTTTCAGATGCAATAGGAATTTTTGGGTTAGGTCAATCCGTTCGCGAGATCTGGGAGTTTGAAGCCAAGAAATGGTTGAGAAGGCAAAAAATTTTTCGCAATTCTGCTGCTCCAAACGCTTAACCAGAATGGCCTTGGGAAAAAATACACATACCGTTGTAATCGGGCGAGTTTCTACTTTCAGATGCAATAGTAATTTTTGGGTTAGGTCAATCCGTTCGCGAGATATGGTGGTTTGAGGCCAAGAAATGGATGAGAAGGCAAAATATTTTTCGCAATTCTGCTGCTCCAAACGTTTAACCAGAATGGCCCAGGGAAAAAATACACATACCGTTGTAATCGGGCGAGTTTCTACTTTCAGATGCAACAGGAATTTTTGGGTTAGGTCAATCCGTTCGCGAGATATGGGAGTTT
The DNA here is from genome assembly GCF_051014685.1 of Ptiloglossa arizonensis. Classification (NCBI taxonomy): domain Eukaryota; kingdom Metazoa; phylum Arthropoda; class Insecta; order Hymenoptera; family Colletidae; genus Ptiloglossa; species Ptiloglossa arizonensis. The sequence goes on from NW_027478651.1 coordinate 123,451, forward strand.
GAAGCCAAGAAATGGTTGAGAAGGCAAAAAATTTTTCGCAATACTGCTGCTCCTAACGCTTAACCAGAATGGCCTAGGGAAAAAATTCACGTACCGTTGTAATCGGGCGAGTTTCTACTCTCAGATGCAACAGGAATTTTTGGCTTAGGTCAATCCGTTCGCGAGATATGGGAGTTTGAATCTAAAAAATATTTGAGAAGACAACAAATTTTTCGCACTTCTGCTGCTCCAAACGCTTAACCAGAATGGCCTAGGGAAAAAATACACATACCGTTGTAATCGGGCGAGTTTCTACTTTCAGATGCAATAGGAATTTTTGGGTTAGGTCAATCCGTTCGCGAGATCTGGTGGTTTGAAGCCAAGAAATGGTTGATAAGGCAAAATATTTTTCGCAATTCTGCTGCTCCAAACGTTTAACCAGAATGGCCCAGGGAAAAAATACACATACCGTTGTAATCGGGCGAGTTTCTACTTTCAGATGCAACAGGAATTTTTGGGTTAGGTCAATCCGTTCGCGAGATATGGGAGTTTGAAGCCAAGAAATGGTTGAGAAGGCAAAAAATTTTTCGCAATTCTGCTGCTCCTAACGCTTAACCAAAATGGCCTAGGGAAAAAATTCACATACCGTTGTAATCGGGCGAGTTTCTACTTTCAGATGTAACAGGAATTTTTGGCTTAGGTCAATCCGTTCGCGAGATATGGGAGTTTGAATCTAAAAAATAGTTGAGAAGACAACAAAATTTTTCGCACTTCTGCTGCTCCAAACGCTTAACCAGAATGGCCTAGGGAAAAAATACACATACCGTTGCAATCGGGCGAGTTTCTACTTTCAGATGCAATAGGAATTTTTGGGTTAGGTCAATCCGTTCGCGAGATATGGGAGTTTGAAGCCAAGAAATGGTTGGGAAGGCAAAAAATTTTTCGCAATTCTGCTGCTCCAAACGCTTAACCAGAATGGGCTAGGGAAAAAATACGCACACCGTTGTAATCGGGCGAGTTTCTACTTTCAGATGCAATAGGAATTTCTGGGTTAGGTCAATCCGTTCGCGAGATATGGGAGTTTGAAGCCAAGAAATGGTTGAGAAGGCAAAACATTTTTCGCAATTCTGCTGCTCCAAACGCTTAACCAGAATGGCCTAGGGAAAAAATACACATACCGTTGTAATCGGGCGAGTTTCTACTTTCAGATGCAGTAAGAATTTTTGGGTTAGGTCAATCCGTTCGCGAGATCTGGGAGTTTGAAGCCAAGAAATGGTTGAGAAGGCAAAAAATTTTTCGCAATTCTGCAGCTCCAAACGCTTAACCAGAATGGCCTTGGGAAAAAATACACATACCGTTGTAATCGGGCGAGTTTCTACTTTCAGATGCAACAGGAATTTTTGAGTTAGGTCAATCCGTTCGCGAGATATGGGTGTTTGAAGCCAAGAAATGGTTGAGAAGGCAACAAATTTTTCGCAATTCTGCTGCTTCCAAACGCTTAACCAGAATGGCCTAGGGAAAAAATTCACATACCGTTGTAATCGGGCGAGTTTCTACTCTCAGATGCAACAGGAATTTTTGGCTTAGGTCAATCCGTTCGCGAGATATGGGAGTTTGAATCTAAAAAATAGTTGAGAAGACAACAAATTTTTCGCACTTCTGCTGCTCCAAACGCTTAACCAGAATGGCCTAGGGAAAAAATACACATACCGTTGTGATCGGGCGAGTTTCTACTTTCAGATGCAATAGGAATTTTTGGGTTAGGTCAATCCGTTCGCGAGATATGGGAGTTTGAAGCCAAGAAATGGTTGAGAAGGCAAAACATTTTTCGCAATTCTGCTGCTCCAAACGCTTAACCAGAGTGGGCTAGGGAAAAAATACGCACACCGTTGTAATCGGGCGAGTTTCTACTTTCAGATGCAATAGGAATTTCTGGGTTAAGTCAATCCGTTCGCGAGATATGGGAGTTTGAAGCCAAGAAATGGTTGAGAAGGCAAAACATTTTTCGCAATTCTGCTGCTCCAAACGCTTAACCAGAATGGCCTAGGGAAAAAATACACATACCGTTGTAATCGGGCGAGTTTCTACTTTCAGATGCAGTAAGAATTTTTGGGTTAGGTCAATCCGTTCGCGAGATCTGGGAGTTTGAAGCCAAGAAATGGTTGAGAAGGCAAAAAATTTTTCGCAATTCTGCTGCTCCAAACGCTTAACTAGAATGGCCTTGGGAAAAAATACACATACCGTTGTAATCGGGCGAGTTTCTACTTTCAGATGCAACAGGAATTTTTGGGTTAGGTCAATCCGTTCGCGAGATATGGGTGTTTGAAGCCAAGAAATGGTTGAGAAGGCAACAAATTTTTCGCAATTCTGCTGCTCCAAACGCTTAACCAGAATGGCCTAGGGAAAAAATTCACATACCGTTGTAATCGGGCGAGTTTCTACTCTCAGATGCAACAGGAATTTTTGGCTTAGGTCAATCCGTTCGCGAGATATGGGAGTTTGAATCTAAAAAATAGTTGAGAAGACAACAAATTTTTCGCACTTCTGCTGCTCCAAACGCTTAACCAGAATGGCCTAGGGAAAAAATACACATACCGTTGTAATCGGGCGAGTTTCTACTTTCAGATGCAATAGGAATTTTTGGTTAGGTCAATCCGTTCGCGAGATATGGTGGTTTGAAGCCAAGAAATGGTTGAGAAGGCAAAATATTTTTCGCAATTCTGCTGCTCCAAACGTTTAACCAGAATGGCCCAGGGAAAAAATACACATACCGCTTTAATCGGGCGAGTTTCTACTTTCAGATGCAACAGGAATTTTTGGGTTAGGTCAATCCGTTCGCGAGATATGGGAGTTTGAAGCCAAGAAATGGTTGAGAAGGCAAAAAATTTTTCGCAATTCTGCTGCTCCTAACGCTTAACCAGAATGGCCTAGGGAAAAAATTCACATACCGTTGTAATCGGGCGAGTTTCTACTTTCAGATGTAACAGGAATTTTTGGCTTAGGTCAATCCGTTCGCGAGATATGGGAGTTTGAATCTAAAAAATAGTTGAGAAGACAACAAAATTTTTCGCACTTCTGCTGCTCCAAACGCTTAACCAGAATGGCCTAGGGAAAAAATACACATACCGTTGCAATCGGGCGAGTTTCTGCTTTCAGATGCAGTAACAATTTTTGGGTTAGGTCAATCCGTTCGCGAGATCTGGGAGTTTGAAGCCAAGAAATGGTTGAGAAGGCAAAAAATTTTTCGCAATTCTGCTGCTCCAAACGCTTAACCAGAATGGCCTTGGGAAAAAATACACATACCGTTGTAATCGGGCGAGTTTCTACTTTCAGATGCAACAGGAATTTTTGGGTTAGGTCAATCCGTTCGCGAGATATGGGTGTTTGAAGCCAAGAAATGGTTGAGAAGGCAACAAATTTTTCGCAATTCTGCTGCTCCAAACGCTTAACCAGAATGGCCTAGGGAAAAAATTCACATACCGTTGTAATCGGGGGAGTTTCTACTCTCAGATGCAACAGGAATTTTTGGCTTAGGTCAATCCGTTCGCGAGATATGGGAGTTTGAATCTAAAAAATAGTTGAGAAGGCAACAAATTTTTCGCACTTCTGCTGCTCCAAACGCTTAACCAGAATGGCCTAGGGAAAAAATACACATACCGTTGTAATCGGGCGAGTTTCTACTTTCAGATGCAATAGTAATTTTTGGGTTAGGTCAATCCGTTCGCGAGATATGGTGGTTTGAAGCCAAGAAATGGTTGAGAGGGCAAAATATTTTTCGCAATTCTGCTGCTCCAAACGTTTAACCAGAATGGCCCAGGGAAAAAATACACATACCGTTGTAATCGGGCGAGTTTCTACTTTCAGATGCAACAGGAATTTTTGGGTTAGGTCAATCCGTTCGCGAGATATGGTGGTTTGAAGCCAAGAAATGGTTGAGAAGGCAAAATATTTTTCGCAATTCTGCTGCTCCAAACGTTTAACCAGAATGGCCCAGGGAAAAAATACACATACCGTTGTAATCGGGCGAGTTTCTACTTTCAGACGCAACAGGAATTTTTGGGTTAGGTCAATCCGTTCGCGAGATATGGGAGTTTGAAGCCAAGAAATGGTTGAGAAGGCAAAAAATTTTTCGCAATTCTGCTGCTCCTAACGCTTAACCAGAATGGCCTAGGGAAAAAATTCACGTACCGTTGTAATCGGGCGAGTTTCTACTCTCAGATGCAACAGGAATTTTTGGCTTAGGTCAATCCGTTCGCGAGATATGGGAGTTTGAATCTAAAAAATATTTGAGAAGACAACAAATTTTTCGCACTTCTGCTGCTCCAAACGCTTAACCAGAATGGCCTAGGGAAAAAATACACATACCGTTGTAATCGGGCGAGTTTCTACTTTCAGATGCAATAGGAATTTTTGGGTTAGGTCAATCCGTTCGCGAGATATGGTGGTTTGAAGCCAAGAAATGGTTGAGAAGGCAAAATATTTTTCGCAATTCTGCTGCTCCAAACGTTTAACCAGAATGGCCCAGGGAAAAAATACACATACCGCTTTAATCGGGCGAGTTTCTACTTTCAGATGCAACAGGAATTTTTGGGTTAGGTCAATCCGTTCGCGAGATATGGGAGTTTGAAGCCAAGAAATGGTTGAGAAGGCAAAAAATTTTTCGCAATTCTGCTGCTCCTAACGCTTAACCAGAATGGCCTAGGGAAAAAATTCACATACCGTTGTAATCGGGCGAGTTTCTACTTTCAGATGTAACAGGAATTTTTGGCTTAGGTCAATCCGTTCGCGAGATATGGGAGTTTGAATCTAAAAAATAGTTGAGAAGACAACAAAATTTTTCGCACTTCTGCTGCTCCAAACGCTTAACCAGAATGGCCTAGGGAAAAAATACACATACCGTTGCAATCGGGCGAGTTTCTACTTTCAGATGCAATAGGAATTTTTGGGTTAGGTCAATCCGTTCGCGAGATATGGGAGTTTGAAGCCAAGAAATGGTTGGGAAGGCAAAAAATTTTTCGCAATTCTGCTGCTCCAAACGCTTAACCAGAATGGGCTAGGGAAAAAATACGCACACCGTTGTAATCGGGCGAGTTTCTACTTTCAGATGCAATAGGAATTTCTGGGTTAGGTCAATCCGTTCGCGAGATATGGGAGTTTGAAGCCAAGAAATGGTTGAGAAGGCAAAACATTTTTCGCAATTCTGCTGCTCCAAACGCTTAACCAGAATGGCCTTGGGAAAAAATACACATACCGTTGTAATCGGGCGAGTTTCTACTTTCAGATGCAACAGGAATTTTTGGGTTAGGTCAATCCGTTCGCGAGATATGGGTGTTTGAAGCCAAGAAATGGTTGAGAAGGCAACAAATTTTTCGCAATTCTGCTGCTCCAAACGCTTAACCAGAATGGCCTAGGGAAAAAATTCACATACCGTTGTAATCGGGCGAGTTTCTACTCTCAGATGCAACAGGAATTTTTGGCTTAGGTCAATCCGTTCGCGAGATATGGGAGTTTGAATCTAAAAAATAGTTGAGAAGACAACAAATTTTTCGCACTTCTGCTGCTCCAAACGCTTAACCAGAATGGCCTAGGGAAAAAATACACATACCGTTGTGATCGGGCGAGTTTCTACTTTCAGATGCAATAGGAATTTTTGGGTTAGGTCAATCCGTTCGCGAGATATGGGAGTTTGAAGCCAAGAAATGGTTGAGAAGGCAAAACATTTTTCGCAATTCTGCTGCTCCAAACGCTTAACCAGAGTGGGCTAGGGAAAAAATACGCACACCGTTGTAATCGGGCGAGTTTCTACTTTCAGATGCAATAGGAATTTCTGGGTTAGGTCAATCCGTTCGCGAGATATGGGAGTTTGAAGCCAAGAAATGGTTGAGAAGGCAAAACATTTTTCGCAATTCTGCTGCTCCAAACGCTTAACCAGAATGGCCTAGGGAAAAAATACACATACCGTTGTAATCGGGCGAGTTTCTACTTTCAGATGCAGTAAGAATTTTTGGGTTAGGTCAATCCGTTCGCGAGATCTGGGAGTTTGAAGCCAAGAAATGGTTGAGAAGGCAAAAAATTTTTCGCAATTCTGCTGCTCCAAACGCTTAACCAGAATGGCCTTGGAAAAAAATACACATACCGTTGTAATCGGGCGAGTTTCTACTTTCAGATGCAACAGGAATTTTTGGGTTAGGTCAATCCGTTCGCGAGATATGGGTGTTTGAAGCCAAGAAATGGTTGAGAAGGCAACAAATTTTTCGCAATTCTGCTGCTCCAAACGCTTAACCAGAATGGCCTAGGGAAAAAATTCACATACCGTTGTAATCGGGCGAGTTTCTACTCTCAGATGCAACAGGAATTTTTGGCTTAGGTCAATCCGTTCGCGAGATATGGGAGTTTGAATCTAAAAAATAGTTGAGAAGACAACAAATTTTTCGCACTTCTGCTGCTCCAAACGCTTAACCAGAATGGCCTAGGGAAAAAATACACATACCGTTGTAATCGGGCGAGTTTCTACTTTCAGATGCAATAGGAATTTTTGGTTAGGTCAATCCGTTCGCGAGATATGGTGGTTTGAAGCCAAGAAATGGTTGAGAAGGCAAAATATTTTTCGCAATTCTGCTGCTCCAAACGTTTAACCAGAATGGCCCAGGGAAAAAATACACATACCGTTGTAATCGGGCGAGTTTCTACTTTCAGATGCAACAGGAATTTTTGGGTTAGGTCAATCCGTTCGCGAGATATGGGAGTTTGAAGCCAAGAAATGGTTGAGAAGGCAAAAAATTTTTCGCAATTCTGCTGCTCCTAACGCTTAACCAGAATGGCCTAGGGAAAAAATTCACATACCGTTGTAATCGTGCGAGTTTCTACTTTCAGATGTAACAGGAATTTTTGGCTTAGGTCAATCCGTTCGCGAGATATGGGAGTTTGAATCTAAAAAATAGTTGAGAAGACAACAAAATTTTTCGCACTTCTGCTGCTCCAAACGCTTAACCAGAATGGCCTAGGGAAAAAATACACATACCGTTGCAATCGGGCGAGTTTCTACTTTCAGATGCAATAGGAATTTTTGGGTTAGGTCAATCCGTTCGCGAGATATGGGAGTTTGAAGCCAAGAAATGGTTGGGAAGGCAAAAAATTTTTCGCAATTCTGCTGCTCCAAACGCTTAACCAGAATGGGCTAGGGAAAAAATACGCACACCGTTGTAATCGGGCGAGTTTCTACTTTCAGATGCAATAGGAATTTCTGGGTTAGGTCAATCCGTTCGCGAGATATGGGAGTTTGAAGCCAAGAAATGGTTGAGAAGGCAAAACATTTTTCGCAATTCTGCTGCTCCAAACGCTTAACCAGAATGGCCTAGGGAAAAAATACACATACCGTTGTAATCGGGCGAGTTTCTGCTTTCAGATGCAGTAACAATTTTTGGGTTAGGTCAATCCGTTCGCGAGATCTGGGAGTTTGAAGCCAAGAAATGGTTGAGAAGGCAAAAAATTTTTCGCAATTCTGCTGCTCCAAACGCTTAACCAGAATGGCCTTGGGAAAAAATACACATACCGTTGTAATCGGGCGAGTTTCTACTTTCAGATGCAACAGGAATTTTTGGGTTAGGTCAATCCGTTCGCGAGATATGGGTGTTTGAAGCCAAGAAATGGTTGAGAAGGCAACAAATTTTTCGCAATTCTGCTGCTCCAAACGCTTAACCAGAATGGCCTAGGGAAAAAATTCACATACCGTTGTAATCGGGGGAGTTTCTACTCTCAGATGCAACAGGAATTTTTGGCTTAGGTCAATCCGTTCGCGAGATATGGGAGTTTGAATCTAAAAAATAGTTGAGAAGGCAACAAATTTTTCGCACTTCTGCTGCTCCAAACGCTTAACCAGAATGGCCTAGGGAAAAAATACACATACCGTTGTAATCGGGCGAGTTTCTACTTTCAGATGCAATAGTAATTTTTGGGTTAGGTCAATCCGTTCGCGAGATATGGTGGTTTGAAGCCAAGAAATGGTTGAGAGGGCAAAATATTTTTCGCAATTCTGCTGCTCCAAACGTTTAACCAGAATGGCCCAGGGAAAAAATACACATACCGTTGTAATCGGGCGAGTTTCTACTTTCAGATGCAACAGGAATTTTTGGGTTAGGTCAATCCGTTCGCGAGATATGGTGGTTTGAAGCCAAGAAATGGTTGAGAAGGCAAAATATTTTTCGCAATTCTGCTGCTCCAAACGTTTAACCAGAATGGCCCAGGGAAAAAATACACATACCGTTGTAATCGGGCGAGTTTCTACTTTCAGACGCAACAGGAATTTTTGGGTTAGGTCAATCCGTTCGCGAGATATGGGAGTTTGAAGCCAAGAAATGGTTGAGAAGGCAAAAAATTTTTCGCAATTCTGCTGCTCCTAACGCTTAACCAGAATGGCCTAGGGAAAAAATTCACGTACCGTTGTAATCGGGCGAGTTTCTACTCTCAGATGCAACAGGAATTTTTGGCTTAGGTCAATCCGTTCGCGAGATATGGGAGTTTGAATCTAAAAAATATTTGAGAAGACAACAAATTTTTCGCACTTCTGCTGCTCCAAACGCTTAACCAGAATGGCCTAGGGAAAAAATACACATACCGTTGTAATCGGGCGAGTTTCTACTTTCAGATGCAATAGGAATTTTTGGGTTAGGTCAATCCGTTCGCGAGATATGGTGGTTTGAAGCCAAGAAATGGTTGAGAAGGCAAAATATTTTTCGCAATTCTGCTGCTCCAAACGTTTAACCAGAATGGCCCAGGGAAAAAATACACATACCGCTTTAATCGGGCGAGTTTCTACTTTCAGATGCAACAGGAATTTTTGGGTTAGGTCAATCCGTTCGCGAGATATGGGAGTTTGAAGCCAAGAAATGGTTGAGAAGGCAAAAAATTTTTCGCAATTCTGCTGCTCCTAACGCTTAACCAGAATGGCCTAGGGAAAAAATTCACATACCGTTGTAATCGGGCGAGTTTCTACTTTCAGATGTAACAGGAATTTTTGGCTTAGGTCAATCCGTTCGCGAGATATGGGAGTTTGAATCTAAAAAATAGTTGAGAAGACAACAAAATTTTTCGCACTTCTGCTGCTCCAAACGCTTAACCAGAATGGCCTAGGGAAAAAATACACATACCGTTGCAATCGGGCGAGTTTCTACTTTCAGATGCAATAGGAATTTTTGGGTTAGGTCAATCCGTTCGCGAGATATGGGAGTTTGAAGCCAAGAAATGGTTGGGAAGGCAAAAAATTTTTCGCAATTCTGCTGCTCCAAACGCTTAACCAGAATGGGCTAGGGAAAAAATACGCACACCGTTGTAATCGGGCGAGTTTCTACTTTCAGATGCAATAGGAATTTCTGGGTTAGGTCAATCCGTTCGCGAGATATGGGAGTTTGAAGCCAAGAAATGGTTGAGAAGGCAAAACATTTTTCGCAATTCTGCTGCTCCAAACGCTTAACCAGAATGGCCTAGGGAAAAAATACACATACCGTTGTAATCGGGCGAGTTTCTGCTTTCAGATGCAGTAACAATTTTTGGGTTAGGTCAATCCGTTCGCGAGATCTGGGAGTTTGAAGCCAAGAAATGGTTGAGAAGGCAAAAAATTTTTCGCAATTCTGCTGCTCCAAACGCTTAACCAGAATGGCCTTGGGAAAAAATACACATACCGTTGTAATCGGGCGAGTTTCTACTTTCAGATGCAACAGGAATTTTTGGGTTAGGTCAATCCGTTCGCGAGATATGGGTGTTTGAAGCCAAGAAATGGTTGAGAAGGCAACAAATTTTTCGCAATTCTGCTGCTCCAAACGCTTAACCAGAATGGCCTAGGGAAAAAATTCACATACCGTTGTAATCGGGGGAGTTTCTACTCTCAGATGCAACAGGAATTTTTGGCTTAGGTCAATCCGTTCGCGAGATATGGGAGTTTGAATCTAAAAAATAGTTGAGAAGGCAACAAATTTTTCGCACTTCTGCTGCTCCAAACGCTTAACCAGAATGGCCTAGGGAAAAAATACACATACCGTTGTAATCGGGCGAGTTTCTACTTTCAGATGCAATAGTAATTTTTGGGTTAGGTCAATCCGTTCGCGAGATATGGTGGTTTGAAGCCAAGAAATGGTTGAGAGGGCAAAATATTTTTCGCAATTCTGCTGCTCCAAACGTTTAACCAGAATGGCCCAGGGAAAAAATACACATACCGTTGTAATCGGGCGAGTTTCTACTTTCAGATGCAACAGGAATTTTTGGGTTAGGTCAATCCGTTCGCGAGATATGGTGGTTTGAAGCCAAGAAATGGTTGAGAAGGCAAAATATTTTTCGCAATTCTGCTGCTCCAAACGTTTAACCAGAATGGCCCAGGGAAAAAATACACATACCGTTGTAATCGGGCGAGTTTCTACTTTCAGACGCAACAGGAATTTTTGGGTTAGGTCAATCCGTTCGCGAGATATGGGAGTTTGAAGCCAAGAAATGGTTGAGAAGGCAAAAAATTTTTCGCAATTCTGCTGCTCCTAACGCTTAACCAGAATGGCCTAGGGAAAAAATTCACGTACCGTTGTAATCGGGCGAGTTTCTACTCTCAGATGCAACAGGAATTTTTGGCTTAGGTCAATCCGTTCGCGAGATATGGGAGTTTGAATCTAAAAAATATTTGAGAAGACAACAAATTTTTCGCACTTCTGCTGCTCCAAACGCTTAACCAGAATGGCCTAGGGAAAAAATACACATACCGTTGTAATCGGGCGAGTTTCTACTTTCAGATGCAATAGGAATTTTTGGGTTAGGTCAATCCGTTCGCGAGATATGGTGGTTTGAAGCCAAGAAATGGTTGAGAAGGCAAAATATTTTTCGCAATTCTGCTGCTCCAAACGTTTAACCAGAATGGCCCAGGGAAAAAATACACATACCGCTTTAATCGGGCGAGTTTCTACTTTCAGATGCAACAGGAATTTTTGGGTTAGGTCAATCCGTTCGCGAGATATGGGAGTTTGAAGCCAAGAAATGGTTGAGAAGGCAAAAAATTTTTCGCAATTCTGCTGCTCCTAACGCTTAACCAGAATGGCCTAGGGAAAAAATTCACATACCGTTGTAATCGGGCGAGTTTCTACTTTCAGATGTAACAGGAATTTTTGGCTTAGGTCAATCCGTTCGCGAGATATGGGAGTTTGAATCTAAAAAATAGTTGAGAAGACAACAAAATTTTTCGCACTTCTGCTGCTCCAAACGCTTAACCAGAATGGCCTAGGGAAAAAATACACATACCGTTGCAATCGGGCGAGTTTCTACTTTCAGATGCAATAGGAATTTTTGGGTTAGGTCAATCCGTTCGCGAGATATGGGAGTTTGAAGCCAAGAAATGGTTGGGAAGGCAAAAAATTTTTCGCAATTCTGCTGCTCCAAACGCTTAACCAGAATGGGCTAGGGAAAAAATACGCACACCGTTGTAATCGGGCGAGTTTCTACTTTCAGATGCAATAGGAATTTCTGGGTTAGGTCAATCCGTTCGCGAGATATGGGAGTTTGAAGCCAAGAAATGGTTGAGAAGGCAAAACATTTTTCGCAATTCTGCTGCTCCAAACGCTTAACCAGAATGGCCTTGGGAAAAAATACACATACCGTTGTAATCGGGCGAGTTTCTACTTTCAGATGCAACAGGAATTTTTGGGTTAGGTCAATCCGTTCGCGAGATATGGGTGTTTGAAGCCAAGAAATGGTTGAGAAGGCAACAAATTTTTCGCAATTCTGCTGCTCCAAACGCTTAACCAGAATGGCCTAGGGAAAAAATTCACATACCGTTGTAATCGGGGGAGTTTCTACTCTCAGATGCAACAGGAATTTTTGGCTTAGGTCAATCCGTTCGCGAGATATGGGAGTTTGAATCTAAAAAATAGTTGAGAAGGCAACAAATTTTTCGCACTTCTGCTGCTCCAAACGCTTAACCAGAATGGCCTAGGGAAAAAATACACATACCGTTGTAATCGGGCGAGTTTCTACTTTCAGATGCAATAGTAATTTTTGGGTTAGGTCAATCCGTTCGCGAGATATGGTGGTTTGAAGCCAAGAAATGGTTGAGAGGGCAAAATATTTTTCGCAATTCTGCTGCTCCAAACGTTTAACCAGAATGGCCCAGGGAAAAAATACACATACCGTTGTAATCGGGCGAGTTTCTACTTTCAGATGCAACAGGAATTTTTGGGTTAGGTCAATCCGTTCGCGAGATATGGTGGTTTGAAGCCAAGAAATGGTTGAGAAGGCAAAATATTTTTCGCAATTCTGCTGCTCCAAACGTTTAACCAGAATGGCCCAGGGAAAAAATACACATACCGTTGTAATCGGGCGAGTTTCTACTTTCAGACGCAACAGGAATTTTTGGGTTAGGTCAATCCGTTCGCGAGATATGGGAGTTTGAAGCCAAGAAATGGTTGAGAAGGCAAAAAATTTTTCGCAATTCTGCTGCTCCTAACGCTTAACCAGAATGGCCTAGGGAAAAAATTCACGTACCGTTGTAATCGGGCGAGTTTCTACTCTCAGATGCAACAGGAATTTTTGGCTTAGGTCAATCCGTTCGCGAGATATGGGAGTTTGAAGCCAAGAAATGGTTGGGAAGGCAAAAAATTTTTCGCAATTCTGCTGCTCCAAACGCTTAACCAGAATGGGCTAGGGAAAAAATACGCACACCGTTGTAATCGGGCGAGTTTCTACTTTCAGATGCAATAGGAATTTCTGGGTTAGGTCAATCCGTTCGCGAGATATGGGAGTTTGAAGCCAAGAAATGGTTGAGAAGGCAAAACATTTTTCGCAATTCTGCTGCTCCAAACGCTTAACCAGAATGGCCTAGGGAAAAAATACACATACCGTTGTAATCGGGCGAGTTTCTACTTTCAGATGCAGTAAGAATTTTTGGGTTAGGTCAATCCGTTCGCGAGATCTGGGAGTTTGAACCCAAGAAATGGTTGAGAAGGCAAAAAATTTTTCGCAATTCTGCTGCTCCAAACGCTTAACCAGAATGGCCTTGGGAAAAAATACACATACCGTTGTAATCGGGCGAGTTTCTACTTTCAGATGCAACAGGAATTTTTGGGTTAGGTCAATCCGTTCGCGAGATATGGGTGTTTGAAGCCAAGAAATGGTTGAGAAGGCAACAAATTTTTCGCAATTCTGCTGCTCCAAACGCTTAACCAGAATGGCCTAGGGAAAAAATTCACATACCGTTGTAATCGGGGGAGTTTCTACTCTCAGATGCAACAGGAATTTTTGGCTTAGGTCAATCCGTTCGCGAGATATGGGAGTTTGAATCTAAAAAATAGTTGAGAAGGCAACAAATTTTTCGCACTTCTGCTGCTCCAAACGCTTAACCAGAATGGCCTAGGGAAAAAATACACATACCGTTGTAATCGGGCGAGTTTCTACTTTCAGATGCAATAGTAATTTTTGGGTTAGGTCAATCCGTTCGCGAGATATGGTGGTTTGAAGCCAAGAAATGGTTGAGAGGGCAAAATATTTTTCGCAATTCTGCTGCTCCAAACGTTTAACCAGAATGGCCCAGGGAAAAAATACACATACCGTTGTAATCGGGCGAGTTTCTACTTTCAGATGCAACAGGAATTTTTGGGTTAGGTCAATCCGTTCGCGAGATATGGTGGTTTGAAGCCAAGAAATGGTTGAGAAGGCAAAAAATTTTTCGCAATTCTGCTGCTCCAAACGCTTAACCAGAATGGCCTATGGAAAAAATTCACATACCGTTGTAATCGGGCGAGTTTCTACTTTCAGATGCAACAGGAATTTTTGGCTTAGGTCAATCCGTTCGCGAGATATGGGAGTTTGAATCTAAAAAATAGTTGAGAAGACAACAAATTTTTCGCAATTCTGCTGCTCCAAACGTTTAACCAGAATGGCCCAGGGAAAAAATACACATACCGTTGTAATCGGGCGAGTTTCTACTTTCAGATGCAACAGGAATTTTTGGGTTAGGTCAATCCGTTCGCGAGATATGGGAGTTTGAAGCCAAGAAATGGTTGAGAAGGCAAAAAATTTTTCGCAATACTGCTGCTCCTAACGCTTAACCAGAATGGCCTAGGGAAAAAATTCACATACCGTTGTAATCGGGCGAGTTTCTACTTTCAGATGCAACAGGAATTTTTGGGATAGGTCAATCCGTTCGCGAGATATGGGAGTTTGAAGCTAAAAAATAGTTGAGAAGACAACAAATTTTTCGCACTTCTGCTGCTCCAAACGCTTAACCAGAATGGCCTAGGGAAAAAATACACATACCTTTGTTATCGGGCGAGTTTCTACTTTCAGATGCAATAGGAATTTTTGGGTTAGGTCAATCGGCTCGCGAGATATGGTGGTTTGAAGCCAAGAAATGGTTGAGAAGGGAAAATATTTTTCGCAATTCTGCTGCTCCTAACGCTTAACCAGAATTGCCTAGGGAAAAAATTCACATACCGTTGTAATCGGGCGAGTTTCTACTTTCAGATGCAACAGGAATTTTTGGGTTAGGTCAATCCGTTCGCGAGATATGGGAGTTTGAAGCCAAGAAATGGTTGAGAAGGCAAAAAATTGTTCGCAATTCTGCTGCTCCAAACGCTTAACCAGAATGGCCTAGGGAAAAAATTCACATACCGTTGTAATCGGCGAGTTTCTACTTTCAGATGCAACAGGAATTTTTGGCTTAGGTCAATCCGTTCGCGAGATATGGGAGTTTGAATCTAAAAAATAGTTGAGAAGACAACAAATTTTTCGCACTTCTGCTGCTCCAAACGCTTAACCAGAATGGCCTAGGGAAAAAATACACATACCGTTGTAATCGGGCGAGTTTCTACTTTCAGATGCAATAGTAATTTTTGGGTTAGGTCAATCCGTTCGCGAGATATGGTGGTTTGAAGCCAAGAAATGGTTGAGAAGGCAAAATATTTTTCGCAATTCTGCTGCTCCAAACGTTTAACCAGAATGGCCCAGGGAAAAAATACACATACCGTTGTAATCGGGCGAGTTTCTACTTTCAGATGCAACAGGAATTTTTGGGTTAGGTCAAGCCGTTCGCGAGATATGGGAGTTTGAAGCCAAGAAATGGTTGAGAAGGCAAAAAATTTTTCGCAATACTGCTGCTCCTAACGCTTAACCAGAATGGCCTAGGGAAAAAATTCACGTACCGTTGTAATCGGGCGAGTTTCTACTCTCAGATGCAACAGGAATTTTTGGCTTAGGTCAATCCGTTCGCGAGATATGGGAGTTTGAATCTAAAAAATATTTGAGAAGACAATAAATTTTTCGCACTTCTGCTGCTCCAAACGCTTAACCAGAATGGCCTAGGGAAAAAATACACATACCGTTGTAATCGGGCGAGTTTCTACTTTCAGATGCAATAGGAATTTTTGGGTTAGGTCAATCCGTTCGCGAGATATGGTGGTTTGAAGCCAAGAAATGGTTGAGAAGGCAAAATATTTTTCGCAATTCTGCTGCTCCAAACGTTTAACCAGAATGGCCCAGGGAAAAAATACACATACCGTTGTAATCGGGCGAGTTTCTACTTTCAGATGCAACAGGAATTTTTGGGTTAGGTCAATCCGTTCGCGAGATATGGGAGTTTGAATCTAAAAAATAGTTGAGAAGACAACAAATTTTTCGCACTTCTGCTGCTCCAAACGCTTAACCAGAATGGCCTAGGGAAAAAATACACATACCGTTGTAATCGGGCGAGTTTCTACTTTCAGATGCAATAGGAATTTTTGGGTTAGGTCAATCGGCTCGCGAGATATGGTGGTTTGAAGCCAAGAAATGGTTGAGAAGGCAAAATATTTTTCGCAATTCTGCTGCTCCTAACGCTTAACCAGAATGGCCTAGGGAAAAAATTCACATACCGTTGTAATCGGGCGAGTTTCTACTTTCAGATGCAACAGGAATTTTTGGGTTAGGTCAATCCGTTCGCGAGATATGGGAGTTTGAAGCCAAGAAATGGTTGAGAAGGCAAAAAATTATTTCGCAATTCTGCTGCTCCAAACGCTTAACCAGAATGGCCTAGGGAAAAAATTCACGTACCGTTGTAATCGGGCGAGTTTCTACTCTCAGATGCAACAGGAATTTTTGGCTTAGGTCAATCCGTTCGCGAGATATGGGAGTTTGAATCTAAAAAATATTTGAGAAGACAATAAATTTTTCGCACTTCTGCTGCTCCAAACGCTTAACCAGAATGGCCTAGGGAAAAAATACACATACCGTTGTAATCGGGCGAGTTTCTACTTTCAGATGCAATAGGAATTTTTGGGTTAGGTCAATCCGTTCGCGAGATATGGTGGTTTGAAGCCAAGAAATGGTTGAGAAGGCAAAATATTTTTCGCAATTCTGCTGCTCCAAACGTTTAACCAGAATGGCCCAGGGAAAAAATACACATACCGTTGTAATCGGGCGAGTTTCTACTTTCAGATGCAACAGGAATTTTTGGGTTAGGTCAATCCGTTCGCGAGATATGGGAGTTTGAATCTAAAAAATAGTTGAGAAGACAACAAATTTTTCGCACTTCTGCTGCTCCAAACGCTTAACCAGAATGGCCTAGGGAAAAAATACACATACCGTTGTAATCGGGCGAGTTTCTACTTTCAGATGCAATAGGAATTTTTGGGTTAGGTCAATCGGCTCGCGAGATATGGTGGTTTGAAGCCAAGAAATGGTTGAGAAGGCAAAATATTTTTCGCAATTCTGCTGCTCCTAACGCTTAACCAGAATGGCCTAGGGAAAAAATTCACATACCGTTGTAATCGGGCGAGTTTCTACTTTCAGATGCAACAGGAATTTTTGGGTTAGGTCAATCCGTTCGCGAGATATGGGAGTTTGAAGCCAAGAAATGGTTGAGAAGGCAAAAAATTTTTCGCAATTCTGCTGCTCCAAACGCTTAACCAGAATGGCCTAGGGAAAAAATTCACATACCGTTGTAATCGGGCGAGTTTCTACTTTCAGATGCAACAGGAATTTTTGGCTTAGGTCAATCCGTTCGCGAGATATGGGAGTTTGAATCTAAAAAATAGTTGAGAAGACAACAAATTTTTCGCACTTCTGCTGCTCCAAACGCTTAACCAGAATGGCCTAGGGAAAAAATACACATACCGTTGTAATCGGGCGAGTTTCTACTTTCAGATGCAATAGTAATTTTTGGGTTAGGTCAATCCGTTCGCGAGATATGGTGGTTTGAAGCCAAGAAATGGTTGAGAAGGCAAAATATTTTTCGCAATTCTGCTGCTCCAAACGTTTAACCAGAATGGCCCAGGGAAAAAATACACATACCGTTGTAATCGGGCGAGTTTCTACTTTCAGATGCAACAGGAATTTTTGGGTTAGGTCAAGCCGTTCGCGAGATATGGGAGTTTGAAGCCAAGAAATGGTTGAGAAGGCAAAAAATTTTTCGCAATACTGCTGCTCCTAACGCTTAACCAGAATGGCCTAGGGAAAAAATTCACGTACCGTTGTAATCGGGCGAGTTTCTACTTTCAGATGCAACAGGAATTTTTGGGTTAGGTCAATCCGTTCGCGAGATATGGGAGTTTGAAGCCAAGAAATGGTTGAGAAGGCAAAAAATTTTTCGCAATACTGCTGCTCCTAACGCTTAACCAGAATGGCCTAGGGAAAAAATTCACATACCGTTGTAATCGGGCGAGTTTCTACTTTCAGATGCAACAGGAATTTTTGGGATAGGTCAATCCGTTCGCGAGATATGGGAGTTTGAAGCTAAAAAATAGTTGAGAAGACAACAAATTTTTCGCACTTCTGCTGCTCCAAACGCTTAACCAGAATGGCCTAGGGAAAAAATACACATACCTTTGTTATCGGGCGAGTTTCTACTTTCAGATGCAATAGGAATTTTTGGGTTAGGTCAATCGGCTCGCGAGATATGGTGGTTTGAAGCCAAGAAATGGTTGAGAAGGCAAAATATTTTTCGCAATTCTGCTGCTCCTAACGCTTAACCAGAATGGCCTAGGGAAAAAATTCACATACCGTTGTAATCGGGCGAGTTTCTACTTTCAGATGCAACAGGAATTTTTGGGTTAGGTCAATCCGTTCGCGAGATATGGGAGTTTGAAGCCAAGAAATGGTTGAGAAGGCAAAAAATTTTTCGCAATTCTGCTGCTCCAAACGCTTAACCAGAATGGCCTAGGGAAAAAATTCACATACCGTTGTAATCGGGCGAGTTTCTACTTTCAGATGCAACAGGAATTTTTGGGATAGGTCAATCCGTTCGCGAGATATGGGAGTTTGAAGCTAAAAAATAGTTGAGAAGACAACAAATTTTTCGCACTTCTGCTGCTCCAAACGCTTAACCAGAATGGCCTAGGGAAAAAATACACATACCGCTGTAATCGGGCGAGTTTCTACTTTCAGATGCAATAGGAATTTTTGGGTTAGGTCAATCCGTTCGCGAGATATGGTGGTTTGAAGCCAAGAAATGGTTGAGAAGGCAAAATATTTTTCGCAATTCTGCTGCTCCAAACGCTTAACCAGAATGGCCTAGGGAAAAAATACACATACCGTTGTTATCGGGCGAGTTTCTACTTTCAGATGCAATAGGAATTTTTGGGTTAGGTCAATCGGCTCGCGAGATATGGTGGTTTGAAGCCAAGAAATGGTTGAGAAGGCAAAATATTTTTCGCAATTCTGCTGCTCCAAACGTTTAACCAGAATGGCCCAGGGAAAAAATACACATACCGTTGTAATCGGGCGAGTTTCTACTTTCAGATGCAACAGGAATTTTTGGGTTAGGTCAATCCGTTCGCGAGATATGGGAGTTTGAAGCCAAGAAATGGTTGAGAAGGCAAAAAATTTTTCGCAATTCTGCTGCTCCAAACGCTTAACCAGAATGGAGTATGGAAAAAATACACGTACCGCTGTAATCGGGCGAGTTTCTACTTTCAGATGCAATAGCAATTTTTGGGTTAGGTCAATCCGTTCGCGAGATATGGTGGTTTGAAGCCAAGAAATGGTTGAGAAGGCAAAATATTTTTCGCAATTCTGCTGCTCCAAACGCTTAACCAGAATGGCCTAGGGAAAAAATACACATACCGTTGTTATCGGGCGAGTTTCTACTTTCAGATGCAATAGGAATTTTTGGGTTAGGTCAATCGGCTCGCGAGATATGGTGGTTTGAAGCCAAGAAATGGTTGAGAAGGCAAAATATTTTTCGCAATTCTGCTGCTCCAAACGTTTAACCAGAATGGCCCAGGGAAAAAATACACATACCGTTGTAATCGGGCGAGTTTCTACTTTCAGATGCAATAGTAATTTTTGGGTTAGGTCAATCCGTTCGCGAGATATGGTGGTTTGAAGCCAAGAAATGGTTGAGAAGGCAAAATATTTTTCGCAATTCTGCTGCTCCAAACGTTTAACCAGAATGGCCCAGGGAAAAAATACACATACCGTTGTAATCGGGCGAGTTTCTACTTTCAGATGCAACAGGAATTTTTGGGTTAGGTCAATCCGTTCGCGAGATATGGGAGTTTGAAGCCAAGAAATGGTTGAGAAGGCAAAAAATTTTTCGCAATTCTGCTGCTCCAAACGCTTAACCAGAATGGCCTAGGGAAAAAATACACATACCGTTGTAATCGGGCGAGTTTCTACTTTCAGACGCAACAGGAATTTTTGGGTTAGGTCAATCCGTTCGCGAGATATGGGAGTTTGAAGCCAAGAAATGGTTGAGAAGGCAAAAAATTTTTCGCAATTCTGCTGCTCCAAACGCTTAACCAGAATGGAGTATGGAAAAAATACACGTACCGCTGTAATCGGGCGAGTTTCTACTTTCAGATGCAATAGGAATTTTTGGGTTAGGTCCATCCGTTCGCGCGATATGGGAGTTTGAAGCCAAGAAATAGTTGAGAAGGCAACAAATTTTTCGCAATTCTGCTGCTCCTAACGCTTAACCAGAATGGCCTAGGGAAAAAAATCACATACCGTTGTAATCGGGCGAGTTTCTACTTTCAGATGCAACAGGAATTTTTGGGATAGGTCAATCCGTTCGCGAGATATGGGAGTTGAAGCTAAAAAATAGTTGAGAAGACAACAAATTTTTCGCACTTCTGCTGCTCCAAACGCTTAACCAGAATGGCCTAGGGAAAAAATACACATACCGTTGTTATCGGGCGAGTTTCTACTTTCAGATGCAATAGGAATTTTTGGGTTATGTCAATCGGCTCGCGAGATATGGTGGTTTGAAGCCAAGAAATGGTTGAGAAGGCAAAAAATTTTTCGCAATTCTGCTGCTCCAAACGCTTAACCAGAATGGCCTAGGGAAAAAATACACATACCGTTGTAATCGGGCGAGTTTCTACTTTCAGATGCAATAGGAATTTTTGGGTTAGGTCAATCCGTTCGCGCGATATGGGAGTTTGAAGCCAAGAAATAGTTGAGAAGACAAAATATTTTTCGCAATTCTGCTGCTCCAAACGTTTAACCAGAATGGCCCAGGGAAAAAATACACATACCGTTGTAATCGGGCGAGTTTCTACTTTCAGATGCAACAGGAATTTTTGGGTTAGGTCAATCCGTTCGCGAGATATGGGAGTTTGAAGCCAAGAAATGGTTGAGAAGGCAAAAAATTTTTCGCAATTCTGCTGCTCCAAACGCTTAACCAGAATGGCCTAGGGAAAAAATACACATACCGTTGTAATCGGGCGAGTTTCTACTTTCAGACGCAACAGGAATTTTTGGGATAGGTCAATCCGTTCGCGAGATATGGGAGTTTGAAGCCAAGAAATGGTTGAGAAGGCAAAAAATTTTTCGCAATTCTGCTGCTCCAAACGCTTAACCAGAATGGAGTATGGAAAAAATACACGTACCGCTGTAATCGGGCGAGTTTCTACTTTCAGATGCAATAGGAATTTTTGGGTTAGGTCAATCCGTTCGCGCGATATGGGAGTTTGAAGCCAAGAAAAGGTTGAGAAGGCAAAAAATTGTTCGCAATTCTGCTGCTCCTAACGCTTAACCAGAATGGCCTAGGGAAAAAATACACATACCGTTGTTATCGGGCGAGTTTCTACTTTCAGATGCAATAGGAATTTTTGGGTTATGTCAATCGGCTCGCGAGATATGGTGGTTTGAAGCCAAGAAATGGTTGAGAAGGCAAAAAATTTTTCGCAATTCTGCTGCTCCAAACGCTTAACCAGAATGGCCTAGGGAAAAAATACACATACCGTTGTAATCGGGCGAGTTTCTATTTTCAGATGCAATAGGAATTTTTGGGTTAGGTCAATCCGTTCGCGCGATATGGGAGTTTGAAGCCAAGAAATAGTTGAGAAGACAAAATATTTTTCGCAATTCTGCTGCTCCAAACGTTTAACCAGAATGGCCCAGGGAAAAAATACACATACCGTTGTAATCGGGCGAGTTTCTACTTTCAGATGCAACAGGAATTTTTGGGTTAGGTCAATCCGTTCGCGAGATATGGGAGTTTGAAGCCAAGAAATGGTTGAGAAGGCAAAAAATTTTTCGCAATTCTGCTGCTCCAAACGCTTAACCAGAATGGCCTAGGGAAAAAATACACATACCGTTGTAATCGGGCGAGTTTCTACTTTCAGACGCAACAGGAATTTTTGGGTTAGGTCAATCCGTTCGCGAGATATGGGAATTTGAAGCCAAGAAATGGTTGAGAAGGCAAAAAATTTTTCGCAATTCTGCTGCTCCAAACGCTTAACCAGAATGGAGTATGGAAAAAATACACGTACCGCTGTAATCGGGCGAGTTTCTACTTTCAGATGCAATAGGAATTTTTGGGTTAGGTCAATCCGTTCGCGCGATATGGGAGTTTGAAGCAAAGAAAAGGTTGAGAAGGCAAAAAATTTTTCGCAATTCTGCTGCTCCTAACGCTTAACCAGAATGGCCTAGGGAAACAATTCACATACCGTTGTAATCGGGCGAGTTTCTACTTTCAGATGCAACAGGAATTTTTGGGATAGGTCAATCCGTTCGCGAGATATGGGAGTTTGAAGCTAAAAAATAGTTGAGAAGACAACAAATTTTTCGCACTTCTGCTGCTCCAAACGCTTAACCAGAATGGCCTAGGGAAAAAATACACATACCGTTGTTATCGGGCGAGTTTCTACTTTCAGAAGCAATAGGAATTTTTGGGTTATGTCAATCGGCTCGCGAGATATGGTGGTTTGAAGCCAAGAAATGGTTGAGAAGGCAAAATATTTTTCGCAATTCTGCTGCTCCAAACGTTTAACCAGAATGGCCCAGGGAAAAAATACACATACCGTTGTAATCGGGCGAGTTTCTACTTTCAGATGCAACAGGAATTTTTGGGTTAGGTCAATCCGTTCGCGAGATATGGGAGTTTGAAGCCAAGAAATGGTTGAGAAGGCAAAAAATTTTTCGCAATTCTGCTGCTCCTAACGCTTAACCAGAATGGCCTAGGGAAAAAATTCACATATCGTTGTAATCGGGCGAGTTTCTACTTTCAGATGCAACAGGAATTTTTGGGATAGGTCAATCCGTTCGCGAGATATGGGAGTTTGAAGCTAAAAAATAGTTGAGAAGACAACAAATTTTTCGTACTTCTGCTGCTCCAAACGCTTAACCAGAATGGCCTAGGGAAGAAATACACATACCGTTGTTATCGGGCGAGCTTCTACTTTCAGATGCAATAGGAATTTTTGGGTTAGGTCAATCGGCTCGCGACATATGGTGGTTTGAAGCCAAGAAATGGTTGAGAAGACAAAATATTTTTCGCAATTCTGCTGCTCCAAACGTTTAACCAGAATGGCCCAGGGAAAAAATACACATACCGTTGTAATCGGGCGAGTTTCTACATTCAGATGCAACAGGAATTTTTGGGTTAGGTCAATCCGTTCGCGAGATATGGGAGTTTGAAGCCAAGAAATGGTTGAGAAGGCAAAAAATTTTTCGCAATTCTGCTGCTCCAAACGCTTAACCAGAATGGCCTAGGGAAAAAATACACATACCGTTGTAATCGGGCGAGTTTCTACTTTCAGACGCAACAGGAATTTTTGGGTTAGGTCAATCCGTTCGCGAGATATGGGAGTTTGAAGCCAAGAAATGGTTGAGAAGGCAAAAAATTTTTCGCAATTCTGCTGCTCCTAACGCTTAACCAGAATGGCCTAGGGAAAAACCACGCATACCGTTGTAATCGGGCGAGTTTCTACTTTCAGATGCAACAGGAATTTTTGGGATAGGTCAATCCGTTCGCGAGATATGGGAGTTTGAAGCTAAAAAATAGTTGAGAAGACAACAAATTTTTCGCACTTCTACTGCTCCAAACGCTTAACCAGAATGGCCTAGGGAAAAAATACACATACCGTTGTTATCGGGCGAGTTTCTACTTTCAGATGCAATAGGAATTTTTGGGTTATGTCAATCGGCTCGCGAGATATGGTGGTTTGAAGCCAAGAAATGGTTGAGAAGGCAAAATATTTTTCGCAATTCTGCTGCTCCAAACGTTTAACCAGAATGGCCCAGGGAAAAAATACACATACCGTTGTAATCGGGCGAGTTTCTACTTTCAGATGCAACAGGAATTTTTGGGTTAGGTCAATCCGTTCGCGAGATATGGGAGTTTGAAGCCAAGAAATGGTTGAGAAGGCAAAAAATTTTTCGCAATTCTGCTGCTCCAAACGCTTAACCAGAATGGCCTAGGGAAAAAATACACATACCGTTGTAATCGGGCGAGTTTCTACTTGCAGACGCAACAGGAATTTTTGGGTTAGGTCAATCCGTTCGCGAGATATGGGAGTTTGAAGCCAAGAAATGGTTGAGAAGGCAAAAATTTTTTCGCAATTCTACTGCTCCAAACGCTTAACCAGAATGGAGTATGGAAAAAATACACGTACCGCTGCAATCGGGCGAGTTTCTACTTTCAGATGCAATAGGAATTTTTGGGTTAGGTCAATCCGTTCGCGCGATATGGGAGTTTGAAGCCAAGAAATGGTTGAGAAGGCAAAAAATTTTTCGCAATTCTGCTGCTCCTAACGCTTAACCAGAATGGCCTAGGGAAAAACCACGCATACCGTTGTAATCGGGAGAGTTTCTACTTTCAGACGCAACAGGAATTTTTGGGTTAGGTCAATCCGTTCGCGAGATATGGGAGTTTGAAGCTAAAAAATAGTTGAGAAGACAATACATTTTTCGCACTTCTGCTGTTCTAAACGCTTAACCAGAATGGCCTAGGGAAAAAATACACATACCGTTGTAATCGGGCGAGTTTCTACTTTCAGATGCAATAGGAATTTTTGGGTTAGGTCAATCCGTTCGCGAGATATGGTGGTTTGAAGCCAAGAAATGGTTGAGAAGGCAAAATATTTTTCGCAATTCTGCTGCTCCAAACGTTTAACCAGAATGGCCCAGGGAAAAAATACACATACCGTTGTAATCGGGCGAATTTCTACTTTCAGATGCAACAGGAATTTTTGGGTTAGGTCAATCCGTTCGCGAGATATGGGAGTTTGAAGCCAAGAAATGGTTGAGAAGGCAAAAAATTTTTCGCAATTCTGCTGCTCCTAACGTTTAACCAGAATGGCCCAGGGAAAAAATTCACATACCGTTGTAATCGGGCGAGTTTCTACTTTCAGACGCAACAGGAATTTTTGGATTAGGACAATCCGTTCGCGAGATATGGGAGTTTGAAGCCAAGAAATGGTTGAGAAGGCAACAAATTTTTCGCAATTCTGCTGCTCCAAACGCTTAACCAGAATGGCATAGGGAAAAAATTCACATACCGTTGTAATCGGGCGAGTTTCTACTTTCAGATGCAACAGGAATTTTTGGCTTAGGTCAATCCGTTCGCGAGATATGGGAGTTTGAATCTAAAAAATAGTTGAGAAGACAACAAATTTTTCGCACTTCCGCTGCTCCAAACGCTTAACCAGAATGGCCTAGGGAAATAATACACATACCGTTGTAATCGGGCGAGTTTCTACTTTCAGATGCAATAGGAATTTTTGGGTTAGGTCAATCCGTTCGCGAGATATGGTGGTTTGAAGCCAAGAAATGGTTGAGAAGGCAAAATATTTTTCGCAATTCTGCTGCTCCAAACGTTTAACCAGAATGGCCCAGGGAAAAAATACACATACCGTTGTAATCGGGCGAGTTTCTACTTTCAGATGCAACAGGAATTTTTGGGTTAGGTCAATCCGTTCGCGAGATATGGGAGTTTGAAGCCTGGAAATGGTTGAGAAGGCAAAAAATTTTTCGCAATTCTGCTGCTCCCAACGCTTAACCAGAATGGCCTAGGGAAAAAATTCACATACCGTTGTAATCGGGCGAGTTTCTACTTTCAGATGCAACAGGAATTTTTGGGTTAGGTCAATCCGTTCGCGAGATATGGGAGTTTGAAGCCAAGAAATGGTTGAGAAGGCAAAAAATTTTTCGCAATTCTGCTGCTCCTAACGCTTAACCAGAATGGCCTAGGGAAAAAATACACATACCGTTGTTATCGGGCGAGCTTCTACTTTCAGATGCAATAGGAATTTTTGGGTTAGGTCAATCGGCTCGCGAGATATGGTGGTTTGAAGCCAAGAAATGGTTGCGAAGGCAAAATATTTTTCGCAATTCTGCTGCTCCAAACGTTTAACCAGAATGGCCCAGGGAAAAAATACACATACCGTTGTAATCGGGCGAGTTTCTACTTTCAGATGCAACAGGAATTTTTGGGTTAGGTCAATCCGTTCGCGAGATATGGGAGTTTGAAACCAAGAAATGGTTGAGAAGGCAAAAAATTTTTCGCAATTCTGCTGCTCCAAACGCTTAACCAGAATGGCCTAGGGAAAAAAAACACCTACCGCTGTAATCGGGCGAGTTTCTACTTTCAGACGCAATAGGAATTTTTGGGTTAGGTCAATCCGTTCGCGAGATATGGGAGTTTGAAGCCAAGAAATGGTTGAGAAGGCAAAACATTTTTCGCAATTCTGCTGCTCCAAACGCTTAACCAGAATGGCCTAGGGAAAAAATACGCATACCGCTGTAATCGGGCGAGTTACTACTTTCAGACGCAGCAGGAATTTTTGGGTTCGGTCAATCCGTTCGCGAGAAACGGGACTTTGGAGCTAAGAAATGGTTGAGAAGACAACAAATTTTTCGCAATTCTGCTGATCCAAACGCTTAACCAGAATGGCCTAGGGAAAAAATACACCTACCGTTGTAATCGGGCGAGTTTCTACTTTCAGATGCAATAGGAATTTTTGGGTTAGGTTAATCCGTTCGGGAGATATGGGAGTTTGAAGCCAAGAAATGGTTGAGAAGGCAAAACATTTTTCGCAATTCTGCTGCTCCTAACGCTTAACCAGAATGGCCTAGGGAAAAACCACGCATACCGTTGTAATCGGGCGAGTTTCTACTTTCAGATGCAACAGGAATTTTTGGGATAGGTCAATCCGTTCGCGAGATATGGGAGTTTGAAGCTAAAAAATAGTTGAGAAGACAACAAATTTTTCGCACTTCTACTGCTCCAAACGCTTAACCAGAATGGCCTAGGGAAAAAATACACATACCGTTGTTATCGGGCGAGTTTCTACTTTCAGATGCAATAGGAATTTTTGGGTTATGTCAATCGGCTCGCGAGATATGGTGGTTTGAAGCCAAGAAATGGTTGAGAAGGCAAAATATTTTTCGCAATTCTGCTGCTCCAAACGTTTAACCAGAATGGCCCAGGGAAAAAATACACATACCGTTGTAATCGGGCGAGTTTCTACTTTCAGATGCAACAGGAATTTTTGGGTTAGGTCAATCCGTTCGCGAGATATGGGAGTTTGAAGCCTAGAAATGGTTGAGAAGGCAAAAAATTTTTCGCAATTCTGCTGCTCCCAACGCTTAACCAGAATGGCCTAGGGAAAAAATTCACATACCGTTGTAATCGGGCGAGTTTCTACTTTCAGATGCAACAGGAATTTTTGGGTTAGGTCAATCCGTTCGCGAGATATGGGAGTTTGAAGCCAAGAAATGGTTGAGAAGGCAAAAAATTTTTCGCAATTCTGCTGCTCCTAACGCTTAACCAGAA
Organism: Ptiloglossa arizonensis; assembly: GCF_051014685.1. Classification (NCBI taxonomy): domain Eukaryota; kingdom Metazoa; phylum Arthropoda; class Insecta; order Hymenoptera; family Colletidae; genus Ptiloglossa; species Ptiloglossa arizonensis. The sequence continues at coordinate 150,428 of NW_027478651.1, forward strand.
TGGCCTAGGGAAAAAATACACATACCGTTGTTATCGGGCGAGCTTCTACTTTCAGATGCAATAGGAATTTTTGGGTTAGGTCAATCGGCTCGCGAGATATGGTGGTTTGAAGCCAAGAAATGGTTGCGAAGGCAAAATATTTTTCGCAATTCTGCTGCTCCAAACGTTTAACCAGAATGGCCCAGGGAAAAAATACACATACCGTTGTAATCGGGCGAGTTTCTACTTTCAGATGCAACAGGAATTTTTGGGTTAGGTCAATCCGTTCGCGAGATATGGGAGTTTGAAACCAAGAAATGGTTGAGAAGGCAAAAAATTTTTCGCAATTCTGCTGCTCCAAACGCTTAACCAGAATGGCCTAGGGAAAAAAAACACCTACCGCTGTAATCGGGCGAGTTTCTACTTTCAGACGCAATAGGAATTTTTGGGTTAGGTCAATCCGTTCGCGAGATATGGGAGTTTGAAGCCAAGAAATGGTTGAGAAGGCAAAACATTTTTCGCAATTCTGCTGCTCCAAACGCTTAACCAGAATGGCCTAGGGAAAAAATACGCATACCGCTGTAATCGGGCGAGTTACTACTTTCAGACGCAGCAGGAATTTTTGGGTTCGGTCAATCCGTTCGCGAGAAACGGGACTTTGGAGCTAAGAAATGGTTGAGAAGACAACAAATTTTTCGCAATTCTGCTGATCCAAACGCTTAACCAGAATGGCCTAGGGAAAAAATACACCTACCGTTGTAATCGGGCGAGTTTCTACTTTCAGATGCAATAGGAATTTTTGGGTTAGGTTAATCCGTTCGGGAGATATGGGAGTTTGAAGCCAAGAAATGGTTGAGAAGGCAAAACATTTTTCGCAATTCTGCTGCTCCTAACGCTTAACCAGAATGGCCTAGGGAAAAACCACGCATACCGTTGTAATCGGGCGAGTTTCTACTTTCAGATGCAACAGGAATTTTTGGGATAGGTCAATCCGTTCGCGAGATATGGGAGTTTGAAGCTAAAAAATAGTTGAGAAGACAACAAATTTTTCGCACTTCTACTGCTCCAAACGCTTAACCAGAATGGCCTAGGGAAAAAATACACATACCGTTGTTATCGGGCGAGTTTCTACTTTCAGATGCAATAGGAATTTTTGGGTTATGTCAATCGGCTCGCGAGATATGGTGGTTTGAAGCCAAGAAATGGTTGAGAAGGCAAAATATTTTTCGCAATTCTGCTGCTCCAAACGTTTAACCAGAATGGCCCAGGGAAAAAATACACATACCGTTGTAATCGGGCGAGTTTCTACTTTCAGATGCAACAGGAATTTTTGGGTTAGGTCAGTCCGTTCGCGAGATATGGGAGTTTGAAGCCAAGAAATGGTTGAGAAGGCAAAAAATTTTTCGCAATTCTGCTGCTCCAAACGCTTAACCAGAATGGCCTAGGGAAAAAATACACATACCGTTGTAATCGGGCGAGTTTCTACTTTCAGACGCAACAGGAATTTTTGGGTTAGGTCAATCCGTTCGCGAGATATGGGAGTTTGAAGCCAAGAAATGGTTGAGAAGGCAAAAAATTTTTCGCAATTCTACTGCTCCAAACGCTTAACCAGAATGGAGTATGGAAAAAATACACGTACCGCTGTAATCGGGCGAGTTTCTACTTTCAGATGCAATAGGAATTTTTGGGTTAGGTTAATCCGTTCGGGAGATATGGGAGTTTGAAGCCAAGAAATGGTTGAGAAGGCAAAACATTTTTCGCAATTCTGCTGCTCCTAACGCTTAACCAGAATGGCCTAGGGAAAAACCACGCATACCGTTGTAATCGGGCGAGTTTCTACTTTCAGATGCAACAGGAATTTTTGGGATAGGTCAATCCGTTCGCGAGATATGGGAGTTTGAAGCTAAAAAATAGTTGAGAAGACAACAAATTTTTCGCACTTCTACTGCTCCAAACGCTTAACCAGAATGGCCTAGGGAAAAAATACACATACCGTTGTTATCGGGCGAGTTTCTACTTTCAGATGCAATAGGAATTTTTGGGTTATGTCAATCGGCTCGCGAGATATGGTGGTTTGAAGCCAAGAAATGGTTGAGAAGGCAAAATATTTTTCGCAATTCTGCTGCTCCAAACGTTTAACCAGAATGGCCCAGGGAAAAAATACACATACCGTTGTAATCGGGCGAGTTTCTACTTTCAGATGCAACAGGAATTTTTGGGTTAGGTCAGTCCGTTCGCGAGATATGGGAGTTTGAAGCCAAGAAATGGTTGAGAAGGCAAAAAATTTTTCGCAATTCTGCTGCTCCAAACGCTTAAACAGAATGGCCTAGGGAAAAAATACACATACCGTTGTAATCGGGCGAGTTTCTACTTTCAGACGCAACAGGAATTTTTGGGTTAGGTCAATCCGTTCGCGAGATATGGGAGTTTGAAGCCAAGAAATGGTTGAGAAGGCAAAAAATTTTTCGCAATTCTACTGCTCCAAACGCTTAACCAGAATGGAGTATGGAAAAAATACACGTACCGCTGCAATCGGGCGAGTTTCTACTTTCAGATGCAATAGGAATTTTTGGGTTAGGTCAATCCGTTCGCGCGATATGGGAGTTTGAAGCCAAGAAATGGTTGAGAAGGCAAAAAATTTTTCGCAATTCTGCTGCTCCTAACGCTTAACCAGAATGGCCTAGGGAAAAACCACGCATACCGTTGTAATCGGGAGAGTTTCTACTTTCAGACGCAACAGGAATTTTTGGGTTAGGTCAATCCGTTCGCGAGATATGGGAGTTTGAAGCTAAAAAATAGTTGAGAAGACAATAAATTTTTCGCACTTCTGCTGCTCTAAACGCTTAACCAGAATGGCCTAGGGAAAAAATACACATACCGTTGTAATCGGGCGAGTTTCTACTTTCAGATGCAATAGGAATTTTTGGGTTAGGTCAATCCGTTCGCGAGATATGGTGGTTTGAAGCCAAGAAATGGTTGAGAAGGCAAAATATTTTTCGCAATTCTGCTGCTCCAAACGTTTAACCAGAATGGCCCAGGGAAAAAATACACATACCGTTGTAATCGGGCGAATTTCTACTTTCAGATGCAACAGGAATTTTTGGGTTAGGTCAATCCGTTCGCGAGATATGGGAGTTTGAAGCCAAGAAATGGTTGAGAAGGCAAAAAATTTTTCGCAATTCTGCTGCTCCTAACGTTTAACCAGAATGGCCCAGGGAAAAAATACACATACCGTTGTAATCGGGCGAGTTTCTACTTTCAGACGCAACAGGAATTTTTGGGTTAGGACAATCCGTTCGCGAGATATGGGAGTTTGAAGCCAAGAAATGGTTGAGAAGGCAAAAAATTTTTCGCAATTCTGCTGCTCCAAACGCTTAACCAGAATGGCCTAGGGAAAAAATACACCTACCGCTGTAATCGGGCGAGTTTCTACTTTCAGACGCAATAGGAATTTTTGGGTTAGGTCAATCCGTTCGCGAGATATGGGAGTTTGAAGCCAAGAAATGGTTGAGAAGGCAAATCATTTTTCGCAATTCTGCTGCTCCAAACGCTTAACCAGAATGGCCTAGGGAAAAAATACGCATACCGCTGTAATCGGGCGAGTTACTACTTTCAGACGCAGCAGGAATTTTTGGGTTCGGTCAATCCGTTCGCGAGAAACGGGACTTTGGAGCTAAGAAATGGTTGAGAAGACAACAAATTTTTCGCAATTCTGCTGATCCAAACGCTTAACCAGAATGGCCTAGGGAAAAAATACACCTACCGTTGTAATCGGGCGAGTTTCTACTTTCAGATGCAATAGGAATTTTTGGGTTAGGTTAATCCGTTCGGGAGATATGGGAGTTTGAAGCCAAGAAATGGTTGAGAAGGCAAAACATTTTTCGCAATTCTGCTGCTCCAAACGCTTAACCAGAATGGCCTAGGGAAAAAATACGCATACCGCTGTAATCGGGCGAGTTACTACTTTCAGACGCAGCAGGAATTTTTGGGTTCGGTCAATCCGTTCGCGAGATACGGGACTTTGGAGCTAAGAAATGGTTGAGAAGACAACAAATTTTTCGCAATTCTGCTGATCCAAACGCTTAAACAGAATGGCCTAGGGAAAAAATACACATACCGTTGTAATCGGGCGAGTTTCTACTTTCTGGCGCAGCAGGAATTTTTGAGTTGGGTCAATCCGTTCGCGAGATATGGGACTTTGAAGCCAAGAAATGGTTGAGAAGACAACAAATTTTTCGCAATTCTGCTGCTCCAAACGTTTAACCAGAATGGCCCAGGGAAAAAATACACATACCGTTGTAATCGGGCGAGTTTCTACTTTCAGATGCATCAGGAATTTTTGGGTTAGGTCAATCCGTTCGCGAGATATGGGAGTTTGAAGCCAAGAAATGGTTGAGAAGGCAAAAAATTTTTCGCAATTCTGCTGCTCCTAACGCTTAACCGGAATGGCCTAGGGAAAAAATTCACATACCGTTGTAATCGGGCGAGTTTCTACTTTCAGATGCAACAGGAATTTTTGGGATAGGTCAATCCGTTCGCGAGATATGGGAGTTTGAAGCCAAGAAATGGTTGCCAAGGCAAAAAATTTTTCGCAATTCTGCTGCTCCAAGCGCTTAACCAGAATGGCCTAGGGAAAAAATACACATACCGTTGTAATCGGGCGAGTTCCTACTTTCAGATGCAATAGGAATTTTTGGGTTAGGTCAATCCGTTCGCGAGATATGGGAGTTTGAAGCCAAGAAATGGTTGAGAAGACAACAAATTTTTCGCAATTCTGCTGTTCCAAACGCTTAACCAGAATGGCCTAGGGAAAAAATACACCTACCGCTGTAATCGGGCGAGTTTCTACTTTCAGACGCAATAGGAATTTTTGGGTTAGGTCAATCCGTTCGCGAGATATGGGAGTTTGAAGCCAAGAAATGGTTGAGAAGGCAAAACATTTTTCGCAATTCTGCTGCTCCAAACGCTTAACCAGAATGGCCTAGGGAAAAAATACGCATACCGCTGTAATCGGGCGAGTTACTACTTTCAGACGCAGCAGGAATTTTTGGGTTCGGTCAATCCGTTCGCGAGAAACGGGACTTTGGAGCTAAGAAATGGTTGAGAAGACAACAAATTTTTCGCAATTCTGCTGATCCAAACGCTTAACCAGAATGGCCTAGGGAAAAAATACACCTACCGTTGTAATCGGGCGAGTTTCTACTTTCAGATGCAATAGGAATTTTTGGGTTAGGTTAATCCGTTCGGGAGATATGGGAGTTTGAAGCCAAGAAATGGTTGAGAAGGCAAAACATTTTTCGCAATTCTGCTGCTCCTAACGCTTAACCAGAATGGCCTAGGGAAAAACCACGCATACCGTTGTAATCGGGCGAGTTTCTACTTTCAGATGCAACAGGAATTTTTGGGATAGGTCAATCCGTTCGCGAGATATGGGAGTTTGAAGCTAAAAAATAGTTGAGAAGACAACAAATTTTTCGCACTTCTACTGCTCCAAACGCTTAACCAGAATGGCCTAGGGAAAAAATACACATACCGTTGTTATCGGGCGAGTTTCTACTTTCAGATGCAATAGGAATTTTTGGGTTATGTCAATCGGCTCGCGAGATATGGTGGTTTGAAGCCAAGAAATGGTTGAGAAGGCAAAATATTTTTCGCAATTCTGCTGCTCCAAACGTTTAACCAGAATGGCCCAGGGAAAAAATACACATACCGTTGTAATCGGGCGAGTTTCTACTTTCAGATGCAACAGGAATTTTTGGGTTAGGTCAGTCCGTTCGCGAGATATGGGAGTTTGAAGCCAAGAAATGGTTGAGAAGGCAAAAAATTTTTCGCAATTCTGCTGCTCCAAACGCTTAACCAGAATGGCCTAGGGAAAAAATACACATACCGTTGTAATCGGGCGAGTTTCTACTTTCAGACGCAACAGGAATTTTTGGGTTAGGTCAATCCGTTCGCGAGATATGGGAGTTTGAAGCCAAGAAATGGTTGAGAAGGCAAAAAATTTTTCGCAATTCTACTGCTCCAAACGCTTAACCAGAATGGAGTATGGAAAAAATACACGTACCGCTGCAATCGGGCGAGTTTCTACTTTCAGATGCAATAGGAATTTTTGGGTTAGGTCAATCCGTTCGCGCGATATGGGAGTTTGAAGCCAAGAAATGGTTGAGAAGGCAAAAAATTTTTCGCAATTCTGCTGCTCCTAACGCTTAACCAGAATGGCCTAGGGAAAAACCACGCATACCGTTGTAATCGGGAGAGTTTCTACTTTCAGACGCAACAGGAATTTTTGGGTTAGGTCAATCCGTTCGCGAGATATGGGAGTTTGAAGCTAAAAAATAGTTGAGAAGACAATAAATTTTTCGCACTTCTGCTGCTCTAAACGCTTAACCAGAATGGCCTAGGGAAAAAATACACATACCGTTGTAATCGGGCGAGTTTCTACTTTCAGATGCAATAGGAATTTTTGGGTTAGGTCAATCCGTTCGCGAGATATGGTGGTTTGAAGCCAAGAAATGGTTGAGAAGGCAAAATATTTTTCGTAATTCTGCTGCTCCAAACGTTTAACCAGAATGGCCCAGGGAAAAAATACACATACCGTTGTAATCGGGCGAATTTCTACTTTCAGATGCAACAGGAATTTTTGGGTTAGGTCAATCCGTTCGCGAGATATGGGAGTTTGAAGCCAAGAAATGGTTGAGAAGGCAAAAAATTTTTCGCAATTCTGCTGCTCCTAACGTTTAACCAGAATGGCCCAGGGAAAAAGTACACATACCGTTGTAATCGGGCGAGTTTCTACTTTCAGACGCAACAGGAATTTTTGGGTTAGGACAATCCGTTCGCGAGATATGGGAGTTTGAAGCCAAGAAATGGTTGAGAAGGCAACAAATTTTTCGCAATTCTGCTGCTCCAAACGCTTAACCAGAATGGCCTAGGGAAAAAATTCACATACCGTTGTAATCGGGCGAGTTTCTACTTTCAGATGCAACAGGAATTTTTGGGTTAGGTCAATCCGTTCGCGAGATATGGGAGTTTGAAGCCAAGAAATGGTTGAGAAGGCAAAAAATTTTTCGCAATTCTGCTGCTCCTAACGCTTAACCAGAATGGCCTAGGGAAAAAATTCACATACAGTTGTGATCGGGCGAGTTTCTACTTTCAGATGCAACAGGAATTTTTGGGATAGGTCAATCCGTTCGCGAGATATGGGAGTTTGAAGCTAAAAAATAGTTGAGAAGACAACAAATTTTTCGCACTTCTGCTGCTCCAAACGCTTAACCAGAATGGCCTAGGGAAAAAATACACATACCGTTGTTATCGGGCGAGCTTCTACTTTCAGATGCAATAGGAATTTTTGGGTTAGGTCAATCGGCTCGCGAGATATGGTGGTTTGAAGCCAAAAAATGGTTGCGAAGGCAAAATATTTTTCGCAATTCTGCTGCTCCAAACGTTTAACCAGAATGGCCCAGGGAAAAAATACACATACCGTTGTAATCGGGCGAGTTTCTACTTTCAGATGCAACAGGAATTTTTGGGTTAGGTCAATCCGTTCGCGAGATATGGGAGTTTGAAGCCAAGAAATGGTTGAGAAGGCAAAAAATTTTTCGCAATTCTGCTGATCCAAACGCTTAACCAGAATGGCATAGGGAAAAAATACACATACCGTTGTAATCGGGCGAGTTTCTACTTTCTGGCGCAGCAGGAATTTTTGAGTTGGGTCAATCCGTTCGCGAGATATGGGACTTTGAAGCCAAGAAATGGTTGAGAAGACAACAAATTTTTCGCAATTCTGCTGCTCCAAACGTTTAACCAGAATGGCCCAGGGAAAAAATACACATACCGTTGTAATCGGGCGAGTTTCTACTTTCAGATGCATCAGGAATTTTTGGGTTAGGTCAATCCGTTCGCGAGATATGGGAGTTTGAAGACAAGAAATGGTTGAGAAGGCATACATTTTTTCGCAATTCTGCTGATCCAAACGCTTAACCAGAATGGCATAGGGAAAAAATACACATACCGTTGTAATCGGGCGAGTTTCTACTTTCTGGCGCAGCAGGAATTTTTGGGTTCGGTCAATCCGTTCGCGAGAAACGGGACTTTGGAGCTAAGAAATGGTTGAGAAGACAACAAATTTTTCGCAATTCTGCTGATCCAAACGCTTAACCAGAATGGCCTAGGGAAAAAATACACCTACCGTTGTAATCGGGCGAGTTTCTACTTTCAGATGCAATAGGAATTTTTGGGTTAGGTTAATCCGTTCGGGAGATATGGGAGTTTGAAGCCAAGAAATGGTTGAGAAGGCAAAACATTTTTCGCAATTCTGCTGCTCCAAACGCTTAACCAGAATGGCCTAGGGAAAAAATACGCATACCGCTGTAATCGGGCGAGTTACTACTTTCAGACGCAGCAGGAATTTTTGGGTTCGGTCAATCCGTTCGCGAGATACGGGACTTTGGAGCTAAGAAATGGTTGAGAAGACAACAAATTTTTCGCAATTCTGCTGATCCAAACGCTTAAACAGAATGGCCTAGGGAAAAAATACACATACCGTTGTAATCGGGCGAGTTTCTACTTTCAGATGCAATAGGAATTTTTGGGTTAGGTCAATCCGTTCGCGAGATATGGGAGTTTGAAGACAAGAAATGGTTGAGAAGGCATACATTTTTTCGCAATTCTGCTGATCCAAACGCTTAACCAGAATGGCATAGGGAAAAAATACACATACCGTTGTAATCGGGCGAGTTTCTACTTTCTGGCGCAGCAGGAATTTTTGAGTTGGGTCAATCCGTTCGCGAGATATGGGACTTTGAAGCCAAGAAATGGTTGAGAAGACAACAAATTTTTCGCAATTCTGCTGCTCCAAACGTTTAACCAGAATGGCCCAGGGAAAAAGTACACATACCGTTGTAATCGGGCGAGTTTCTACTTTCAGACGCAACAGGAATTTTTGGGTTAGGACAATCCGTTCGCGAGATATGGGAGTTTGAAGCCAAGAAATGGTTGAGAAGGCAACAAATTTTTCGCAATTCTGCTGCTCCAAACGCTTAACCAGAATGGCCTAGGGAAAAAATTCACATACCGTTGTAATCGGGCGAGTTTCTACTTTCAGATGCAACAGGAATTTTTGGCTTAGGTCAATCCGTTCGCGAGATATGGGAGTTTGAATCTAAAAAATAGTTGAGAAGACAACAAATTTTTCGCACTTCCGCTGCTGCAAACGCTTAACCAGAATGGCCTAGGGAAATAATACACATACCGTTGTAATCGGGCGAGTTTCTACTTTCAGATGCAATAGGAATTTTTGGGTTAGGTCAATCCGTTCGCGAGATATGGTGGTTTGAAGCCAAGAAATGGTTGAGAAGGCAAAATATTTTTCGCAATTCTGCTGCTCCAAACGTTTAACCAGAATGGCCCAGGGAAAAAATACACATACCGTTGTAATCGGGCGAGTTTCTACTTTCAGATGCAACAGGAATTTTTGGGTTAGGTCAATCCGTTCGCGAGATATGGGAGTTTGAAGCCTAGAAATGGTTGAGAAGTCAAAACATTTTTCGCAATTCTGCTGCTCCAAACGCTTAACCAGAATGGCCTAGGGAAAAAATTCACATACAGTTGTAATCGGGCGAGTTTCTACTTTCAGATGCAACAGGAATTTTTGGGATAGGTCAATCCGTTCACGAGATATGGGAGTTTGAAGCTAAAAAATAGTTGAGAAGACAACAAATTTTTCGCACTTCTGCTGCTCCAAACGCTTAACCAGAATGGCCTAGGGAAAAAATACACATACCGTTGTTATCGGGCGAGCTTCTACTTTCAGATGCAATAGGAATTTTTGGGTTAGGTCAATCGGCTCGCGAGATATGGTGGTTTGAAGCCAAAAAATGGTTGCGAAGGCAAAATATTTTTCGCAATTCTGCTGCTCCAAACGTTTAACCAGAATGGCCCAGGGAAAAAATACACATACCGTTGTAATCGGGCGAGTTTCTACTTTCAGATGCAACAGGAATTTTTGGGTTAGGTCAATCCGTTCGCGAGATATGGGAGTTTGAAGCCAAGAAATGGTTGAGAAGGAAAAAAATTTTTCGCAATTCTTCTGCTCCAAACGCTTAACCAGAATGGCCTAGGGAAAAAATACACCTACCGCTGTAATCGGGCGAGTTTCTACTTTCAGACGCAATAGGAATTTTTGGGTTAGGTCAATCCGTTCGCGAGATATGGGAGTTTGAAGCCAAGAAATGGTTGAGAAGGCAAAACATTTTTCGCAATTCTGCTGCTCCAAACGCTTAACCAGAATGGCCTAGGGAAAAAATACGCATACCGCTGTAATCGGGCGAGTTACTACTTTCAGACGCAGCAGGAATTTTTGGGTTCGGTCAATCCGTTCGCGAGAAACGGGACTTTGGAGCTAAGAAATGGTTGAGAAGACAACAAATTTTTCGCAATTCTGCTGATCCAAACGCTTAACCAGAATGGCCTAGGGAAAAAATACACCTACCGTTGTAATCGGGCGAGTTTCTACTTTCAGATGCAATAGGAATTTTTGGGTTAGGTTAATCCGTTCGGGAGATATGGGAGTTTGAAGCCAAGAAATGGTTGAGAAGGCAAAACATTTTTCGCAATTCTGCTGCTCCAAACGCTTAACCAGAATGGCCTAGGGAAAAAATACGCATACCGCTGTAATCGGGCGAGTTACTACTTTCAGACGCAGCAGGAATTTTTGGGTTCGGTCAATCCGTTCGCGAGATACGGGACTTTGGAGCTAAGAAATGGTTGAGAAGACAACAAATTTTTCGCAATTCTGCTGATCCAAACGCTTAAACAGAATGGCCTAGGGAAAAAATACACATACCGTTGTAATCGGGCGAGTTTCTACTTTCAGATGCAATAGGAATTTTTGGGTTAGGTCAATCCGTTCGCGAGATATGGGAGTTTGAAGACAAGAAATGGTTGAGAAGGCATACATTTTTTCGCAATTCTGCTGATCCAAACGCTTAACCAGAATGGCATAGGGAAAAAATACACATACCGTTGTAATCGGGCGAGTTTCTACTTTCTGGCGCAGCAGGAATTTTTGAGTTGGGTCAATCCGTTCGCGAGATATGGGACTTTGAAGCCAAGAAATGGTTGAGAAGACAACAAATTTTTCGCAATTCTGCTGCTCCAAACGTTTAACCAGAATGGCCCAGGGAAAAAATACACATACCGTTGTAATCGGGCGAGTTTCTACTTTCAGATGCATCAGGAATTTTTGGGTTAGGTCAATCCGTTCGCGAGATATGGGAGTTTGAAGACAAGAAATGGTTGAGAAGGCATACATTTTTTCGCAATTCTGCTGATCCAAACGCTTAACCAGAATGGCATAGGGAAAAAATACACATACCGTTGTAATCGGGCGAGTTTCTACTTTCTGGCGCAGCAGGAATTTTTGGGTTCGGTCAATCCGTTCGCGAGAAACGGGACTTTGGAGCTAAGAAATGGTTGAGAAGACAACAAATTTTTCGCAATTCTGCTGATCCAAACGCTTAACCAGAATGGCCTAGGGAAAAAATACACCTACCGTTGTAATCGGGCGAGTTTCTACTTTCAGATGCAATAGGAATTTTTGGGTTAGGTTAATCCGTTCGGGAGATATGGGAGTTTGAAGCCAAGAAATGGTTGAGAAGGCAAAACATTTTTCGCAATTCTGCTGCTCCAAACGCTTAACCAGAATGGCCTAGGGAAAAAATACGCATACCGCTGTAATCGGGCGAGTTACTACTTTCAGACGCAGCAGGAATTTTTGGGTTCGGTCAATCCGTTCGCGAGATACGGGACTTTGGAGCTAAGAAATGGTTGAGAAGACAACAAATTTTTCGCAATTCTGCTGATCCAAACGCTTAAACAGAATGGCCTAGGGAAAAAATACACATACCGTTGTAATCGGGCGAGTTTCTACTTTCAGATGCAATAGGAATTTTTGGGTTAGGTCAATCCGTTCGCGAGATATGGGAGTTTGAAGACAAGAAATGGTTGAGAAGGCATACATTTTTTCGCAATTCTGCTGATCCAAACGCTTAACCAGAATGGCATAGGGAAAAAATACACATACCGTTGTAATCGGGCGAGTTTCTACTTTCTGGCGCAGCAGGAATTTTTGAGTTGGGTCAATCCGTTCGCGAGATATGGGACTTTGAAGCCAAGAAATGGTTGAGAAGACAACAAATTTTTCGCAATTCTGCTGCTCCAAACGTTTAACCATAATGGCCCAGGGAAAAAATACACATACCGTTGTAATCGGGCGAGTTTCTACTTTCAGATGCATCAGGAATTTTTGGGTTAGGTCAATCCGTTCGCGAGATATGGGAGTTTGAAGCCAAGAAATGGTTGAGAAGGCAAAAAATTTTTCGCAATTCTGCTGCTCCTAACGCTTAACCGGAATGGCCTAGGGAAAAAATTCACATACCGTTGTAATCGGGCGAGTTTCTACTTTCAGATGCAACAGGAATTTTTGGGATAGGTCAATCCGTTCGCGAGATATGGGAGTTTGAAGCCAAGAAATGGTTGCCAAGGCAAAAAATTTTTCGCAATTCTGCTGCTCCAAACGCTTAACCAGAATGGCCTAGGGAAAAAATACACATACCGTTGTAATCGGGCGAGTTCCTACTTTCAGATGCAATAGGAATTTTTGGGTTAGGTCAATCCGTTCGCGAGATATGGGAGTTTGAAGCCAAGAAATGGTTGAGAAGACAACAAATTTTTCGCAATTCTGCTGTTCCAAACGCTTAACCAGAATGGGCTAGGGAAAAAATACACATACCGTTGTAATCGGGCGAGTTTCTACTTTCAGATGCAATAGGAATTTTTGGGTTAGGTCCATCCGTTCGCGAGATATGGTGGTTTGAAGCCAAGAAATGGTTGAGAAGACAAAATATTTTTCGCAATTCTGCTGCTCCAAACGTTTAACCATAATGGCCCAGGGAAAAAATACACATACCGTTGTAATCGGGCGAGTTTCTACTTTCAGATGCAACAGGAATTTTTGGGTTAGGTCAATCCGTTCGCGAGGTATGGGAGTTTGAAGCCAAGAAATGGTTGAGAAGGCAAAAAATTTTTCGCAATTCTGCTGCTCCTAACGCTTAACCAGAATGGCCTAGGGAAAAAATACACATACCGTTGTAATCGGGCGAGTTTCTACTTTCAGATGCAATAGGAATTTTTGGGTTAGGTCCATCCGTTCGCGAGATATGGGAGTTTGAAGCCAAGAAATGGTTGCCAAGGCAAAAAATTTTTCGCAATTCTGCTGCTCCAAACGCTTAACCAGAATGGCCTAGGGAAAAAATACACATACCGTTGTAATCGGGCGAGTTCCTACTTTCAGATGCAATAGGAATTTTTGGGTTAGGTCAATCCGTTCGCGAGATATGGGAGTTTGAAGCCAAGAAATGGTTGAGAAGACAACAAATTTTTCGCAATTCTGCTGATCCAAACGCTTAAACAGAATGGCCTAGGGAAAAAATACACATACCGTTGTAATCGGGCGAGTTTCTACTTTCAGATGCAATAGGAATTTTTGGGTTAGGTCAATCCGTTCGCGAGATATGGGAGTTTGAAGACAAGAAATGGTTGAGAAGGCATACATTTTTTCGCAATTCTGCTGATCCAAACGCTTAACCAGAATGGCATAGGGAAAAAATACACATACCGTTGTAATCGGGCGAGTTTCTACTTTCTGGCGCAGCAGGAATTTTTGGGTTCGGTCAATCCGTTCGCGAGAAACGGGACTTTGGAGCTAAGAAATGGTTGAGAAGACAACAAATTTTTCGCAATTCTGCTGATCCAAACGCTTAACCAGAATGGCCTAGGGAAAAAATACACCTACCGTTGTAATCGGGCGAGTTTCTACTTTCAGATGCAATAGGAATTTTTGGGTTAGGTTAATCCGTTCGGGAGATATGGGAGTTTGAAGCCAAGAAATGGTTGAGAAGGCAAAACATTTTTCGCAATTCTGCTGCTCCAAACGCTTAACCAGAATGGCCTAGGGAAAAAATACGCATACCGCTGTAATCGGGCGAGTTACTACTTTCAGACGCAGCAGGAATTTTTGGGTTCGGTCAATCCGTTCGCGAGATACGGGACTTTGGAGCTAAGAAATGGTTGAGAAGACAACAAATTTTTCGCAATTCTGCTGATCCAAACGCTTAAACAGAATGGCCTAGGGAAAAAATACACATACCGTTGTAATCGGGCGAGTTTCTACTTTCAGATGCAATAGGAATTTTTGGGTTAGGTCAATCCGTTCGCGAGATATGGGAGTTTGAAGACAAGAAATGGTTGAGAAGGCATACATTTTTTCGCAATTCTGCTGATCCAAACGCTTAACCAGAATGGCATAGGGAAAAAATACACATACCGTTGTAATCGGGCGAGTTTCTACTTTCTGGCGCAGCAGGAATTTTTGAGTTGGGTCAATCCGTTCGCGAGATATGGGACTTTGAAGCCAAGAAATGGTTGAGAAGACAACAAATTTTTCGCAATTCTGCTGCTCCAAACGTTTAACCAGAATGGCCCAGGGAAAAAATACACATACCGTTGTAATCGGGCGAGTTTCTACTTTCAGATGCATCAGGAATTTTTGGGTTAGGTCAATCCGTTCGCGAGATATGGGAGTTTGAAGCCAAGAAATGGTTGAGAAGGCAAAAAATTTTTCGCAATTCTGCTGCTCCTAACGCTTAACCGGAATGGCCTAGGGAAAAAATTCACATACCGTTGTAATCGGGCGAGTTTCTACTTTCAGATGCAACAGGAATTTTTGGGATAGGTCAATCCGTTCGCGAGATATGGGAGTTTGAAGCCAAGAAATGGTTGCCAAGGCAAAAAATTTTTCGCAATTCTGCTGCTCCAAACGCTTAACCAGAATGGCCTAGGGAAAAAATACACATACCGTTGTAATCGGGCGAGTTCCTACTTTCAGATGCAATAGGAATTTTTGGGTTAGGTCGATCCGTTCGCGAGATATGGGAGTTTGAAGCCAAGAAATGGTTGAGAAGACAACAAATTTTTCGCAATTCTGCTGTTCCAAACGCTTAACCAGAATGGGCTAGGGAAAAAATACACATACCGTTGTAATCGGGCGAGTTTCTACTTTCAGATGCAATAGGAATTTTTGGGTTAGGTCCATCCGTTCGCGAGATATGGGAGTTTGAAGCCAAGAAATGGTTGCCAAGGCAAAAAATTTTTCGCAATTCTGCTGCTCCTAACGCTTAACCAGAATGGCCTAGGGAAAAAATTCACATACCGTTGTAATCGGGCGAGTTTCTGCTTTCAGATGCAACAGGAATTTTTGGGTTAGGTCAATCCGTTCGCGAGATATGGGAGTTTGAAGCCAAGAAATGGTTGAGAAGGCAAAACATTTTTCGCAATTCTGCTGCTCCAAACTCTTAACCAGAATGGCCTAGGGAAAAAATACGCATACCGCTGTAATCGGGCGAGTTACTACTTTCAGACGCAGCAGGAATTTTTGGGTTCGGTCAATCCGTTCGCGAGAAACGGGACTTTGGAGCTAAGAAATGGTTGAGAAGACAACAAATTTTTCGCAATTCTGCTGATCCAAACGCTTAACCAGAATGGCCTAGGGAAAAAATACACCTACCGTTGTAATCGGGCGAGTTTCTACTTTCAGATGCAATAGGAATTTTTGGGTTAGGTTAATCCGTTCGGGAGATATGGGAGTTTGAAGCCAAGAAATGGTTGAGAAGGCAAAACATTTTTCGCAATTCTGCTGCTCCAAACGCTTAACCAGAATGGCCTAGGGAAAAAATACGCATACCGCTGTAATCGGGCGAGTTACTACTTTCAGACGCAGCAGGAATTTTTGGGTTCGGTCAATCCGTTCGCGAGATACGGGACTTTGGAGCTAAGAAATGGTTGAGAAGACAACAAATTTTTCGCAATTCTGCTGATCCAAACGCTTAAACAGAATGGCCTAGGGAAAAAATACACATACCGTTGTAATCGGGCGAGTTTCTACTTTCAGATGCAATAGGAATTTTTGGGTTAGGTCAATCCGTTCGCGAGATATGGGAGTTTGAAGACAAGAAATGGTTGAGAAGGCATACATTTTTTCGCAATTCTGCTGATCCAAACGCTTAACCAGAATGGCATAGGGAAAAAATACACATACCGTTGTATTCGGGCGAGTTTCTACTTTCTGGCGCAGCAGGAATTTTTGAGTTGGGTCAATCCGTTCGCGAGATATGGGACTTTGAAGCCAGGAAATGGTTGAGAAGACAACAAATTTTTCGCAATTCTGCTGCTCCAAACGTTTAACCAGAATGGCCCAGGGAAAAAATACACATACCGTTGTAATCGGGCGAGTTTCTACTTTCAGATGCATCAGGAATTTTTGGGTTAGGTCAATCCGTTCGCGAGATATGGGAGTTTGAAGCCAAGAAATGGTTGAGAAGGCAAAAAATTTTTCGCAATTCTGCTGCTCCTAACGCTTAACCGGAATGGCCTAGGGAAAAAATTCACATACCGTTGTAATCGGGCGAGTTTCTACTTTCAGATGCAACAGGAATTTTTGGGATAGGTCAATCCGTTCGCGAGATATGGGAGTTTGAAGCCAAGAAATGGTTGCCAAGGCAAAAAATTTTTCGCAATTCTGCTGCTCCAAACGCTTAACCAGAATGGCCTAGGGAAAAAATTCACGTACCGTTGTAATCGGTTGAGTTTCTACTCTCAGATCCAACAGGAATTTTTGGCTTAGGTCAATCCGTTCGCGAGATATGGGAGTTTGAATCTAAAAAATATTTGAGAAGACAACAAATTTTTCGCACTTCTGCTGCTCCAAACGCTTAACCAGACTGGCCTAGGGAAAAAATACACATACCGTTGTAATCGGGCGAGTTTCTACTTTCAGATGCAATAGGAATTTTTGGGTTAGGTCAATCCGTTCGCGAGATATGGTGGTTTGAAGCCAAGAAATGGTTGAGAAGGCAAAATATTTTTCGCAATTCTGCTGCTCCAAACGTTTAACCAGAATGGCCCAGGGAAAAAATACACATACCGTTGTAATCGGGCGAGTTTCTACTTTCAGATGCAACAGGAATTTTTGGGTTAGGTCAATCCGTTCGCGAGATATGGGAGTTTGAAGCCAAGAAATGGTTGAGAAGGCAAAAAATTTTTCGCAATTCTGCTGCTCCTAACGCTTAACCAGAATGGCCTAGGGAAAAAATACACATACCGTTGCAATCGGGCGAGTTTCTACTTTCAGATGCAATAGGAATTTTTGGGTTAGGTCAATCCGTTCGCGAGATATGGGAGTTTGAAGCCAAGAAATGGTTGGGAAGGCAAAAAATTTTTCGCAATTCTGCTGCTCCAAACGCTTAACCAGAATGGGCTAGGGAAAAAATACGCACACCGTTGTAATCGGGCGAGTTTCTACTTTCAGATGCAATAGGAATTTTTGGGTTAGGTCAATCCGTTCGCGAGATATGGGAGTTTGAAGCCAAGAAATGGTTGAGAAGGCAAAACATTTTTCGCAATTCTGCTGCTCCAAACGCTTAACCAGAATGGCCTAGGGAAAAAATACACATACCGTTGTAATCGGGCGAGTTTCTACTTTCAGATGCAGTAAGAATTTTTGGGTTAGGTCAATCCGTTCGCGAGATCTGGGAGTTTGAAGCCAAGAAATGGTTGAGAAGGCAAAAAATTTTTCGCAATTCTGCTGCTCCAAACGCTTAACCAGAATGGCCTTGGGAAAAAATACACATACCGTTGTAATCGGGCGAGTTTCTACTTTCAGATGCAATAGTAATTTTTGGGTTAGGTCAATCCGTTCGCGAGATATGGTGGTTTGAAGCCAAGAAATGGATGAGAAGGCAAAATATTTTTCGCAATTCTGCTGCTCCAAACGTTTAACCAGAATGGCCCAGGGAAAAAATACACATACCGTTGTAATCGGGCGAGTTTCTACTTTCAGATGCAACAGGAATTTTTGGGTTAGGTCAATCCGTTCGCGAGATATGGGAGTTTGAAGCCAAGAAATGGTTGAGAAGGCAAAAAATTTTTCGCAATACTGCTGCTCCTAACGCTTAACCAGAATGGCCTAGGGAAAAAATACACATACCGTTGTAATCGGGCGAGTTTCTACTTTCAGATGCAGTAAGAATTTTTGGGTTAGGTCAATCCGTTCGCGAGATCTGGGAGTTTGAAGCCAAGAAATGGTTGAGAAGGCAAAAAATTTTTCGCAATTCTGCTGCTCCAAACGCTTAACCAGAATGGCCTTGGGAAAAAATACACATACCGTTGTAATCGGGCGAGTTTCTACTTTCAGATGCAATAGTAATTTTTGGGTTAGGTCAATCCGTTCGCGAGATATGGTGGTTTGAAGCCAAGAAATGGATGAGAAGGCAAAATATTTTTCGCAATTCTGCTGCTCCAAACGTTTAACCAGAATGGCCCAGGGAAAAAATACACATACCGTTGTAATCGGGCGAGTTTCTACTTTCAGATGCAACAGGAATTTTTGGGTTAGGTCAATCCGTTCGCGAGATATGGGAGTTTGAAGCCAAGAAATGGTTGAGAAGGCAAAAAATTTTTCGCAATACTGCTGCTCCTAACGCTTAACCAGAATGGCCTAGGGAAAAAATTCACGTACCGTTGTAATCGGGCGAGTTTCTACTCTCAGATGCAACAGGAATTTTTGGCTTAGGTCAATCCGTTCGCGAGATATGGGAGTTTGAATCTAAAAAATATTTGAGAAGACAACAAATTTTTCGCACTTCTGCTGCTCCAAACGCTTAACCAGAATGGCCTAGGGAAAAAATACACATACCGTTGTAATCGGGCGAGTTTCTACTTTCAGATGCAATAGGAATTTTTGGGTTAGGTCAATCCGTTCGCGAGATATGGTGGTTTGAAGCCAAGAAATGGTTGAGAAGGCAAAATATTTTTCGCAATTCTGCTGCTCCAAACGTTTAACCAGAATGGCCCAGGGAAAAAATACACATACCGTTGTAATCGGGCGAGTTTCTACTTTCAGATGCAACAGGAATTTTTGGGTTAGGTCAATCCGTTCGCGAGATATGGGAGTTTGAAGCCAAGAAATGGTTGAGAAGGCAAAAAATTTTTCGCAATTCTGCTGCTCCTAACGCTTAACCAGAATGGCCTAGGGAAAAAACTCACATACCGTTGTAATCGGGCGAGTTTCTACTTTCAGATGTAACAGGAATTTTTGGCTTAGGTCAATCCGTTCGCGAGATATGGGAGTTTGAATCTAAAAAATAGTTGAGAAGACAACAAAATTTTTCGCACTTCTGCTGCTCCAAACGCTTAACCAGAATGGCCTAGGGAAAAAATACACATACCGTTGCAATCGGGCGAGTTTCTACTTTCAGATGCAATAGGAATTTTTGGGTTAGGTCAATCCGTTCGCGAGATATGGGAGTTTGAAGCCAAGAAATGGTTGGGAAGGCAAAAAATTTTTCGCAATTCTGCTGCTCCAAACGCTTAACCAGAATGGGCTAGGGAAAAAATACGCACACCGTTGTAATCGGGCGAGTTTCTACTTTCAGATGCAATAGGAATTTCTGGGTTAGGTCAATCCGTTCGCGAGATATGGGAGTTTGAAGCCAAGAAATGGTTGAGAAGGCAAAACATTTTTCGCAATTCTGCTGCTCCAAACGCTTAACCAGAATGGCCTAGGGAAAAAATACACATACCGTTGTAATCGGGCGAGTTTCTACTTTCAGATGCAGTAAGAATTTTTGGGTTAGGTCAATCCGTTCGCGAGATCTGGGAGTTTGAAGCCAAGAAATGGTTGAGAAGGCAAAAAATTTTTCGCAATTCTGCAGCTCCAAACGCTTAACCAGAATGGCCTTGGGAAAAAATACACATACCGTTGTAATCGGGCGAGTTTCTACTTTCAGATGCAACAGGAATTTTTGAGTTAGGTCAATCCGTTCGCGAGATATGGGTGTTTGAAGCCAAGAAATGGTTGAGAAGGCAACAAATTTTTCGCAATTCTGCTGCTTCCAAACGCTTAACCAGAATGGCCTAGGGAAAAAATTCACATACCGTTGTAATCGGGCGAGTTTCTACTCTCAGATGCAATAGGAATTTTTGGCTTAGGTCAATCCGTTCGCGAGATATGGGAGTTTGAATCTAAAAAATAGTTGAGAAGACAACAAATTTTTCGCACTTCTGCTGCTCCAAACGCTTAACCAGAATGGCCTAGGGAAAAAATACACATACCGTTGTGATCGGGCGAGTTTCTACTTTCAGATGCAATAGGAATTTTTGGGTTAGGTCAATCCGTTCGCGAGATATGGGAGTTTGAAGCCAAGAAATGGTTGAGAAGGCAAAACATTTTTCGCAATTCTGCTGCTCCAAACGCTTAACCAGAGTGGGCTAGGGAAAAAATACGCACACCGTTGTAATCGGGCGAGTTTCTACTTTCAGATGCAATAGGAATTTCTGGGTTAGGTCAATCCGTTCGCGAGATATGGGAGTTTGAAGCCAAGAAATGGTTGAGAAGGCAAAACATTTTTCGCAATTCTGCTGCTCCAAACGCTTAACCAGAATGGCCTAGGGAAAAAATACACATACCGTTGTAATCGGGCGAGTTTCTACTTTCAGATGCAGTAAGAATTTTTGGGTTAGGTCAATCCGTTCGCGAGATCTGGGAGTTTGAAGCCAAGAAATGGTTGAGAAGGCAAAAAATTTTTCGCAATTCTGCTGCTCCAAACGCTTAACCAGAATGGCCTTGGGAAAAAATACACATACCGTTGTAATCGGGCGAGTTTCTACTTTCAGATGCAACAGGAATTTTTGGGTTAGGTCAATCCGTTCGCGAGATATGGGTGTTTGAAGCCAAGAAATGGTTGAGAAGGCAACAAATTTTTCGCAATTCTGCTGCTCCAAACGCTTAACCAGAATGGCCTAGGGAAAAAATTCACATACCGTTGTAATCGGGCGAGTTTCTACTCTCAGATGCAACAGGAATTTTTGGCTTAGGTCAATCCGTTCGCGAGATATGGGAGTTTGAATCTAAAAAATAGTTGAGAAGACAACAAATTTTTCGCACTTCTGCTGCTCCAAACGCTTAACCAGAATGGCCTAGGGAAAAAATACACATACCGTTGTAATCGGGCGAGTTTCTACTTTCAGATGCAATAGGAATTTTTGGTTAGGTCAATCCGTTCGCGAGATATGGTGGTTTGAAGCCAAGAAATGGTTGAGAAGGCAAAATATTTTTCGCAATTCTGCTGCTCCAAACGTTTAACCAGAATGGCCCAGGGAAAAAATTCACATACCGTTGTAATCGGGCGAGTTTCTACTTTCAGATGTAACAGGAATTTTTGGCTTAGGTCAATCCGTTCGCGAGATATGGGAGTTTGAATCTAAAAAATAGTTGAGAAGACAACAAAATTTTTCGCACTTCTGCTGCACCAAACGCTTAACCAGAATGGCCTAGGGAAAAAATACACATACCGTTGCAATCGGGCGAGTTTCTACTTTCAGATGCAATAGGAATTTTTGGGATAGGTCAATCCGTTCGCGAGATATGGGAGTTTGAAGCCAAGAAATGGTTGGGAAGGCAAAAAATTTTTCGCAATTCTGCTGCTCCAAACGCTTAACCAGAATGGGCTAGGGAAAAAATACGCACACCGTTGTAATCGGGCGAGTTTCTACTTTCAGATGCAATAGGAATTTCTGGGTTAGGTCAATCCGTTCGCGAGATATGGGAGTTTGAAGCCAAGAAATGGTTGAGAAGGCAAAACATTTTTCGCAATTCTGCTGCTCCAAACGCTTAACCAGAATGGCCTAGGGAAAAAATACACATACCGTTGTAATCGGGCGAGTTTCTGCTTTCAGATGCAGTAACAATTTTTGGGTTAGGTCAATCCGTTCGCGAGATCTGGGAGTTTGAAGCCAAGAAATGGTTGAGAAGGCAAAAAATTTTTCGCAATTCTGCTGCTCCAAACGCTTAACCAGAATGGCCTTGGGAAAAAATACACATACCGTTGTAATCGGGCGAGTTTCTACTTTCAGATGCAACAGGAATTTTTGGGTTAGGTCAATCCGTTCGCGAGATATGGGTGTTTGAAGCCAAGAAATGGTTGAGATGGCAACAAATTTTTCGCAATTCTGCTGCTCCAAACGCTTAACCAGAATGGCCTAGGGAAAAAATTCACATACCGTTGTAATCGGGGGAGTTTCTACTCTCAGATGCAACAGGAATTTTTGGCTTAGGTCAATCCGTTCGCGAGATATGGGAGTTTGAATCTAAAAAATAGTTGAGAAGGCAACAAATTTTTCGCACTTCTGCTGCTCCAAACGCTTAACCAGAATGGCCTAGGGAAAAAATACACATACCGTTGTAATCGGGCGAGTTTCTACTTTCAGATGCAATAGTAATTTTTGGGTTAGGTCAATCCGTTCGCGAGATATGGTGGTTTGAAGCCAAGAAATGGTTGAGAGGGCAAAATATTTTTCGCAATTCTGCTGCTCCAAACGTTTAACCAGAATGGCCCAGGGAAAAAATACACATACCGTTGTAATCGGGCGAGTTTCTACTTTCAGATGCAACAGGAATTTTTGGGTTAGGTCAATCCGTTCGCGAGATATGGTGGTTTGAAGCCAAGAAATGGTTGAGAAGGCAAAATATTTTTCGCAATTCTGCTGCTCCAAACGTTTAACCAGAATGGCCCAGGGAAAAAATACACATACCGTTGTAATCGGGCGAGTTTCTACTTTCAGACGCAACAGGAATTTTTGGGTTAGGTCAATCCGTTCGCGAGATATGGGAGTTTGAAGCCAAGAAATGGTTGAGAAGGCAAAAAATTTTTCGCAATTCTGCTGCTCCTAACGCTTAACCAGAATGGCCTAGGGAAAAAATTCACGTACCGTTGTAATCGGGCGAGTTTCTACTCTCAGATGCAACAGGAATTTTTGGCTTAGGTCAATCCGTTCGCGAGATATGGGAGTTTGAATCTAAAAAATATTTGAGAAGACAACAAATTTTTCGCACTTCTGCTGCTCCAAACGCTTAACCAGAATGGCCTAGGGAAAAAATACACATACCGTTGTAATCGGGCGAGTTTCTACTTTCAGATGCAATAGGAATTTTTGGGTTAGGTCAATCCGTTCGCGAGATATGGTGGTTTGAAGCCAAGAAATGGTTGAGAAGGCAAAATATTTTTCGCAATTCTGCTGCTCCAAACGTTTAACCAGAATGGCCCAGGGAAAAAATACACATACCGTTTTAATCGGGCGAGTTTCTACTTTCAGATGCAACAGGAATTTTTGGGTTAGGTCAATCCGTTCGCGAGATATGGGAGTTTGAAGCCAAGAAATGGTTGAGAAGGCAAAAAATTTTTCGCAATTCTGCTGCTCCTAACGCTTAACCAGAATGGCCTAGGGAAAAAATTCACATACCGTTGTAATCGGGCGAGTTTCTACTTTCAGATGTAACAGGAATTTTTGGCTTAGGCCAATCCGTTCGCGAGATATGGGAGTTTGAATCTAAAAAATAGTTGAGAAGACAACAAAATTTTTCGCACTTCTGCTGCTCCAAACG
The DNA here is from genome assembly GCF_051014685.1 of Ptiloglossa arizonensis. Classification (NCBI taxonomy): domain Eukaryota; kingdom Metazoa; phylum Arthropoda; class Insecta; order Hymenoptera; family Colletidae; genus Ptiloglossa; species Ptiloglossa arizonensis. The sequence goes on from NW_027478651.1 coordinate 173,961, forward strand.
CTTAACCAGAATGGCCTAGGGAAAAAATACACATACCGTTGCAATCGGGCGAGTTTCTACTTTCAGATGCAATAGGAATTTTTGGGTTAGGTCAATCCGTTCGCGAGATATGGGAGTTTGAAGCCAAGAAATGGTTGGGAAGGCAAAAAATTTTTCGCAATTCTGCTGCTCCAAACGCTTAACCAGAATGGGCTAGGGAAAAAATACGCACACCGTTGTAATCGGGCGAGTTTCTACTTTCAGATGCAATAGGAATTTCTGGGTTAGGTCAATCCGTTCGCGAGATATGGGAGTTTGAAGCCAAGAAATGGTTGAGAAGGCAAAACATTTTTCGCAATTCTGCTGCTCCAAACGCTTAACCAGAATGGCCTAGGGAAAAAATACACATACCGTTGTAATCGGGCGAGTTTCTACTTTCAGATGCAGTAAGAATTTTTGGGTTAGGTCAATCCGTTCGCGAGATCTGGGAGTTTGAAGCCAAGAAATGGTTGAGAAGGCAAAAAATTTTTCGCAATTCTGCTGCTCCAAACGCTTAACCAGAATGGCCTTGGGAAAAAATACACATACCGTTGTAATCGGGCGAGTTTCTACTTTCAGATGCAACAGGAATTTTTGGGTTAGGTCAATCCGTTCGCGAGATATGGGTGTTTGAAGCCAAGAAATGGTTGAGAAGGCAACAAATTTTTCGCAATTCTGCTGCTCCAAACGCTTAACCAGAATGGCCTAGGGAAAAAATTCACATACCGTTGTAATCGGGGGAGTTTCTACTCTCAGATGCAACAGGAATTTTTGGCTTAGGTCAATCCGTTCGCGAGATATGGGAGTTTGAATCTAAAAAATAGTTGAGAAGGCAACAAATTTTTCGCACTTCTGCTGCTCCAAACGCTTAACCAGAATGGCCTAGGGAAAAAATACACATACCGTTGTAATCGGGCGAGTTTCTACTTTCAGATGCAATAGTAATTTTTGGGTTAGGTCAATCCGTTCGCGAGATATGGTGGTTTGAAGCCAAGAAATGGTTGAGAGGGCAAAATATTTTTCGCAATTCTGCTGCTCCAAACGTTTAACCAGAATGGCCCAGGGAAAAAATACACATACCGTTGTAATCGGGCGAGTTTCTACTTTCAGATGCAACAGGAATTTTTGGGTTAGGTCAATCCGTTCGCGAGATATGGTGGTTTGAAGCCAAGAAATGGTTGAGAAGGCAAAATATTTTTCGCAATTCTGCTGCTCCAAACGTTTAACCAGAATGGCCCAGGGAAAAAATACACATACCGTTGTAATCGGGCGAGTTTCTACTTTCAGACGCAACAGGAATTTTTGGGTTAGGTCAATCCGTTCGCGAGATATGGGAGTTTGAAGCCAAGAAATGGTTGAGAAGGCAAAAAATTTTTCGCAATTCTGCTGCTCCTAACGCTTAACCAGAATGGCCTAGGGAGAAAATTCACGTACCGTTGTAATCGGGCGAGTTTCTACTCTCAGATGCAACAGGAATTTTTGGCTTAGGTCAATCCGTTCGCGAGATATGGGAGTTTGAATCTAAAAAATATTTGAGAAGACAACAAATTTTTCGCACTTCTGCTGCTCCAAACGCTTAACCAGAATGGCCTAGGGAAAAAATACACATACCGTTGTAATCGGGCGAGTTTCTACTTTCAGATGCAATAGGAATTTTTGGGTTAGGTCAATCCGTTCGCGAGATATGGTGGTTTGAAGCCAAGAAATGGTTGAGAAGGCAAAATATTTTTCGCAATTCTGCTGCTCCAAACGTTTAACCAGAATGGCCCAGGGAAAAAATACACATACCGTTGTAATCGGGCGAGTTTCTACTTTCAGATGCAACAGGAATTTTTGGGTTAGGTCAATCCGTTCGCGAGATATGGGAGTTTGAAGCCAAGAAATGGTTGAGAAGGCAAAAAATTTTTCGCAATTCTGCTGCTCCTAACGCTTAACCAGAATGGCCTAGGGAAAAAATTCACATACCGTTGTAATCGGGCGAGTTTCTACTTTCAGATGTAACAGGAATTTTTGGCTTAGGTCAATCCGTTCGCGAGATATGGGAGTTTGAACCTAAAAAATAGTTGAGAAGACAACAAAATTTTTCGCACTTCTGCTGCTCCAAACGCTTAACCAGAACGGCCTAGGGAAAAAATACACATACCGTTGCAATCGGGCGAGTTTCTACTTTCAGATGCAATAGGAATTTTTGGGTTAGGTCAATCCGTTCGCGAGATATGGGAGTTTGAAGCCAAGAAATGGTTGGGAAGGCAAAAAATTTTTCGCAATACTGCTGCTCCTAACGCTTAACCAGAATGGCCTAGGGAAAAAATTCACGTACCGTTGTAATCGGGCGAGTTTCTACTCTCAGATGCAACAGGAATTTTTGGCTTAGGTCAATCCGTTCGCGAAATATGGTGGTTTGAAGCCAAGAAATGGTTGAGAAGGCAAAATATTTTTCGCAATTCTGCTGCTCCAAACGTTTAACCAGAATGGCCCAGGGAAAAAATACACATACCGTTGTAATCGGGGGAGTTTCTACTCTCAGATGCAACAGGAATTTTTGGCTTAGGTCAATCCGTTCGCGAGATATGGGAGTTTGAATCTAAAAAATAGTTGAGAAGGCAACAAATTTTTCGCACTTCTGCTGCTCCAAACGCTTAACCAGAATGGCCTAGGGAAAAAATACACATACCGTTGTAATCGGGCGAGTTTCTACTTTCAGATGCAATAGTAATTTTTGGGTTAGGTCAATCCGTTCGCGAGATATGGTGGTTTGAAGCCAAGAAATGGTTGAGAGGGCAAAATATTTTTCGCAATTCTGCTGCTCCAAACGTTTAACCAGAATGGCCCAGGGAAAAAATACACATACCGTTGTAATCGGGCGAGTTTCTACTTTCAGATGCAACAGGAATTTTTGGGTTAGGTCAATCCGTTCGCGAGATATGGTGGTTTGAAGCCAAGAAATGGTTGAGAAGGCAAAATATTTTTCGCAATTCTGCTGCTCCAAACGTTTAACCAGAATGGCCCAGGGAAAAAATACACATACCGTTGTAATCGGGCGAGTTTCTACTTTCAGACGCAACAGGAATTTTTGGGTTAGGTCAATCCGTTCGCGAGATATGGGAGTTTGAAGCCAAGAAATGGTTGAGAAGGCAAAAAATTTTTCGCAATTCTGCTGCTCCTAACGCTTAACCAGAATGGCCTAGGGAAAAAATTCACGTACCGTTGTAATCGGGCGAGTTTCTACTCTCAGATGCAACAGGAATTTTTGGCTTAGGTCAATCCGTTCGCGAGATATGGGAGTTTGAATCTAAAAAATATTTGAGAAGACAACAAATTTTTCGCACTTCTGCTGCTCCAAACGCTTAACCAGAATGGCCTAGGGAAAAAATACACATACCGTTGTAATCGGGCGAGTTTCTACTTTCAGATGCAATAGGAATTTTTGGGTTAGGTCAATCCGTTCGCGAGATATGGTGGTTTGAAGCCAAGAAATGGTTGAGAAGGCAAAATATTTTTCGCAATTCTGCTGCTCCAAACGTTTAACCAGAATGGCCCAGGGAAAAAATACACATACCGTTGTAATCGGGCGAGTTTCTACTTTCAGATGCAACAGGAATTTTTGGGTTAGGTCAATCCGTTCGCGAGATATGGGAGTTTGAAGCCAAGAAATGGTTGAGAAGGCAAAAAATTTTTCGCAATTCTGCTGCTCCTAACGCTTAACCAGAATGGCCTAGGGAAAAAATTCACATACCGTTGTAATCGGGCGAGTTTCTACTTTCAGATGTAACAGGAATTTTTGGCTTAGGTCAATCCGTTCGCGAGATATGGGAGTTTGAACCTAAAAAATAGTTGAGAAGACAACAAAATTTTTCGCACTTCTGCTGCTCCAAACGCTTAACCAGAACGGCCTAGGGAAAAAATACACATACCGTTGCAATCGGGCGAGTTTCTACTTTCAGATGCAATAGGAATTTTTGGGTTAGGTCAATCCGTTCGCGAGATATGGGAGTTTGAAGCCAAGAAATGGTTGGGAAGGCAAAAAATTTTTCGCAATACTGCTGCTCCTAACGCTTAACCAGAATGGCCTAGGGAAAAAATTCACGTACCGTTGTAATCGGGCGAGTTTCTACTCTCAGATGCAACAGGAATTTTTGGCTTAGGTCAATCCGTTCGCGAAATATGGTGGTTTGAAGCCAAGAAATGGTTGAGAAGGCAAAATATTTTTCGCAATTCTGCTGCTCCAAACGTTTAACCAGAATGGCCCAGGGAAAAAATACACATACCGTTGTAATCGGGCGAGTTTCTACTTTCAGATGCAACAGGAATTTTTGGGTTAGGTCAATCCGTTCGCGAGATATGGGAGTTTGAAGCCAAGAAATGGTTGAGAAGGCAAAAAATTTTTCGCAATTCTGCTGCTCCTAACGCTTAACCAGAATGGCCTAGGGAAAAAATTCACATACCGTTGTAATCGGGCGAGTTTCTACTTTCAGATGTAACAGGAATTTTTGGCTTAGGTCAATCCGTTCGCGAGATATGGGAGTTTGAATCTAAAAAATAGTTGAGAAGACAACAAATTTTTCGCACTTCTGCTCCTCCAAACGCTTAACCAGAATGGCCTAGGGAAAAAATACACATACCGTTGCAATCGGGCGAGTTTCTACTTTCAGATGCAATAGAAATTTTTGGGTTAGGTCAATCCGTTCGCGAGATATGGGAGTTTGAAGCCAAGAAATGGTTGGGAAGGCAAAAAATTTTTCGCAATTCTGCTGCTCCAAACGCTTAACCAGAATGGGCTAGGGAAAAAATACGCACACCGTTGTAATCGGGCGAGTTTCTACTTTCAGATGCAATAGGAATTTTTGGGTTAGGTCAATCCGTTCGCGAGATATGGGAGTTTGAATCTAAAAAATAGTTGAGAAGACAACAAATTTTTCGCACTTCTGCTGCTCCAAACGCTTAACCAGAATGGCCTAGGGAAAAAATACACATACCGTTGTAATCGGGCGAGTTTCTACTTTCAGATGCAATAGTAATTTTTGGGTTAGGTCAATCCGTTCGCGAGATATGGTGGTTTGAAGCCAAGAAATGGTTGAGAAGGCAAAATATTTTTCGCAATTCTGCTGCTCCAAACGTTTAACCAGAATGGCCCAGGGAAAAAATACACATACCGTTGTAATCGGGCGAGTTTCTACTTTCAGATGCAACAGGAATTTTTGGGTTAGGTCAAGCCGTTCGCGAGATATGGGAGTTTGAAGCCAAGAAATGGTTGAGAAGGCAAAAAATTTTTCGCAATACTGCTGCTCCTAACGCTTAACCAGAATGGCCTAGGGAAAAAATACACATACCGTTGTAATCGGGCGAGTTTCTACTTTCAGATGCAATAGGAATTTTTGGGTTAGGTCAATCCGTTCGCGAGATATGGTGGTTTGAAGCCAAGAAATGGTTGAGAAGGCAAAATATTTTTCGCAATTCTGCTGCTCCAAACGTTTAACCAGAATGGCCCAGGGAAAAAATACACATACCGTTGTAATCGGGCGAGTTTCTACTTTCAGATGCAACAGGAATTTTTGGGTTAGGTCAATCCGTTCGCGAGATATGGGAGTTTGAAGCCAAGAAATGGTTGAGAAGGCAAAAAATTTTTCGCAATTCTGCTGCTCCTAACGCTTAACCAGAATGGCCTAGGGAAAAAATTCACATACCGTTGTAATCGGGCGAGTTTCTACTTTCAGATGTAACAGGAATTTTTGGCTTAGGTCAATCCGTTCGCGAGATATGGGAGTTTGAACCTAAAAAATAGTTGAGAAGACAACAAAATTTTTCGCACTTCTGCTGCTCCAAACGCTTAACCAGAACGGCCTAGGGAAAAAATACACATACCGTTGCAATCGGGCGAGTTTCTACTTTCAGATGCAATAGGAATTTTTGGGTTAGGTCAATCCGTTCGCGAGATATGGGAGTTTGAAGCCAAGAAATGGTTGGGAAGGCAAAAAATTTTTCGCAATTCTGCTGCTCCAAACGCTTAACCAGAATGGGCTAGGGAAAAAATACGCACACCGTTGTAATCGGGCGAGTTTCTACTTTCAGATGCAATAGGAATTTCTGGGTTAGGTCAATCCGTTCGCGAGATATGGGAGTTTGAAGCCAAGAAATGGTTGAGAAGGCAAAAAATTTTTCGCAATTCTGCTGCTCCAAACGTTTAACCAGAATGGCCCAGGGAAAAAATACACATACCGTTGTAATCGGGCGAGTTTCTACTTTCAGATGCAACAGGAATTTTTGGGTTAGGTCAATCCGTTCGCGAGATATGGGAGTTTGAAGCCAAGAAATGGTTGAGAAGGCAAAAAATTTTTCGCAATTCTGCTGCTCCTAACGCTTAACCAGAATGGCCTAGGGAAAAAATTCACATACCGTTGTAATCGGGCGAGTTTCTACTTTCAGATGTAACAGGAATTTTTGGCTTAGGTCAATCCGTTCGCGAGATATGGGAGTTTGAATCTAAAAAATAGTTGAGAAGACAACAAATTTTTCGCACTTCTGCTCCTCCAAACGCTTAACCAGAATGGCCTAGGGAAAAAATACACATACCGTTGCAATCGGGCGAGTTTCTACTTTCAGATGCAATAGAAATTTTTGGGTTAGGTCAATCCGTTCGCGAGATATGGGAGTTTGAAGCCAAGAAATGGTTGGGAAGGCAAAAAATTTTTCGCAATTCTGCTGCTCCAAACGCTTAACCAGAATGGGCAAGGGAAAAAATACACATACCGTTGTAATCGGGCGAGTTTCTACTTTCAGATGTAACAGGAATTTTTGGCTTAGGTCAATCCGTTCGCGAGATATGGGAGTTTGAATCTAAAAAATAGTTGAGAAGACAACAAATTTTTCGCACTTCTGCTGCTCCAAACGCTTAACCAGAATGGCCTAGGGAAAAAATACACATACCGTTGTAATCGGGCGAGTTTCTACTTTCAGATGCAATAGTAATTTTTGGGTTAGGTCAATCCGTTCGCGAGATATGGTGGTTTGAAGCCAAGAAATGGTTGAGAAGGCAAAATATTTTTCGCAATTCTGCTGCTCCAAACGTTTAACCAGAATGGCCCAGGGAAAAAATACACATACCGTTGTAATCGGGCGAGTTTCTACTTTCAGATGCAACGAATTTTTGGGTTAGGTCAAGCCGTTCGCGAGATATGGGAGTTTGAAGCCAAGAAATGGTTGAGAAGGCAAAAAATTTTTCGCAATACTGCTGCTCCTAACGCTTAACCAGAATGGCCTAGGGAAAAAATTCACGTACCGTTGTAATCGGGCGAGTTTCTACTCTCAGATGCAACAGGAATTTTTGGCTTAGGTCAATCCGTTCGCGAGATATGGGAGTTTGAATCTAAAAAATATTTGAGAAGACAACAAATTTTTCGCACTTCTGCTGCTCCAAACGCTTAACCAGAATGGCCTAGGGAAAAAATACACATACCGTTGTAATCGGGCGAGTTTCTACTTTCAGATGCAATAGGAATTTTTGGGTTAGGTAAATCCGTTCGCGAGATATGGTGGTTTGAAGCCAAGAAATGGTTGAGAAGGCAAAATATTTTTCGCAATTCTGCTGCTCCAAACGTTTAACCAGAATGGCCCAGGGAAAAAATACACATACCGTTGTAATCGGGCGAGTTTCTACTTTCAGATGCAACAGGAATTTTTGGGTTAGGTCAATCCGTTCGCGAGATATGGGAGTTTGAAGCCAAGAAATGGTTGAGAAGGCAAAAAATTTTTCGCAATTCTGCTGCTCCTAACGCTTAACCAGAATGGCCTAGGGAAAAAATTCACATACCGTTGTAATCGGGCGAGTTTCTACTTTCAGATGTAACAGGAATTTTTGGCATAGGTCAATCCGTTCGCGAGATATGGGAGTTTGAATCTAAAAAATAGTTGAGAAGACAACAAATTTTTCGCACTTCTGCTGCTCCAAACGCTTAACCAGAATGGCCTAGGGAAAAAATACACATACCGTTGCAATCGGGCGAGTTTCTACTTTCAGATGCAATAGGAATTTTTGGGTTAGGTCAATCGGTTCGCGAGATATGGGAGTTTGAAGCCAAGAAATGGTTGGGAAGGCAAAAAATTTTTCGCAATTCTGCTGCTCCAAACGCTTAACCAGAATGGGCTAGGGAAAAAATACGCACACCGTTGTAATCGGGCGAGTTTCTACTTTCAGATGCAATAGGAATTTTTGGGTTAGGTCAATCCGTTCGCGAGATATGGGAGTTTGAAGCCAAGAAATGGTTGAGAAGGCAAAACATATTTCGCAATTCTGCTGCTCCAAACGCTTAACCAGAATGGCCTAGGGAAAAAATACACATACCGTTGTAATCGGGCGAGTTTCTACTTTCAGATGCAGTAAGAATTTTTGGGTTAGGTCAATCCGTTCGCGAGATCTGGGAGTTTGAAGCCAAGAAATGGTTGAGAAGGCAAAATATTTTTCGCACTTCTGCTGCTCCAAACGCTTAACCAGAATGGCCTAGGGAAAAAATACACATAACGTTGTAATCGGGCGAGTTTCTACTTTCAGATGCAATAGTAATTTTTGGGTTAGGTCAATCCGTTCGCGAGATATGGTGGTTTGAAGCCAAGAAATGGTTGAGAAGGCAAAATATTTTTCGCAATTCTGCTGCTCCAAACGTTTAACCAGAATGGCCCAGGGAAAAAATACACATACCGTTGTAATCGGGCGAGTTTCTACTTTCAGATGCAACAGGAATTTTTGGGTTAGGTCAATCCGTTCGCGAGATATGGGAGTTTGAAGCCAAGAAATGGTTGAGAAGGCAAAAAATTTTTCGCAATACTGCTGCTCCTAACGCTTAACCAGAATGGCCTAGGGAAAAAATTCACATACCGTTGTAATCGGGCGAGTTTCTACTTTCAGATGCAACAGGAATTTTTGGGATAGGTCAATCCGTTCGCGAGATATGGGAGTTTGAAGCTAAAAAATAGTTGAGAAGACAACAAATTTTTCGCACTTCTGCTGCTCCAAACGCTTAACCAGAATGGCCTAGGGAAAAAATACACATACCTTTGTTATCGGGCGAGTTTCTACTTTCAGATGCAATAGGAATTTTTGGGTTAGGTCAATCGGCTCGCGAGATATGGTGGTTTGAAGCCAAGAAATGGTTGAGAAGGCAAAATATTTTTCGCAATTCTGCTGCTCCTAACGCTTAACCAGAATGGCCTAGGGAAAAAATTCACATACCGTTGTAATCGGGCGAGTTTCTACTTTCAGATGCAACAGGAATTTTTGGGTTAGGTCAATCCGTTCGCGAGATATGGGAGTTTGAAGCCAAGAAATGGTTGAGAAGGCAAAAAATTTTTCGCAATTCTGCTGCTCCAAACGCTTAACCAGAATGGCCTAGGGAAAAAATTCACATACCGTTGTAATCGGGCGAGTTTCTACTTTCAGATGCAACAGGAATTTTTGGCTTAGGTCAATCCGTTCGCGAGATATGGGAGTTTGAATCTAAAAAATAGTTGAGAAGACAACAAATTTTTCGCACTTCTGCTGCTCCAAACGCTTAACCAGAATGGCCTAGGGAAAAAATACACATACCGTTGTAATCGGGCGAGTTTCTACTTTCAGATGCAATAGTAATTTTTGGGTTAGGTCAATCCGTTCGCGAGATATGGTGGTTTGAAGCCAAGAAATGGTTGAGAAGGCAAAATATTTTTCGCAATTCTGCTGCTCCAAACGTTTAACCAGAATGGCCCAGGGAAAAAATACACATACCGTTGTAATCGGGCGAGTTTCTACTTTCAGATGCAACAGGAATTTTTGGGTTAGGTCAATCCGTTCGCGAGATATGGGAGTTTGAAGCCAAGAAATGGTTGAGAAGGCAAAAAATTTTTCGCAATTCTGCTGCTCCTAACGCTTAACCAGAATGGCCTAGGGAAAAAATTCACATACCGTTGTAATCGGGCGAGTTTCTACTTTCAGATGTAACAGGAATTTTTGGGATAGGTCAATCCGTTCGCGAGATATGGGAGTTTGAATCTAAAAAATAGTTGAGAAGACAACAAAATTTTTCGCACTTCTGCTGCTCCAAACGCTTAACCAGAATGGCCTAGGGAAAAAATACACATACCGTTGCAATCGGGCGAGTTTCTACTTTCAGATGCAATAGGAATTTTTGGGATAGGTCAATCCGTTCGCGAGATATGGGAGTTTGAAGCCAAGAAATGGTTGGGAAGGCAAAAAATTTTTCGCAATTCTGCTGCTCCAAACGCTTAACCAGAATGGGCTAGGGAAAAAATACGCACACCGTTGTAATCGGGCGAGTTTCTACTTTCAGATGCAATAGGAATTTCTGGGTTAGGTCAATCCGTTCGCGAGATATGGGAGTTTGAAGCCAAGAAATGGTTGAGAAGGCAAAACATTTTTCGCAATTCTGCTGCTCCAAACGCTTAACCAGAATGGCCTAGGGAAAAAATACACATACCGTTGTAATCGGGCGAGTTTCTGCTTTCAGATGCAGTAACAATTTTTGGGTTAGGTCAATCCGTTCGCGAGATCTGGGAGTTTGAAGCCAAGAAATGGTTGAGAAGGCAAAAAATTTTTCGCAATTCTGCTGCTCCAAACGCTTAACCAGAATGGCCTTGGGAAAAAATACACATACCGTTGTAATCGGGCGAGTTTCTACTTTCAGATGCAACAGGAATTTTTGGGTTAGGTCAATCCGTTCGCGAGATATGGGTGTTTGAAGCCAAGAAATGGTTGAGAAGGCAACAAATTTTTCGCAATTCTGCTGCTCCAAACGCTTAACCAGAATGGCCTAGGGAAAAAATTCACATACCGTTGTAATCGGGGGAGTTTCTACTCTCAGATGCAACAGGAATTTTTGGCTTAGGCCAATCCGTTCGCGAGATATGGGAGTTTGAATCTAAAAAATAGTTGAGAAGACAACAAAATTTTTCGCACTTCTGCTGCTCCAAACGCTTAACCAGAATGGCCTAGGGAAAAAATACACATACCGTTGCAATCGGGCGAGTTTCTACTTTCAGATGCAATAGGAATTTTTGGGTTAGGTCAATCCGTTCGCGAGATATGGGAGTTTGAAGCCAAGAAATGGTTGGGAAGGCAAAAAATTTTTCGCAATTCTGCTGCTCCAAACGCTTAACCAGAATGGGCTAGGGAAAAAATACGCACACCGTTGTAATCGGGCGAGTTTCTACTTTCAGATGCAATAGGAATTTCTGGGTTAGGTCAATCCGTTCGCGAGATATGGGAGTTTGAAGCCAAGAAATGGTTGAGAAGGCAAAACATTTTTCGCAATTCTGCTGCTCCAAACGCTTAACCAGAATGGCCTAGGGAAAAAATTCACATACCGTTGTAATCGGGCGAGTTTCTACTTTCAGATGTAACAGGAATTTTTGGCTTAGGCCAATCCGTTCGCGAGATATGGGAGTTTGAATCTAAAAAATAGTTGAGAAGACAACAAAATTTTTCGCACTTCTGCTGCTCCAAACGCTTAACCAGAATGGCCTAGGGAAAAAATACACATACCGTTGCAATCGGGCGAGTTTCTACTTTCAGATGCAATAGGAATTTTTGGGTTAGGTCAATCCGTTCGCGAGATATGGGAGTTTGAAGCCAAGAAATGGTTGGGAAGGCAAAAAATTTTTCGCAATTCTGCTGCTCCAAACGCTTAACCAGAATGGGCTAGGGAAAAAATACGCACACCGTTGTAATCGGGCGAGTTTCTACTTTCAGATGCAATAGGAATTTCTGGGTTAGGTCAATCCGTTCGCGAGATATGGGAGTTTGAAGCCAAGAAATGGTTGAGAAGGCAAAACATTTTTCGCAATTCTGCTGCTCCAAACGCTTAACCAGAATGGCCTAGGGAAAAAATACACATACCGTTGTAATCGGGCGAGTTTCTACTTTCAGATGCAGTAAGAATTTTTGGGTTAGGTCAATCCGTTCGCGAGATCTGGGAGTTTGAAGCCAAGAAATGGTTGAGAAGGCAAAAAATTTTTCGCAATTCTGCTGCTCCAAACGCTTAACCAGAATGGCCTTGGGAAAAAATACACATACCGTTGTAATCGGGCGAGTTTCTACTTTCAGATGCAACAGGAATTTTTGGGTTAGGTCAATCCGTTCGCGAGATATGGGTGTTTGAAGCCAGGAAATGGTTGAGAAGGCAACAAATTTTTCGCAATTCTGCTGCTCCAAACGCTTAACCAGAATGGCCTAGGGAAAAAATTCACATACCGTTGTAATCGGGGGAGTTTCTACTCTCAGATGCAACAGGAATTTTTGGCTTAGGTCAATCCGTTCGCGAGATATGGGAGTTTGAATCTAAAAAATAGTTGAGAAGGCAACAAATTTTTCGCACTTCTGCTGCTCCAAACGCTTAACCAGAATGGCCTAGGGAAAAAATACACATACCGTTGTAATCGGGCGAGTTTCTACTTTCAGATGTAACAGGAATTTTTGGCTTAGGCCAATCCGTTCGCGAGATATGGGAGTTTGAATCTAAAAAATAGTTGAGAAGACAACAAAATTTTTCGCACTTCTGCTGCTCCAAACGCTTAACCAGAATGGCCTAGGGAAAAATACACATACCGTTGCAATCGGGCGAGTTTCTACTTTCAGATGCAATAGGAATTTTTGGGTTAGGTCAATCCGTTCGCGAGATATGGGAGTTTGAAGCCAAGAAATGGTTGGGAAGGCAAAAAATTTTTCGCAATTCTGCTGCTCCAAACGCTTAACCAGAATGGGCTAGGGAAAAAATACGCACACCGTTGTAATCGGGCGAGTTTCTACTTTCAGATGCAATAGGAATTTCTGGGTTAGGTCAATCCGTTCGCGAGATATGGGAGTTTGAAGCCAAGAAATGGTTGAGAAGGCAAAACATTTTTCGCAATTCTGCTGCTCCAAACGCTTAACCAGAATGGCCTAGGGAAAAAATACACATACCGTTGTAATCGGGCGAGTTTCTACTTTCAGATGCAGTAAGAATTTTTGGGTTAGGTCAATCCGTTCGCGAGATCTGGGAGTTTGAAGCCAAGAAATGGTTGAGAAGGCAAAAAATTTTTCGCAATTCTGCTGCTCCAAACGCTAACCAGAATGGCCTTGGGAAAAAATACACATACCGTTGTAATCGGGCGAGTTTCTACTTTCAGATGCAACAGGAATTTTTGGGTTAGGTCAATCCGTTCGCGAGATATGGGTGTTTGAAGCCAAGAAATGGTTGAGAAGGCAACAAATTTTTCGCAATTCTGCTGCTCCAAACGCTTAACCAGAATGGCCTAGGGAAAAAATTCACATACCGTTGTAATCGGGGGAGTTTCTACTCTCAGATGCAACAGGAATTTTTGGCTTAGGTCAATCCGTTCGCGAGATATGGGAGTTTGAATCTAAAAAATAGTTGAGAAGGCAACAAATTTTTCGCACTTCTGCTGCTCCAAACGCTTAACCAGAATGGCCTAGGGAAAAAATACACATACCGTTGTAATCGGGCGAGTTTCTACTTTCAGATGCAATAGGAATTTTTGGGTTAGGTCAATCCGTTCGCGAGATATGGTGGTTTGAAGCCAAGAAATGGTTGAGAAGGCAAAATATTTTTCGCAATTCTGCTGCTCCAAACGTTTAACCAGAATGGCCCAGGGAAAAAATACACATACCGTTTTAATCGGGCGAGTTTCTACTTTCAGATGCAACAGGAATTTTTGGGTTAGGTCAATCCGTTCGCGAGATATGGGAGTTTGAAGCCAAGAAATGGTTGAGAAGGCAAAAAATTTTTCGCAATTCTGCTGCTCCTAACGCTTAACCAGAATGGCCTAGGGAAAAAATTCACATACCGTTGTAATCGGGCGAGTTTCTACTTTCAGATGTAACAGGAATTTTTGGCTTAGGCCAATCCGTTCGCGAGATATGGGAGTTTGAATCTAAAAAATAGTTGAGAAGACAACAAAATTTTTCGCACTTCTGCTGCTCCAAACGCTTAACCAGAATGGCCTAGGGAAAAAATACACATACCGTTGCAATCGGGCGAGTTTCTACTTTCAGATGCAATAGGAATTTTTGGGTTAGGTCAATCCGTTCGCGAGATATGGGAGTTTGAAGCCAAGAAATGGTTGGGAAGGCAAAAAATTTTTCGCAATTCTGCTGCTCCAAACGCTTAACCAGAATGGGCTAGGGAAAAAATACGCACACCGTTGTAATCGGGCGAGTTTCTACTTTCAGATGCAATAGGAATTTCTGGGTTAGGTCAATCCGTTCGCGAGATATGGGAGTTTGAAGCCAAGAAATGGTTGAGAAGGCAAAACATTTTTCGCAATTCTGCTGCTCCAAACGCTTAACCAGAATGGCCTAGGGAAAAAATACACATACCGTTGTAATCGGGCGAGTTTCTACTTTCAGATGCAGTAAGAATTTTTGGGTTAGGTCAATCCGTTCGCGAGATCTGGGAGTTTGAAGCCAAGAAATGGTTGAGAAGGCAAAAAATTTTTCGCAATTCTGCTGCTCCAAACGCTTAACCAGAATGGCCTTGGGAAAAAATACACATACCGTTGTAATCGGGCGAGTTTCTACTTTCAGATGCAACAGGAATTTTTGGGTTAGGTCAATCCGTTCGCGAGATATGGGTGTTTGAAGCCAAGAAATGGTTGAGAAGGCAACAAATTTTTCGCAATTCTGCTGCTCCAAACGCTTAACCAGAATGGCCTAGGGAAAAAATTCACATACCGTTGTAATCGGGGGAGTTTCTACTCTCAGATGCAACAGGAATTTTTGGCTTAGGTCAATCCGTTCGCGAGATATGGGAGTTTGAATCTAAAAAATAGTTGAGAAGGCAACAAATTTTTCGCACTTCTGCTGCTCCAAACGCTTAACCAGAATGGCCTAGGGAAAAAATACACATACCGTTGTAATCGGGCGAGTTTCTACTTTCAGATGCAATAGTAATTTTTGGGTTAGGTCAATCCGTTCGCGAGATATGGTGGTTTGAAGCCAAGAAATGGTTGAGAGGGCAAAATATTTTTCGCAATTCTGCTGCTCCAAACGTTTAACCAGAATGGCCCAGGGAAAAAATACACATACCGTTGTAATCGGGCGAGTTTCTACTTTCAGATGCAACAGGAATTTTTGGGTTAGGTCAATCCGTTCGCGAGATATGGTGGTTTGAAGCCAAGAAATGGTTGAGAAGGCAAAATATTTTTCGCAATTCTGCTGCTCCAAACGTTTAACCAGAATGGCCCAGGGAAAAAATACACATACCGTTGTAATCGGGCGAGTTTCTACTTTCAGACGCAACAGGAATTTTTGGGTTAGGTCAATCCGTTCGCGAGATATGGGAGTTTGAAGCCAAGAAATGGTTGAGAAGGCAAAAAATTTTTCGCAATTCTGCTGCTCCTAACGCTTAACCAGAATGGCCTAGGGAAAAAATTCACGTACCGTTGTAATCGGGCGAGTTTCTACTCTCAGATGCAACAGGAATTTTTGGCTTAGGTCAATCCGTTCGCGAGATATGGGAGTTTGAATCTAAAAAATATTTGAGAAGACAACAAATTTTTCGCACTTCTGCTGCTCCAAACGCTTAACCAGAATGGCCTAGGGAAAAAATACACATACCGTTGTAATCGGGCGAGTTTCTACTTTCAGATGCAATAGGAATTTTTGGGTTAGGTCAATCCGTTCGCGAGATATGGTGGTTTGAAGCCAAGAAATGGTTGAGAAGGCAAAATATTTTTCGCAATTCTGCTGCTCCAAACGTTTAACCAGAATGGCCCAGGGAAAAAATACACATACCGTTGTAATCGGGCGAGTTTCTACTTTCAGATGCAACAGGAATTTTTGGGTTAGGTCAATCCGTTCGCGAGATATGGGAGTTTGAAGCCAAGAAATGGTTGAGAAGGCAAAAAATTTTTCGCAATTCTGCTGCTCCTAACGCTTAACCAGAATGGCCTAGGGAAAAAATTCACATACCGTTGTAATCGGGCGAGTTTCTACTTTCAGATGTAACAGGAATTTTTGGCTTAGGTCAATCCGTTCGCGAGATATGGGAGTTTGAACCTAAAAAATAGTTGAGAAGACAACAAAATTTTTCGCACTTCTGCTGCTCCAAACGCTTAACCAGAACGGCCTAGGGAAAAAATACACATACCGTTGCAATCGGGCGAGTTTCTACTTTCAGATGCAATAGGAATTTTTGGGTTAGGTCAATCCGTTCGCGAGATATGGGAGTTTGAAGCCAAGAAATGGTTGGGAAGGCAAAAAATTTTTCGCAATTCTGCTGCTCCAAACGCTTAACCAGAATGGGCTAGGGAAAAAATACGCACACCGTTGTAATCGGGCGAGTTTCTACTTTCAGATGCAATAGGAATTTCTGGGTTAGGTCAATCCGTTCGCGAGATATGGGAGTTTGAAGCCAAGAAATGGTTGAGAAGGCAAAAAATTTTTCGCAATACTGCTGCTCCTAACGCTTAACCAGAATGGCCTAGGGAAAAAATTCACGTACCGTTGTAATCGGGCGAGTTTCTACTCTCAGATGCAACAGGAATTTTTGGCTTAGGTCAATCCGTTCGCGAAATATGGTGGTTTGAAGCCAAGAAATGGTTGAGAAGGCAAAATATTTTTCGCAATTCTGCTGCTCCAAACGTTTAACCAGAATGGCCCAGGGAAAAAATACACATACCGTTGTAATCGGGCGAGTTTCTACTTTCAGATGCAACAGGAATTTTTGGGTTAGGTCAATCCGTTCGCGAGATATGGGAGTTTGAAGCCAAGAAATGGTTGAGAAGGCAAAAAATTTTTCGCAATTCTGCTGCTCCTAACGCTTAACCAGAATGGCCTAGGGAAAAAATTCACATACCGTTGTAATCGGGCGAGTTTCTACTTTCAGATGTAACAGGAATTTTTGGCTTAGGTCAATCCGTTCGCGAGATATGGGAGTTTGAATCTAAAAAATAGTTGAGAAGACAACAAATTTTTCGCACTTCTGCTCCTCCAAACGCTTAACCAGAATGGCCTAGGGAAAAAATACACATACCGTTGCAATCGGGCGAGTTTCTACTTTCAGATGCAATAGAAATTTTTGGGTTAGGTCAATCCGTTCGCGAGATATGGGAGTTTGAAGCCAAGAAATGGTTGGGAAGGCAAAAAATTTTTCGCAATTCTGCTGCTCCAAACGCTTAACCAGAATGGGCTAGGGAAAAAATACGCACACCGTTGTAATCGGGCGAGTTTCTACTTTCAGATGCAATAGGAATTTTTGGGTTAGGTCAATCCGTTCGCGAGATATGGGAGTTTGAATCTAAAAAATAGTTGAGAAGACAACAAATTTTTCGCACTTCTGCTGCTCCAAACGCTTAACCAGAATGGCCTAGGGAAAAAATACACATACCGTTGTAATCGGGCGAGTTTCTACTTTCAGATGCAACAGGAATTTTTGGGTTAGGTCAAGCCGTTCGCGAGATATGGGAGTTTGAAGCCAAGAAATGGTTGAGAAGGCAAAAAATTTTTCGCAATACTGCTGCTCCTAACGCTTAACCAGAATGGCCTAGGGAAAAAATACACATACCGTTGTAATCGGGCGAGTTTCTACTTTCAGATGCAATAGGAATTTTTGGGTAAGGTCAATCCGTTCGCGAGATATGGTGGTTTGAAGCCAAGAAATGGTTGAGAAGGCAAAATATTTTTCGCAATTCTGCTGCTCCAAACGTTTAACCAGAATGGCCCAGGGAAAAAATACACATACCGTTGTAATCGGGCGAGTTTCTACTTTCAGATGCAACAGGAATTTTTGGGTTAGGTCAATCCGTTCGCGAGATATGGGAGTTTGAAGCCAAGAAATGGTTGAGAAGGCAAAAAATTTTTCGCAATTCTGCTGCTCCTAACGCTTAACCAGAATGGCCTAGGGAAAAAATTCACATACCGTTGTAATCGGGCGAGTTTCTACTTTCAGATGTAACAGGAATTTTTGGCTTAGGTCAATCCGTTCGCGAGATATGGGAGTTTGAACCTAAAAAATAGTTGAGAAGACAACAAAATTTTTCGCACTTCTGCTGCTCCAAACGCTTAACCAGAACGGCCTAGGGAAAAAATACACATACCGTTGCAATCGGGCGAGTTTCTACTTTCAGATGCAATAGGAATTTTTGGGTTAGGTCAATCCGTTCGCGAGATATGGGAGTTTGAAGCCAAGAAATGGTTGGGAAGGCAAAAAATTTTTCGCAATTCTGCTGCTCCAAACGCTTAACCAGAATGGGCTAGGGAAAAAATACGCACACCGTTGTAATCGGGCGAGTTTCTACTTTCAGATGCAATAGGAATTTCTGGGTTAGGTCAATCCGTTCGCGAGATATGGG
Source organism: Ptiloglossa arizonensis (assembly GCF_051014685.1). Taxonomy (NCBI): domain Eukaryota; kingdom Metazoa; phylum Arthropoda; class Insecta; order Hymenoptera; family Colletidae; genus Ptiloglossa; species Ptiloglossa arizonensis. Next base: position 192,312 of record NW_027478651.1, read on the forward strand.
AGTTTGAAGCCAAGAAATGGTTGAGAAGGCAAAATATTTTTCGCAATTCTGCTGCTCCAAACGTTTAACCAGAATGGCCCAGGGAAAAAATACACATACCGTTGTAATCGGGCGAGTTTCTACTTTCAGATGCAACAGGAATTTTTGGGTTAGGTCAATCCGTTCGCGAGATATGGGAGTTTGAAGCCAAGAAATGGTTGAGAAGGCAAAAAATTTTTCGCAATTCTGCTGCTCCTAACGCTTAACCAGAATGGCCTAGGGAAAAAATTCACATACCGTTGTAATCGGGCGAGTTTCTACTTTCAGATGTAACAGGAATTTTTGGCTTAGGTCAATCCGTTCGCGAGATATGGGAGTTTGAATCTAAAAAATAGTTGAGAAGACAACAAATTTTTCGCACTTCTGCTCCTCCAAACGCTTAACCAGAATGGCCTAGGGAAAAAATACACATACCGTTGCAATCGGGCGAGTTTCTACTTTCAGATGCAATAGAAATTTTTGGGTTAGGTCAATCCGTTCGCGAGATATGGGAGTTTGAAGCCAAGAAATGGTTGGGAAGGCAAAAAATTTTTCGCAATTCTGCTGCTCCAAACGTTTAACCAGAATGGCCCAGGGAAAAAATACACATACCGTTGTAATCGGGCGAGTTTCTACTTTCAGATGCAACAGGAATTTTTGGGTTAGGTCAAGCCGTTCGCGAGATATGGGAGTTTGAAGCCAAGAAATGGTTGAGAAGGCAAAAAATTTTTCGCAATACTGCTGCTCCTAACGCTTAACCAGAATGGCCTAGGGAAAAAATTCACGTACCGTTGTAATCGGGCGAGTTTCTACTCTCAGATGCAACAGGAATTTTTGGCTTAGGTCAATCCGTTCGCGAGATATGGGAGTTTGAATCTAAAAAATATTTGAGAAGACAACAAATTTTTCGCACTTCTGCTGCTCCAAACGCTTAACCAGAATGGCCTAGGGAAAAAATACACATACCGTTGTAATCGGGCGAGTTTCTACTTTCAGATGCAATAGGAATTTTTGGGTTAGGTCAATCCGTTCGCGAGATATGGTGGTTTGAAGCCAAGAAATGGTTGAGAAGGCAAAATATTTTTCGCAATTCTGCTGCTCCAAACGTTTAACCAGAATGGCCCAGGGAAAAAATACACATACCGTTGTAATCGGGCGAGTTTCTACTTTCAGATGCAACAGGAATTTTTGGGTTAGGTCAATCCGTTCGCGAGATATGGGAGTTTGAAGCCAAGAAATGGTTGAGAAGGCAAAAAATTTTTCGCAATTCTGCTGCTCCTAACGCTTAACCAGAATGGCCTAGGGAAAAAATTCACATACCGTTGTAATCGGGCGAGTTTCTACTTTCAGATGTAACAGGAATTTTTGGCTTAGGTCAATCCGTTCGCGAGATATGGGAGTTTGAATCTAAAAAATAGTTGAGAAGACAACAAATTTTTCGCACTTCTGCTGCTCCAAACGCTTAACCAGACTGGCCTAGGGAAAAAATACACATACCGTTGCAATCGGGCGAGTTTCTACTTTCAGATGCAATAGGAATTTTTGGGTTAGGTCAATCGCTTCGCGAGATATGGGAGTTTGAAGCCAAGAAATGGTTGGGAAGGCAAAAAATTTTTCGCAATTCTGCTGCTCCAAACGCTTAACCAGAATGGGCTAGGGAAAAAATACGCACACCGTTGTAATCGGGCGAGTTTCTACTTTCAGATGCAATAGGAATTTTTGGGTTAGGTCAATCCGTTCGCGAGATATGGGAGTTTGAAGCCAAGAAATGGTTGAGAAGGCAAAACATATTTCGCAATTCTGCTGCTCCAAACGCTTAACCAGAATGGCCTAGGGAAAAAATACACATACCGTTGTAATCGGGCGAGTTTCTACTTTCAGATGCAGTAAGAATTTTTGGGTTAGGTCAATCCGTTCGCGAGATCTGGGAGTTTGAAGCCAAGAAATGGTTGAGAAGGCAAAATATTTTTCGCACTTCTGCTGCTCCAAACGCTTAACCAGAATGGCCTAGGGAAAAAATACACATAACGTTGTAATCGGGCGAGTTTCTACTTTCAGATGCAATAGTAATTTTTGGGTTAGGTCAATCCGTTCGCGAGATATGGTGGTTTGAAGCCAAGAAATGGTTGAGAAGGCAAAATATTTTTCGCAATTCTGCTGCTCCAAACGTTTAACCAGAATGGCCCAGGGAAAAAATACACATACCGTTGTAATCGGGCGAGTTTCTACTTTCAGATGCAACAGGAATTTTTGGGTTAGGTCAATCCGTTCGCGAGATATGGGAGTTTGAAGCCAAGAAATGGTTGAGAAGGCAAAAAATTTTTCGCAATACTGCTGCTCCTAACGCTTAACCAGAATGGCCTAGGGAAAAAATTCACATACCGTTGTAATCGGGCGAGTTTCTACTTTCAGATGCAACAGGAATTTTTGGGATAGGTCAATCCGTTCGCGAGATATGGGAGTTTGAAGCTAAAAAATAGTTGAGAAGACAACAAATTTTTCGCACTTCTGCTGCTCCAAACGCTTAACCAGAATGGCCTAGGGAAAAAATACACATACCTTTGTTATCGGGCGAGTTTCTACTTTCAGATGCAATAGGAATTTTTGGGTTAGGTCAATCGGCTCGCGAGATATGGTGGTTTGAAGCCAAGAAATGGTTGAGAAGGCAAAATATTTTTCGCAATTCTGCTGCTCCTAACGCTTAACCAGAATGGCCTAGGGAAAAAATTCACATACCGTTGTAATCGGGCGAGTTTCTACTTTCAGATGCAACAGGAATTTTTGGGTTAGGTCAATCCGTTCGCGAGATATGGGAGTTTGAAGCCAAGAAATGGTTGAGAAGGCAAAAAATTTTTCGCAATTCTGCTGCTCCAAACGCTTAACCAGAATGGCCTAGGGAAAAAATTCACATACCGTTGTAATCGGGCGAGTTTCTACTTTCAGATGCAACAGGAATTTTTGGCTTAGGTCAATCCGTTCGCGAGATATGGGAGTTTGAATCTAAAAAATAGTTGAGAAGACAACAAATTTTTCGCACTTCTGCTGCTCCAAACGCTTAACCAGAATGGCCTAGGGAAAAAATACACATACCGTTGTAATCGGGCGAGTTTCTACTTTCAGATGCAATAGTAATTTTTGGGTTAGGTCAATCCGTTCGCGAGATATGGTGGTTTGAAGCCAAGAAATGGTTGAGAAGGCAAAATATTTTTCGCAATTCTGCTGCCCCAAACGTTTAACCAGAATGGCCCAGGGAAAAAATACACATACCGTTGTAATCGGGCGAGTTTCTACTTTCAGATGCAACAGGAATTTTTGGGTTAGGTCAAGCCGTTCGCGAGATATGGGAGTTTGAAGCCAAGAAATGGTTGAGAAGGCAAAAAATTTTTCGCAATACTGCTGCTCCTAACGCTTAACCAGAATGGCCTAGGGAAAAAATTCACGTACCGTTGTAATCGGGCGAGTTTCTACTCTCAGATGCAACAGGAATTTTTGGCTTAGGTCAATCCGTTCGCGAGATATGGGAGTTTGAATCTAAAAAATATTTGAGAAGACAACAAATTTTTCGCACTTCTGCTGCTCCAAACGCTTAACCAGAATGGCCTAGGGAAAAAATACACATACCGTTGTAATCGGGCGAGTTTCTACTTTCAGATGCAATAGGAATTTTTGGGTTAGGTCAATCCGTTCGCGAGATATGGTGGTTTGAAGCCAAGAAATGGTTGAGAAGGCAAAATATTTTTCGCAATTCTGCTGCTCCAAACGTTTAACCAGAATGGCCCAGGGAAAAAATACACATACCGTTGTAATCGGGCGAGTTTCTACTTTCAGATGCAACAGGAATTTTTGGGTTAGGTCAATCCGTTCGCGAGATATGGGAGTTTGAAGCCAAGAAATGGTTGAGAAGGCAAAAAATTTTTCGCAATTCTGCTGCTCCTAACGCTTAACCAGAATGGCCTAGGGAAAAAATTCACATACCGTTGTAATCGGGCGAGTTTCTACTTTCAGATGTAACAGGAATTTTTGGGATAGGTCAATCCGTTCGCGAGATATGGGAGTTTGAAGCTAAAAAATAGTTGAGAAGACAACAAATTTTTCGCACTTCTGCTGCTCCAAACGCTTAACCAGAATGGCCTAGGGAAAAAATACACATACCTTTGTTATCGGGCGAGTTTCTACTTTCAGATGCAATAGGAATTTTTGGGTTAGGTCAATCGGCTCGCGAGATATGGTGGTTTGAAGCCAAGAAATGGTTGAGAAGGCAAAATATTTTTCGCAATTCTGCTGCTCCTAACGCTTAACCAGAATGGCCTAGGGAAAAAATTCACATACCGTTGTAATCGGGCGAGTTTCTACTTTCAGATGCAACAGGAATTTTTGGGTTAGGTCAATCCGTTCGCGAGATATGGGAGTTTGAAGCCAAGAAATGGTTGAGAAGGCAAAAAATTTTTCGCAATTCTGCTGCTCCAAACGCTTAACCAGAATGGGCTAGGGAAAAAATACGCACACCGTTGTAATCGGGCGAGTTTCTACTTTCAGATGCAATAGGAATTTTTGGGTTAGGTCAATCCGTTCGCGAGATATGGGAGTTTGAAGCCAAGAAATGGTTGAGAAGGCAAAACATATTTCGCAATTCTGCTGCTCCAAACGCTTAACCAGAATGGCCTAGGGAAAAAATACACATACCGTTGTAATCGGGCGAGTTTCTACTTTCAGATGCAGTAAGAATTTTTGGGTTAGGTCAATCCGTTCGCGAGATCTGGGAGTTTGAAGCCAAGAAATGGTTGAGAAGGCAAAATATTTTTCGCAATTCTGCTGCTCCAAACGCTTAACCAGAATGGCCTAGGGAAAAAATACACATAACGTTGTAATCGGGCGAGTTTCTACTTTCAGATGCAATAGTAATTTTTGGGTTAGGTCAATCCGTTCGCGAGATATGGTGGTTTGAAGCCAAGAAATGGTTGAGAAGGCAAAATATTTTTCGCAATTCTGCTGCTCCAAACGTTTAACCAGAATGGCCCAGGGAAAAAATACACATACCGTTGTAATCGGGCGAGTTTCTACTTTCAGATGCAACAGGAATTTTTGGGTTAGGTCAATCCGTTCGCGAGATATGGGAGTTTGAAGCCAAGAAATGGTTGAGAAGGCAAAAAATTTTTCGCAATACTGCTGCTCCTAACGCTTAACCAGAATGGCCTAGGGAAAAAATTCACATACCGTTGTAATCGGGCGAGTTTCTACTTTCAGATGCAACAGGAATTTTTGGGATAGGTCAATCCGTTCGCGAGATATGGGAGTTTGAAGCTAAAAAATAGTTGAGAAGACAACAAATTTTTCGCACTTCTGCTGCTCCAAACGCTTAACCAGAATGGCCTAGGGAAAAAATACACATACCTTTGTTATCGGGCGAGTTTCTACTTTCAGATGCAATAGGAATTTTTGGGTTAGGTCAATCGGCTCGCGAGATATGGTGGTTTGAAGCCAAGAAATGGTTGAGAAGGCAAAATATTTTTCGCAATTCTGCTGCTCCTAACGCTTAACCAGAATGGCCTAGGGAAAAAATTCACATACCGTTGTAATCGGGCGAGTTTCTACTTTCAGATGCAACAGGAATTTTTGGGTTAGGTCAATCCGTTCGCGAGATATGGGAGTTTGAAGCCAAGAAATGGTTGAGAAGGCAAAAAATTTTTCGCAATTCTGCTGCTCCAAACGCTTAACCAGAATGGCCTAGGGAAAAAATTCACATACCGTTGTAATCGGGCGAGTTTCTACTTTCAGATGCAACAGGAATTTTTGGCTTAGGTCAATCCGTTCGCGAGATATGGGAGTTTGAATCTAAAAAATAGTTGAGAAGACAACAAATTTTTCGCACTTCTGCTGCTCCAAACGCTTAACCAGAATGGCCTAGGGAAAAAATACACATACCGTTGTAATCGGGCGAGTTTCTACTTTCAGATGCAATAGTAATTTTTGGGTTAGGTCAATCCGTTCGCGAGATATGGTGGTTTGAAGCCAAGAAATGGTTGAGAAGGCAAAATATTTTTCGCAATTCTGCTGCCCCAAACGTTTAACCAGAATGGCCCAGGGAAAAAATACACATACCGTTGTAATCGGGCGAGTTTCTACTTTCAGATGCAACAGGAATTTTTGGGTTAGGTCAAGCCGTTCGCGAGATATGGGAGTTTGAAGCCAAGAAATGGTTGAGAAGGCAAAAAATTTTTCGCAATACTGCTGCTCCTAACGCTTAACCAGAATGGCCTAGGGAAAAAATTCACGTACCGTTGTAATCGGGCGAGTTTCTACTCTCAGATGCAACAGGAATTTTTGGCTTAGGTCAATCCGTTCGCGAGATATGGGAGTTTGAATCTAAAAAATATTTGAGAAGACAACAAATTTTTCGCACTTCTGCTGCTCCAAACGCTTAACCAGAATGGCCTAGGGAAAAAATACACATACCGTTGTAATCGGGCGAGTTTCTACTTTCAGATGCAATAGGAATTTTTGGGTTAGGTCAATCCGTTCGCGAGATATGGTGGTTTGAAGCCAAGAAATGGTTGAGAAGGCAAAATATTTTTCGCAATTCTGCTGCTCCAAACGTTTAACCAGAATGGCCCAGGGAAAAAATACACATACCGTTGTAATCGGGCGAGTTTCTACTTTCAGATGCAACAGGAATTTTTGGGTTAGGTCAATCCGTTCGCGAGATATGGGAGTTTGAAGCCAAGAAATGGTTGAGAAGGCAAAAAATTTTTCGCAATTCTGCTGCTCCTAACGCTTAACCAGAATGGCCTAGGGAAAAAGTTCACATACCGTTGTAATCGGGCGAGTTTCTACTTTCAGATGTAACAGGAATTTTTGGGATAGGTCAATCCGTTCGCGAGATATGGGAGTTTGAAGCTAAAAAATAGTTGAGAAGACAACAAATTTTTCGCACTTCTGCTGCTCCAAACGCTTAACCAGAATGGCCTAGGGAAAAAATACACATACCTTTGTTATCGGGCGAGTTTCTACTTTCAGATGCAATAGGAATTTTTGGGTTAGGTCAATCGGCTCGCGAGATATGGTGGTTTGAAGCCAAGAAATGGTTGAGAAGGCAAAATATTTTTCGCAATTCTGCTGCTCCTAACGCTTAACCAGAATGGCCTAGGGAAAAAATTCACATACCGTTGTAATCGGGCGAGTTTCTACTTTCAGATGCAACAGGAATTTTTGGGTTAGGTCAATCCGTTCGCGAGATATGGGAGTTTGAAGCCAAGAAATGGTTGAGAAGGCAAAAAATTTTTCGCAATTCTGCTGCTCCAAACGCTTAACCAGAATGGGCTAGGGAAAAAATACGCACACCGTTGTAATCGGGCGAGTTTCTACTTTCAGATGCAATAGGAATTTTTGGGTTAGGTCAATCCGTTCGCGAGATATGGGAGTTTGAAGCCAAGAAATGGTTGAGAAGGCAAAACATATTTCGCAATTCTGCTGCTCCAAACGCTTAACCAGAATGGCCTAGGGAAAAAATACACATACCGTTGTAATCGGGCGAGTTTCTACTTTCAGATGCAGTAAGAATTTTTGGGTTAGGTCAATCCGTTCGCGAGATCTGGGAGTTTGAAGCCAAGAAATGGTTGAGAAGGCAAAATATTTTTCGCAATTCTGCTGCTCCAAACGCTTAACCAGAATGGCCTAGGGAAAAAATACACATAACGTTGTAATCGGGCGAGTTTCTACTTTCAGATGCAATAGTAATTTTTGGGTTAGGTCAATCCGTTCGCGAGATATGGTGGTTTGAAGCCAAGAAATGGTTGAGAAGGCAAAATATTTTTCGCAATTCTGCTGCTCCAAACGTTTAACCAGAATGGCCCAGGGAAAAAATACACATACCGTTGTAATCGGGCGAGTTTCTACTTTCAGATGCAACAGGAATTTTTGGGTTAGGTCAATCCGTTCGCGAGATATGGGAGTTTGAAGCCAAGAAATGGTTGAGAAGGCAAAAAATTTTTCGCAATACTGCTGCTCCTAACGCTTAACCAGAATGGCCTAGGGAAAAAATTCACATACCGTTGTAATCGGGCGAGTTTCTACTTTCAGATGCAACAGGAATTTTTGGGATAGGTCAATCCGTTCGCGAGATATGGGAGTTTGAAGCTAAAAAATAGTTGAGAAGACAACAAATTTTTCGCACTTCTGCTGCTCCAAACGCTTAACCAGAATGGCCTAGGGAAAAAATACACATACCTTTGTTATCGGGCGAGTTTCTACTTTCAGATGCAATAGGAATTTTTGGGTTAGGTCAATCGGCTCGCGAGATATGGTGGTTTGAAGCCAAGAAATGGTTGAGAAGGCAAAATATTTTTCGCAATTCTGCTGCTCCTAACGCTTAACCAGAATGGCCTAGGGAAAAAATTCACATACCGTTGTAATCGGGCGAGTTTCTACTTTCAGATGCAACAGGAATTTTTGGGTTAGGTCAATCCGTTCGCGAGATATGGGAGTTTGAAGCCAAGAAATGGTTGAGAAGGCAAAAAATTTTTCGCAATTCTGCTGCTCCAAACGCTTAACCAGAATGGCCTAGGGAAAAAATTCACATACCGTTGTAATCGGGCGAGTTTCTACTTTCAGATGCAACAGGAATTTTTGGCTTAGGTCAATCCGTTCGCGAGATATGGGAGTTTGAATCTAAAAAATAGTTGAGAAGACAACAAATTTTTCGCACTTCTGCTGCTCCAAACGCTTAACCAGAATGGCCTAGGGAAAAAATACACATACCGTTGTAATCGGGCGAGTTTCTACTTTCAGATGCAATAGTAATTTTTGGGTTAGGTCAATCCGTTCGCGAGATATGGTGGTTTGAAGCCAAGAAATGGTTGAGAAGGCAAAATATTTTTCGCAATTCTGCTGCCCCAAACGTTTAACCAGAATGGCCCAGGGAAAAAATACACATACCGTTGTAATCGGGCGAGTTTCTACTTTCAGATGCAACAGGAATTTTTGGGTTAGGTCAAGCCGTTCGCGAGATATGGGAGTTTGAAGCCAAGAAATGGTTGAGAAGGCAAAAAATTTTTCGCAATACTGCTGCTCCTAACGCTTAACCAGAATGGCCTAGGGAAAAAATTCACGTACCGTTGTAATCGGGCGAGTTTCTACTCTCAGATGCAACAGGAATTTTTGGCTTAGGTCAATCCGTTCGCGAGATATGGGAGTTTGAATCTAAAAAATATTTGAGAAGACAACAAATTTTTCGCACTTCTGCTGCTCCAAACGCTTAACCAGAATGGCCTAGGGAAAAAATACACATACCGTTGTAATCGGGCGAGTTTCTACTTTCAGATGCAATAGGAATTTTTGGGTTAGGTCAATCCGTTCGCGAGATATGGTGGTTTGAAGCCAAGAAATGGTTGAGAAGGCAAAATATTTTTCGCAATTCTGCTGCTCCAAACGTTTAACCAGAATGGCCCAGGGAAAAAATACACATACCGTTGTAATCGGGCGAGTTTCTACTTTCAGATGCAACAGGAATTTTTGGGTTAGGTCAATCCGTTCGCGAGATATGGGAGTTTGAAGCCAAGAAATGGTTGAGAAGGCAAAAAATTTTTCGCAATTCTGCTGCTCCTAACGCTTAACCAGAATGGCCTAGGGAAAAAATTCACATACCGTTGTAATCGGGCGAGTTTCTACTTTCAGATGTAACAGGAATTTTTGGGATAGGTCAATCCGTTCGCGAGATATGGGAGTTTGAAGCTAAAAAATAGTTGAGAAGACAACAAATTTTTCGCACTTCTGCTGCTCCAAACGCTTAACCAGAATGGCCTAGGGAAAAAATACACATACCTTTGTTATCGGGCGAGTTTCTACTTTCAGATGCAATAGGAATTTTTGGGTTAGGTCAATCGGCTCGCGAGATATGGTGGTTTGAAGCCAAGAAATGGTTGAGAAGGCAAAATATTTTTCGCAATTCTGCTGCTCCTAACGCTTAACCAGAATGGCCTAGGGAAAAAATTCACATACCGTTGTAATCGGGCGAGTTTCTACTTTCAGATGCAACAGGAATTTTTGGGTTAGGTCAATCCGTTCGCGAGATATGGGAGTTTGAAGCCAAGAAATGGTTGAGAAGGCAAAAAATTTTTCGCAATTCTGCTGCTCCAAACGCTTAACCAGAATGGCCTAGGGAAAAAATTCACATACCGTTGTAATCGGGCGAGTTTCTACTTTCAGATGCAACAGGAATTTTTGGCTTAGGTCAATCCGTTCGCGAGATATGGGAGTTTGAATCTAAAAAATAGTTGAGAAGACAACAAATTTTTCGCACTTCTGCTGCTCCAAACGCTTAACCAGAATGGCCTAGGGAAAAAATACACATACCGTTGTAATCGGGCGAGTTTCTACTTTCAGATGCAATAGTAATTTTTGGGTTAGGTCAATCCGTTCGCGAGATATGGTGGTTTGAAGCCAAGAAATGGTTGAGAAGGCAAAATATTTTTCGCAATTCTGCTGCTCCAAACGTTTAACCAGAATGGCCCAGGGAAAAAATACACATACCGTTGTAATCGGGCGAGTTTCTACTTTCAGATGCAACAGGAATTTTTGGGTTAGGTCAAGCCGTTCGCGAGATATGGGAGTTTGAAGCCAAGAAATGGTTGAGAAGGCAAAAAATTTTTCGCAATACTGCTGCTCCTAACGCTTAACCAGAATGGCCTAGGGAAAAAATTCACGTACCGTTGTAATCGGGCGAGTTTCTACTCTCAGATGCAACAGGAATTTTTGGCTTAGGTCAATCCGTTCGCGAGATATGGGAGTTTGAATCTAAAAAATATTTGAGAAGACAACAAATTTTTCGCACTTCTGCTGCTCCAAACGCTTAACCAGAATGGCCTAGGGAAAAAATACACATACCGTTGTAATCGGGCGAGTTTCTACTTTCAGATGCAATAGGAATTTTTGGGTTAGGTCAATCCGTTCGCGAGATATGGTGGTTTGAAGCCAAGAAATGGTTGAGAAGGCAAAATATTTTTCGCAATTCTGCTGCTCCAAACGTTTAACCAGAATGGCCCAGGGAAAAAATACACATACCGTTGTAATCGGGCGAGTTTCTACTTTCAGATGCAACAGGAATTTTTGGGTTAGGTCAATCCGTTCGCGAGATATGGGAGTTTGAATCTAAAAAATAGTTGAGAAGACAACAAATTTTTCGCACTTCTGCTGCTCCAAACGCTTAACCAGAATGGCCTAGGGAAAAAATACACATACCGTTGTAATCGGGCGAGTTTCTACTTTCAGATGCAATAGGAATTTTTGGGTTAGGTCAATCGGCTCGCGAGATATGGTGGTTTGAAGCCAAGAAATGGTTGAGAAGGCAAAATATTTTTCGCAATTCTGCTGCTCCTAACGCTTAACCAGAATGGCCTAGGGAAAAAATTCACATACCGTTGTAATCGGGCGAGTTTCTACTTTCAGATGCAACAGGAATTTTTGGGTTAGGTCAATCCGTTCGCGAGATATGGGAGTTTGAAGCCAAGAAATGGTTGAGAAGGCAAAAAATTTTTCGCAATTCTGCTGCTCCAAACGCTTAACCAGAATGGCCTAGGGAAAAAATTCACATACCGTTGTAATCGGGCGAGTTTCTACTTTCAGATGCAACAGGAATTTTTGGCTTAGGTCAATCCGTTCGCGAGATATGGGAGTTTGAATCTAAAAAATAGTTGAGAAGACAACAAATTTTTCGCACTTCTGCTGCTCCAAACGCTTAACCAGAATGGCCTAGGGAAAAAATACACATACCGTTGTAATCGGGCGAGTTTCTACTTTCAGATGCAATAGTAATTTTTGGGTTAGGTCAATCCGTTCGCGAGATATGGTGGTTTGAAGCCAAGAAATGGTTGAGAAGGCAAAATATTTTTCGCAATTCTGCTGCTCCAAACGTTTAACCAGAATGGCCCAGGGAAAAAATACACATACCGTTGTAATCGGGCGAGTTTCTACTTTCAGATGCAACAGGAATTTTTGGGTTAGGTCAAGCCGTTCGCGAGATATGGGAGTTTGAAGCCAAGAAATGGTTGAGAAGGCAAAAAATTTTTCGCAATACTGCTGCTCCTAACGCTTAACCAGAATGGCCTAGGGAAAAAATTCACGTACCGTTGTAATCGGGCGAGTTTCTACTCTCAGATGCAACAGGAATTTTTGGCTTAGGTCAATCCGTTCGCGAGATATGGGAGTTTGAATCTAAAAAATATTTGAGAAGACAACAAATTTTTCGCACTTCTGCTGCTCCAAACGCTTAACCAGAATGGCCTAGGGAAAAAATACACATACCGTTGTAATCGGGCGAGTTTCTACTTTCAGATGCAATAGGAATTTTTGGGTTAGGTCAATCCGTTCGCGAGATATGGTGGTTTGAAGCCAAGAAATGGTTGAGAAGGCAAAATATTTTTCGCAATTCTGCTGCTCCAAACGTTTAACCAGAATGGCCCAGGGAAAAAATACACATACCGTTGTAATCGGGCGAGTTTCTACTTTCAGATGCAACAGGAATTTTTGGGTTAGGTCAATCCGTTCGCGAGATATGGGAGTTTGAAGCCAAGAAATGGTTGAGAAGGCAAAAAATTTTTCGCAATTCTGCTGCTCCTAACGCTTAACCAGAATGGCCTAGGGAAAAAATTCACATACCGTTGTAATCGGGCGAGTTTCTACTTTCAGATGTAACAGGAATTTTTGGCTTAGGTCAATCCGTTCGCGAGATATGGGAGTTTGAATCTAAAAAATAGTTGAGAAGACAACAAATTTTTCGCACTTCTGCTGCTCCAAACGCTTAACCAGAATGGCCTAGGGAAAAAATTCACATACCGTTGTAATCGGGCGAGTTTCTACTTTCAGATGCAACAGGAATTTTTGGGATAGGTCAATCCGTTCGCGAGATATGGGAGTTTGAAGCTAAAAAATAGTTGAGAAGACAACAAATTTTTCGCACTTCTGCTGCTCCAAACGCTTAACCAGAATGGCCTAGGGAAAAAATACACATACCGTTGTAATCGGGCGAGTTTCTACTTTCAGATGCAATAGGAATTTTTGGGTTAGGTCAATCGGCTCGCGAGATATGGTGGTTTGAAGCCAAGAAATGGTTGAGAAGGCAAAATATTTTTCGCAATTCTGCTGCTCCTAACGCTTAACCAGAATGGCCTAGGGAAAAAATTCACATACCGTTGTAATCGGGCGAGTTTCTACTTTCAGATGCAACAGGAATTTTTGGCTTAGGTCAATCCGTTCGCGAGATATGGGAGTTTGAATCTAAAAAATAGTTGAGAAGACAACAAATTTTTCGCACTTCTGCTGCTCCAAACGCTTAACCAGAATGGCCTAGGGAAAAAATACACATACCGTTGTAATCGGGCGAGTTTCTACTTTCAGATGCAATAGTAATTTTTGGGTTAGGTCAATCCGTTCGCGAGATATGGTGGTTTGAAGCCAAGAAATGGTTGAGAAGGCAAAATATTTTTCGCAATTCTGCTGCTCCAAACGTTTAACCAGAATGGCCCAGGGAAAAAATACACATACCGTTGTAATCGGGCGAGTTTCTACTTTCAGATGCAACAGGAATTTTTGGGTTAGGTCAAGCCGTTCGCGAGATATGGGAGTTTGAAGCCAAGAAATGGTTGAGAAGGCAAAAAATTTTTCGCAATACTGCTGCTCCTAACGCTTAACCAGAATGGCCTAGGGAAAAAATTCACGTACCGTTGTAATCGGGCGAGTTTCTACTCTCAGATGCAACAGGAATTTTTGGCTTAGGTCAATCCGTTCGCGAGATATGGGAGTTTGAATCTAAAAAATATTTGAGAAGACAACAAATTTTTCGCACTTCTGCTGCTCCAAACGCTTAACCAGAATGGCCTAGGGAAAAAATACACATACCGTTGTAATCGGGCGAGTTTCTACTTTCAGATGCAATAGGAATTTTTGGGTTAGGTCAATCCGTTCGCGAGATATGGTGGTTTGAAGCCAAGAAATGGTTGAGAAGGCAAAATATTTTTCGCAATTCTGCTGCTCCAAACGTTTAACCAGAATGGCCCAGGGAAAAAATACACATACCGTTGTAATCGGGCGAGTTTCTACTTTCAGATGCAACAGGAATTTTTGGGTTAGGTCAATCCGTTCGCGAGATATGGGAGTTTGAAGCCAAGAAATGGTTGAGAAGGCAAAAAATTTTTCGCAATTCTGCTGCTCCTAACGCTTAACCAGAATGGCCTAGGGAAAAAATTCACATACCGTTGTAATCGGGCGAGTTTCTACTTTCAGATGTAACAGGAATTTTTGGCTTAGGTCAATCCGTTCGCGAGATATGGGAGTTTGAATCTAAAAAATAGTTGAGAAGACAACAAATTTTTCGCACTTCTGCTGCTCCAAACGCTTAACCAGAATGGCCTAGGGAAAAAATTCACATACCGTTGTAATCGGGCGAGTTTCTACTTTCAGATGCAACAGGAATTTTTGGGATAGGTCAATCCGTTCGCGAGATATGGGAGTTTGAAGCTAAAAAATAGTTGAGAAGACAACAAATTTTTCGCACTTCTGCTGCTCCAAACGCTTAACCAGAATGGCCTAGGGAAAAAATACACATACCGCTGTAATCGGGCGAGTTTCTACTTTCAGATGCAATAGGAATTTTTGGGTTAGGTCAATCCGTTCGCGAGATATGGTGGTTTGAAGCCAAGAAATGGTTGAGAAGGCAAAATATTTTTCGCAATTCTGCTGCTCCAAACGCTTAACCAGAATGGCCTAGGGAAAAAATACACACACCGTTGTTATCGGGCGAGTTTCTACTTTCAGATGCAATAGGAATTTTTGGGTTAGGTCAATCGGCTCGCGAGATATGGTGGTTTGAAGCCAAGAAATGGTTGAGAAGGCAAAATATTTTTCGCAATTCTGCTGCTCCTAACGCTTAACCAGAATGGCCTAGGGAAAAAATTCACATACCGTTGTAATCGGGCGAGTTTCTACTTTCAGATGCAACAGGAATTTTTGGGTTAGGTCAATCCGTTCGCGAGATATGGGAGTTTGAAGCCAAGAAATGGTTGAGAAGGCAAAAAATTTTTCGCAATTCTGCTGCTCCAAACGCTTAACCAGAATGGCCTAGGGAAAAAATACACATACCGTTGTAATCGGGCGAGTTTCTACTTTCAGACGCAACAGGAATTTTTGGGTTAGGTCAATCCGTTCGCGAGATATGGGAGTTTGAAGCCAAGAAATGGTTGAGAAGGCAAAAAATTTTTCGCAATTCTGCTGCTCCAAACGCTTAACCAGAATGGAGTATGGAAAAAATACACGTACCGCTGTAATCGGGCGAGTTTCTACTTTCAGATGCAATAGCAATTTTTGGGTTAGGTCAATCCGTTCGCGAGATATGGTGGTTTGAAGCCAAGAAATGGTTGAGAAGGCAAAATATTTTTCGCAATTCTGCTGCTCCAAACGCTTAACCAGAATGGCCTAGGGAAAAAATACACATACCGTTGTTATCGGGCGAGTTTCTACTTTCAGATGCAATAGGAATTTTTGGGTTAGGTCAATCGGCTCGCGAGATATGGTGGTTTGAAGCCAAGAAATGGTTGAGAAGGCAAAATATTTTTCGCAATTCTGCTGCTCCAAACGTTTAACCAGAATGGCCCAGGGAAAAAATACACATACCGTTGTAATCGGGCGAGTTTCTACTTTCAGATGCAACAGGAATTTTTGGGTTAGGTCAATCCGTTCGCGAGATATGGGAGTTTGAAGCCAAGAAATGGTTGAGAAGGCAAAAAATTTTTCGCAATTCTGCTGCTCCAAACGCTTAACCAGAATGGCCTAGGGAAAAAATACACATACCGTTGTAATCGGGCGAGTTTCTACTTTCAGACGCAACAGGAATTTTTGGGTTAGGTCAATCCGTTCGCGAGATATGGGAGTTTGAAGCCAAGAAATGGTTGAGAAGGCAAAAAATTTTTCGCAATTCTGCTGCTCCAAACGCTTAACCAGAATGGAGTATGGAAAAAATACACGTACCGCTGTAATCGGGCGAGTTTCTACTTTCAGATGCAATAGGAATTTTGGGGTTAGTTCAATCCGTTCGCGCGATATGGGAGTTTGAAGCCAAGAAATGGTTGAGAAGGCAAAAAATTTTTCGCAATTCTGCTGCTCCTAACGCTTAACCAGAATGGCCTAGGGAAAAACCACGCATACCGTTGTAATCGGGAGAGTTTCTACTTTCAGACGCAACAGGAATTTTTGGGTTAGGTCAATCCGTTCGCGAGATATGGGAGTTTGAAGCTAAAAAATAGTTGAGAAGACAATAAATTTTTCGCACTTCTGCTGCTCCAAACGCTTAACCAGAATGGCCTAGGGAAAAAATACTCATACCGTTGTAATCGGGCGAGTTTCTACTTTCAGATGCAATAGGAATTTTTGGGTTAGGTCAATCCGTTCGCGAGATATGGTGGTTTGAAGCCAAGAAATGGTTGAGAAGGCAAAATATTTTTCGCAATTCTGCTGCTCCAAACGTTTAACCAGAATGGCCCAGGGAAAAAATACACATACCGTTGTAATCGGGCGAGTTTCTACTTTCAGATGCAACAGGAATTTTTGGGTTAGGTCAATCCGTTCGCGAGATATGGGAGTTTGAAGCCAAGAAATGGTTGAGAAGGCAAAAAATTTTTCGCAATTCTGCTGCTCCAAACGCTTAACCAGAATGGCCTAGGGAAAAAATACACATACCGTTGTAATCGGGCGAGTTTCTACTTTCAGACGCAACAGGAATTTTTGGTTAGGTCAATCCGTTCGCGAGATATGGGAGATTGAAGCCAAGAAATGGTTGAGAAGGCAAAAAATTTTTCGCAATTCTGCTGCTCCAAACGCTTAACCAGAATGGAGTATGGAAAAAATACACGTACCGCTGTAATCGGGCGAGTTTCTACTTTCAGATGCAATAGGAATTTTTGGGTTAGGTCAATCCGTTCGCGCGATATGGGAGTTTGAAGCCAAGAAATGGTTGAGAAGGCAAAAAATTTTTCGCAATTCTGCTGCTCCTAACGCTTAACCAGAATGGCCTAGGGAAAAACCACGCATACCGTTGTAATCGGGAGAGTTTCTACTTTCAGACGCAACAGGAATTTTTGGGTTAGGTCAATCCGTTCGCGAGATATGGGAGTTTGAAGCTAAAAAATAGTTGAGAAGACAATAAATTTTTCGCACTTCTGCTGCTCCAAACGCTTAATCAGAATGGCCTAGGGAAAAAATACACATACCGTTGTAATCGGACGAGTTTCTACTTTCAGATGCAATAGGAATTTTTGGGTTAGGTCAATCCGTTCGCGAGATATGGTGGTTTGAAGCCAAGAAATGGTTGAGAAGGCAAAATATTTTTCGCAATTCTGCTGCTCCAAACGTTTAACCAGAATGGCCCAGGGAAAAAATACACATACCGTTGTTATTGGGCGAATTTCTACTTTCAGATGCAACAGGAATTTTTGGGTTAGGTCAATCCGTTCGCGAGATATGGGAGTTTGAAGCCAAGAAATGGTTGAGAAGGCAAAAAATTTTTCGCAATTCTGCTGCTCCTAACGTTTAACCAGAATGGCCCAGAGAAAAAATACACATACCGTTGTAATCGGGCGAGTTTCTACTTTCAGACGCAGCAGGAATTTTTGGGTTAGGTCAATCCGTTCGCAAGATATGGGAGTTTGAAGCCAAGAAATGGTTGAGAAGGCAACAAATTTTTCGCAATTCTGCTGCTCCAAACGCTTAACCAGAATGGCCTAGGGAAAAAATTCACATACCGTTGTAATCGGGCGAGTTTCTACTTTCAGATGCAACAGGAATTTTTGGCTTAGGTCAATCCGTTCGCGAGATATGGGAGTTTGAAGCCAAGAAATGGTTGAGAAGGCAAAATATTTTTCGCAATTCTGCTGCTCCAAACGTTTAACCAGAATGGCCCAGTGAAAAAATACACATACCGTTGTAATCGGGCGAGTTTCTACTTTCAGATGCAACAGGAATTTTTGGGTTAGGTCAATCCGTTCGCGAGATATGGGAGTTTGAAGCCAAGAAATGGTTGAGAAGGCAAAAAATTTTTCGCAATTCTGCTGCTCCAAACGCTTAACCAGAATGGCCTAGGGAGAAAATACACATACCGTTGTAATCGGGCGAGTTTCTACTTTCAGACGCAACAGGAATTTTTGGGTTAGGTCAATCCGTTCGCGAGATATGGGAGTTTGAAGCCAAGAAATGGTTGAGAAGGCAAAAAATTTTTCGCAATTCTGCTGCTCCAAACGCTTAACCAGAATGGAGTATGGAAAAAATACACGTACCGCTGTAATCGGGCGAGTTTCTACTTTCGGATGCAATAGGAATTTTTGGGTTAGGTCAATCCGTTCGCGCGATATGGGAGTTTGAAGCCAAGAAAAGGTTGAGAAGGCAAAAAATTTTTCGCAATTCTGCTGCTCCTAACGCTTAACCAGAATGGCCTAGGGAAAAAATTCACATACCGTTGTAATCGGGCGAGTTTCTACTTTCGGATGCAACAGGAATTTTTGGGATAGGTCAATCCGTTCACGAGATATGGGAGTTTGAAGCTAAAAAATAGTTGAGAAGACAACAAATTTTTCGCACTTCTGCTGCTCCAAACGCTTAACCAGAATGGCCTAGGGAAAAAATACACATACCGTTGTAATCGGGCGAGTTTCTACTTTCAGATGCAATAGTAATTTTTGGGTTAGGTCAATCCGTTCGCGAGATATGGTGGTTTGAAGCCAAGAAATGGTTGAGAAGGCAAAATATTTTTCGCAATTCTGCTGCTCCAAACGTTTAACCAGAATGGCCCAGGGAAAAAATACACATACCGTTGTAATCGGGCGAGTTTCTACTTTCAGATGCAACAGGAATTTTTGGGTTAGGTCAATCCGTTCGCGAGATATGGGAGTTTGAAGCCAAGAAATGGTTGAGAAGGCAAAAAATTTTTCGCAATTCTGCTGCTCCAAACGCTTAACCAGAATGGCCTAGGGAAAAAATACACATACCGTTGTAATCGGGCGAGTTTCTACTTTCAGACGCAACAGGAATTTTTGGGTTAGGTCAATCCGTTCGCGAGATATGGGAGTTTGAAGCCAAGAAATGGTTGAGAAGGCAAAAAATTTTTCGCAATTCTGCTGCTCCAAACGCTTAACCAGAATGGAGTATGGAAAAAATACACGTACCGCTGTAATCGGGCGAGTTTCTACTTTCAGATGCAATAGGAATTTTTGGGTTAGGTCAATCCGTTCGCGCGATATGGGAGTTTGAAGCCAAGAAAAGGTTGAGAAGGCAAAAAATTGTTCGCAATTCTGCTGCTCCTAACGCTTAACCAGAATGGCCTAGGGAAAAAATACACATACCGTTGTTATCGGGCGAGTTTCTACTTTCAGATGCAATAGGAATTTTTGGGTTATGTCAATCGGCTCGCGAGATATGGTGGTTTGAAGCCAAGAAATGGTTGAGAAGGCAAAAAATTTTTCGCAATTCTGCTGCTCCAAACGCTTAACCAGAATGGCCTAGGGAAAAAATACACATACCGTTGTAATCGGGCGAGTTTCTATTTTCAGATGCAATAGGAATTTTTGGGTTAGGTCAATCCGTTCGCGCGATATGGGAGTTTGAAGCCAAGAAATAGTTGAGAAGACAAAATATTTTTCGCAATTCTGCTGCTCCAAACGTTTAACCAGAATGGCCCAGGGAAAAAATACACATACCGTTGTAATCGGGCGAGTTTCTACTTTCAGATGCAACAGGAATTTTTGGGTTAGGTCAATCCGTTCGCGAGATATGGGAGTTTGAAGCCAAGAAATGGTTGAGAAGGCAAAAAATTTTTCGCAATTCTGCTGCTCCAAACGCTTAACCAGAATGGCCTAGGGAAAAAATACACATACCGTTGTAATCGGGCGAGTTTCTACTTTCAGACGCAACAGGAATTTTTGGGTTAGGTCAATCCGTTCGCGAGATATGGGAATTTGAAGCCAAGAAATGGTTGAGAAGGCAAAAAATTTTTCGCAATTCTGCTGCTCCAAACGCTTAACCAGAATGGAGTATGGAAAAAATACACGTACCGCTGTAATCGGGCGAGTTTCTACTTTCAGATGCAATAGGAATTTTTGGGTTAGGTCAATCCGTTCGCGCGATATGGGAGTTTGAAGCAAAGAAAAGGTTGAGAAGGCAAAAAATTTTTCGCAATTCTGCTGCTCCTAACGCTTAACCAGAATGGCCTAGGGAAACAATTCACATACCGTTGTAATCGGGCGAGTTTCTACTTTCAGATGCAACAGGAATTTTTGGGATAGGTCAATCCGTTCGCGAGATATGGGAGTTTGAAGCTAAAAAATAGTTGAGAAGACAACAAATTTTTCGCACTTCTGCTGCTCCAAACGCTTAACCAGAATGGCCTAGGGAAAAAATACACATACCGTTGTTATCGGGCGAGTTTCTACTTTCAGATGCAATAGGAATTTTTGGGTTATGTCAATCGGCTCGCGAGATATGGTGGTTTGAAGCCAAGAAATGGTTGAGAAGGCAAAATATTTTTCGCAATTCTGCTGCTCCAAACGTTTAACCAGAATGGCCCAGGGAAAAAATACACATACCGTTGTAATCGGGCGAGTTTCTACTTTCAGATGCAACAGGAATTTTTGGGTTAGGTCAATCCGTTCGCGAGATATGGGAGTTTGAAGCCAAGAAATGGTTGAGAAGGCAAAAAATTTTTCGCAATTCTGCTGCTCCTAACGCTTAACCAGAATGGCCTAGGGAAAAAATTCACATATCGTTGTAATCGGGCGAGTTTCTACTTTCAGATGCAACAGGAATTTTTGGGATAGGTCAATCCGTTCGCGAGATATGGGAGTTTGAAGCTAAAAAATAGTTGAGAAGACAACAAATTTTTCGCACTTCTGCTGCTCCAAACGCTTAACCAGAATGGCCTACGGAAGAAATACACATACCGTTGTTATCGGGCGAGCTTCTACTTTCAGATGCAATAGGAATTTTTGGGTTAGGTCAATCGGCTCGCGACATATGGTGGTTTGAAGCCAAGAAATGGTTGAGAAGACAAAATATTTTTCGCAATTCTGCTGCTCCAAACGTTTAATCAGAATGGCCCAGGGAAAAAATACACATACCGTTGTAATCGGGCGAGTTTCTACTTTCAGATGCAACAGGAATTTTTGGGTTAGGTCAATCCGTTCGCGAGATATGGGAGTTTGAAGCCAAGAAATGGTTGAGAAGGCAAAAAATTTTTCGCAATTCTGCTGCTCCAAACGCTTAACCAGAATGGCCTAGGGAAAAAATACACATACCGTTGTAATCGGGCGAGTTTCTACTTTCAGACGCAACAGGAATTTTTGGGTTAGGTCAATCCGTTCGCGAGATATGGGAGTTTGAAGCCAAGAAATGGTTGAGAAGGCAAAAAATTTTTCGCAATTCTGCTGCTCCTAACGCTTAACCAGAATGGCCTAGGGAAAAACCACGCATACCGTTGTAATCGGGCGAGTTTCTACTTTCAGATGCAACAGGAATTTTTGGGATAGGTCAATCCGTTCGCGAGATATGGGAGTTTGAAGCTAAAAAATAGTTGAGAAGACAACAAATTTTTCGCACTTCTACTGCTCCAAACGCTTAACCAGAATGGCCTAGGGAAAAAATACACATACCGTTGTTATCGGGCGAGTTTCTACTTTCAGATGCAATAGGAATTTTTGGGTTATGTCAATCGGCTCGCGAGATATGGTGGTTTGAAGCCAAGAAATGGTTGAGAAGGCAAAATATTTTTCGCAATTCTGCTGCTCCAAACGTTTAACCAGAATGGCCCAGGGAAAAAATACACATACCGTTGTAATCGGGCGAGTTTCTACTTTCAGATGCAACAGGAATTTTTGGGTTAGGTCAATCCGTTCGCGAGATATGGGAGTTTGAAGCCAAGAAATGGTTGAGAAGGCAAAAAATTTTTCGCAATTCTGCTGCTCCAAACGCTTAACCAGAATGGCCTAGGGAAAAAATACACATACCGTTGTAATCGGGCGAGTTTCTACTTTCAGACGCAACAGGAATTTTTGGGTTAGGTCAATCCGTTCGCGAGATATGGGAGTTTGAAGCCAAGAAATGGTTGAGAAGGCAAAAAATTTTTCGCAATTCTACTGCTCCAAACGCTTAACCAGAATGGAGTATGGAAAAAATACACGTACCGCTGCAATCGGGCGAGTTTCTACTTTCAGATGCAATAGGAATTTTTGGGTTAGGTCAATCCGTTCGCGCGATATGGGAGTTTGAAGCCAAGAAATGGTTGAGAAGGCAAAAAATTTTTCGCAATTCTGCTGCTCCTAACGCTTAACCAGAATGGCCTAGGGAAAAACCACGCATACCGTTGTAATCGGGAGAGTTTCTACTTTCAGACGCAACAGGAATTTTTGGGTTAGGTCAATCCGTTCGCGAGATATGGGAGTTTGAAGCTAAAAAATAGTTGAGAAGACAATACATTTTTCGCACTTCTGCTGTTCTAAACGCTTAACCAGAATGGCCTAGGGAAAAAATACACATACCGTTGTAATCGGGCGAGTTTCTACTTTCAGATGCAATAGGAATTTTTGGGTTAGGTCAATCCGTTCGCGAGATATGGTGGTTTGAAGCCAAGAAATGGTTGAGAAGGCAAAATATTTTTCGCAATTCTGCTGCTCCAAACGTTTAACCAGAATGGCCCAGGGAAAAAATACACATACCGTTGTAATCGGGCGAATTTCTACTTTCAGATGCAACAGGAATTTTTGGGTTAGGTCAATCCGTTCGCGAGATATGGGAGTTTGAAGCCAAGAAATGGTTGAGAAGGCAAAAAATTTTTCGCAATTCTGCTGCTCCTAACGTTTAACCAGAATGGCCCAGGGAAAAAATACACATACCGTTGTAATCGGGCGAGTTTCTACTTTCAGACGCAACAGGAATTTTTGGATTAGGACAATCCGTTCGCGAGATATGGGAGTTTGAAGCCAAGAAATGGTTGAGAAGGCAACAAATTTTTCGCAATTCTGCTGCTCCAAACGCTTAACCAGAATGGCATAGGGAAAAAATTCACAAACCGTTGTAATCGGGCGAGTTTCTACTTTCAGATGCAACAGGAATTTTTGGCTTAGGTCAATCCGTTCGCGAGATATGGGAGTTTGAATCTAAAAAATAGTTGAGAAGACAACAAATTTTTCGCACTTCCGCTGCTCCAAACGCTTAACCAGAATGGCCTAGGGAAATAATACACATACCGTTGTAATCGGGCGAGTTTCTACTTTCAGATGCAATAGGAATTTTTGGGTTAGGTCAATCCGTTCGCGAGATATGGTGGTTTGAAGCCAAGAAATGGTTGAGAAGGCAAAATATTTTTCGCAATTCTGCTGCTCCAAACGTTTAACCAGAATGGCCCAGGGAAAAAATACACATACCGTTGTAATCGGGCGAGTTTCTACTTTCAGATGCAACAGGAATTTTTGGGTTAGGTCAATCCGTTCGCGAGATATGGGAGTTTGAAGCCTGGAAATGGTTGAGAAGGCAAAAAATTTTTCGCAATTCTGCTGCTCCCAACGCTTAACCAGAATGGCCTAGGGAAAAAATTCACATACCGTTGTAATCGGGCGAGTTTCTACTTTCAGATGCAACAGGAATTTTTGGGTTAGGTCAATCCGTTCGCGAGATATGGGAGTTTGAAGCCAAGAAATGGTTGAGAAGGCAAAAAATTTTTCGCAATTCTGCTGCTCCTAACGCTTAACCAGAATGGCCTAGGGAAAAAATACACATACCGTTGTTATCGGGCGAGCTTCTACTTTCAGATGCAATAGGAATTTTTGGGTTAGGTCAATCGGCTCGCGAGATATGGTGGTTTGAAGCCAAGAAATGGTTGCGAAGGCAAAATATTTTTCGCAATTCTGCTGCTCCAAACGTTTAACCAGAATGGCCCAGGGAAAAAATACACATACCGTTGTAATCGGGCGAGTTTCTACTTTCAGATGCAACAGGAATTTTTGGGTTAGGTCAATCCGTTCGCGAGATATGGGAGTTTGAAACCAAGAAATGGTTGAGAAGGCAAAAAATTTTTCGCAATTCTGCTGCTCCAAACGCTTAACCAGAATGGCCTAGGGAAAAAAAACACCTACCGCTGTAATCGGGCGAGTTTCTACTTTCAGACGCAATAGGAATTTTTGGGTTAGGTCAATCCGTTCGCGAGATATGGGAGTTTGAAGCCAAGAAATGGTTGAGAAGGCAAAACATTTTTCGCAATTCTGCTGCTCCAAACGCTTAACCAGAATGGCCTAGGGAAAAAATACGCATACCGCTGTAATCGGGCGAGTTACTACTTTCAGACGCAGCAGGAATTTTTGGGTTCGGTCAATCCGTTCGCGAGAAACGGGACTTTGGAGCTAAGAAATGGTTGAGAAGACAACAAATTTTTCGCAATTCTGCTGATCCAAACGCTTAACCAGAATGGCCTAGGGAAAAAATACACCTACCGTTGTAATCGGGCGAGTTTCTACTTTCAGATGCAATAGGAATTTTTGGGTTAGGTTAATCCGTTCGGGAGATATGGGAGTTTGAAGCCAAGAAATGGTTGAGAAGGCAAAACATTTTTCGCAATTCTGCTGCTCCTAACGCTTAACCAGAATGGCCTAGGGAAAAACCACGCATACCGTTGTAATCGGGCGAGTTTCTACTTTCAGATGCAACAGGAATTTTTGGGATAGGTCAATCCGTTCGCGAGATATGGGAGTTTGAAGCTAAAAAATAGTTGAGAAGACAACAAATTTTTCGCACTTCTACTGCTCCAAACGCTTAACCAGAATGGCCTAGGGAAAAAATACACATACCGTTGTTATCGGGCGAGTTTCTACTTTCAGATGCAATAGGAATTTTTGGGTTATGTCAATCGGCTCGCGAGATATGGTGGTTTGAAGCCAAGAAATGGTTGAGAAGGCAAAATATTTTTCGCAATTCTGCTGCTCCAAACGTTTAACCAGAATGGCCCAGGGAAAAAATACACATACCGTTGTAATCGGGCGAGTTTCTACTTTCAGATGCAACAGGAATTTTTGGGTTAGGTCAATCCGTTCGCGAGATATGGGAGTTTGAAGCCTAGAAATGGTTGAGAAGGCAAAAAATTTTTCGCAATTCTGCTGCTCCCAACGCTTAACCAGAATGGCCTAGGGAAAAAATTCACATACCGTTGTAATCGGGCGAGTTTCTACTTTCCGATGCAACAGGAATTTTTGGGTTAGGTCAATCCGTTCGCGAGATATGGGAGTTTGAAGCCAAGAAATGGTTGAGAAGGCAAAAAATTTTTCGCAATTCTGCTGCTCCTAACGCTTAACCAGAATGGCCTAGGGAAAAAATACACATACCGTTGTTATCGGGCGAGCTTCTACTTTCAGATGCAATAGGAATTTTTGGGTTAGGTCAATCGGCTCGCGAGATATGGTGGTTTGAAGCCAAGAAATGGTTGCGAAGGCAAAATATTTTTCGCAATTCTGCTGCTCCAAACGTTTAACCAGAATGGCCCAGGGAAAAAATACACATACCGTTGTAATCGGGCGAGTTTCTACTTTCAGATGCAACAGGAATTTTTGGGTTAGGTCAATCCGTTCGCGAGATATGGGAGTTTGAAACCAAGAAATGGTTGAGAAGGCAAAAAATTTTTCGCAATTCTGCTGCTCCAAACGCTTAACCAGAATGGCCTAGGGAAAAAAAACACCTACCGCTGTAATCGGGCGAGTTTCTACTTTCAGACGCAATAGGAATTTTTGGGTTAGGTCAATCCGTTCGCGAGATATGGGAGTTTGAAGCCAAGAAATGGTTGAGAAGGCAAAACATTTTTCGCAATTCTGCTGCTCCAAACGCTTAACCAGAATGGCCTAGGGAAAAAATACGCATACCGCTGTAATCGGGCGAGTTACTACTTTCAGACGCAGCAGGAATTTTTGGGTTCGGTCAATCCGTTCGCGAGAAACGGGACTTTGGAGCTAAGAAATGGTTGAGAAGACAACAAATTTTTCGCAATTCTGCTGATCCAAACGCTTACCCAGAATGGCCTAGGGAAAAAATACACCTACCGTTGTAATCGGGCGAGTTTCTACTTTCAGATGCAATAGGAATTTTTGGGTTAGGTTAATCCGTTCGGGAGATATGGGAGTTTGAAGCCAAGAAATGGTTGAGAAGGCAAAACATTTTTCGCAATTCTGCTGCTCCTAACGCTTAACCAGAATGGCCTAGGGAAAAACCACGCATACTGTTGTAATCGGGCGAGTTTCTACTTTCAGATGCAACAGGAATTTTTGGGATAGGTCAATCCGTTCGCGAGATATGGGAGTTTGAAGCTAAAAAATAGTTGAGAAGACAACAAATTTTTCGCACTTCTACTGCTCCAAACGCTTAACCAGAATGGCCTAGGGAAAAAATACACATACCGTTGTTATCGGGCGAGTTTCTACTTTCAGATGCAATAGGAATTTTTGGGTTATGTCAATCGGCTCGCGAGATATGGTGGTTTGAAGCCAAGAAATGGTTGAGAAGGCAAAATATTTTTCGCAATTCTGCTGCTCCAAACGTTTAACCAGAATGGCCCAGGGAAAAAATACACATACCGTTGTAATCGGGCGAGTTTCTACTTTCAGATGCAACAGGAATTTTTGGGTTAGGTCAGTCCGTTCGCGAGATATGGGAGTTTGAAGCCAAGAAATGGTTGAGAAGGCAAAAAATTTTTCGCAATTCTGCTGCTCCAAACGCTTAACCAGAATGGCCTAGGGAAAAAATACACATACCGTTGTAATCGGGCGAGTTTCTACTTTCAGACGCAACAGGAATTTTTGGGTTAGGTCAATCCGTTCGCGAGATATGGGAGTTTGAAGCCAAGAAATGGTTGAGAAGGCAAAAAATTTTTCGCAATTCTACTGCTCCAAACGCTTAACCAGAATGGAGTATGGAAAAAATACACGTACCGCTGTAATCGGGCGAGTTTCTACTTTCAGATGCAATAGGAATTTTTGGGTTAGGTTAATCCGTTCGGGAGATATGGGAGTTTGAAGCCAAGAAATGGTTGAGAAGGCAAAACATTTTTCGCAATTCTGCTGCTCCTAACGCTTAACCAGAATGGCCTAGGGAAAAACCACGCATACCGTTGTAATCGGGCGAGTTTCTACTTTCAGATGCAACAGGAATTTTTGGGATAGGTCAATCCGTTCGCGAGATATGGGAGTTTGAAGCTAAAAAATAGTTGAGAAGACAACAAATTTTTCGCACTTCTACTGCTCCAAACGCTTAACCAGAATGGCCTAGGGAAAAAATACACATACCGTTGTTATCGGGCGAGTTTCTACTTTCAGATGCAATAGGAATTTTTGGGTTATGTCAATCGGCTCGCGAGATATGGTGGTTTGAAGCCAAGAAATGGTTGAGAAGGCAAAATATTTTTCGCAATTCTGCTGCTCCAAACGTTTAACCAGAATGGCCCAGGGAAAAAATACACATACCGTTGTAATCGGGCGAGTTTCTACTTTCAGATGCAACAGGAATTTTTGGGTTAGGTCAGTCCGTTCGCGAGATATGGGAGTTTGAAGCCAAGAAATGGTTGAGAAGGCAAAAAATTTTTCGCAATTCTGCTGCTCCAAACGCTTAACCAGAATGGCCTAGGGAAAAAATACACATACCGTTGTAATCGGGCGAGTTTCTACTTTCAGACGCAACAGGAATTTTTGGGTTAGGTCAATCCGTTCGCGAGATATGGGAGTTTGAAGCCAAGAAATGGTTGAGAAGGCAAAAAATTTTTCGCAATTCTACTGCTCCAAACGCTTAACCAGAATGGAGTATGGAAAAAATACACGTACCGCTGCAATCGGGCGAGTTTCTACTTTCAGATGCAATAGGAATTTTTGGGTTAGGTCAATCCGTTCGCGCGATATGGGAGTTTGAAGCCAAGAAATGGTTGAGAAGGCAAAAAATTTTTCGCAATTCTGCTGCTCCTAACGCTTAACCAGAATGGCCTAGGGAAAAACCACGCATACCGTTGTAATCGGGAGAGTTTCTACTTTCAGACGCAACAGGAATTTTTGGGTTAAGTCAATCCGTTCGCGAGATATGGGAGTTTGAAGCTAAAAAATAGTTGAGAAGACAATAAATTTTTCGCACTTCTGCTGCTCTAAACGCTTAACCAGAATGGCCTAGGGAAAAAATACACATACCGTTGTAATCGGGCGAGTTTCTACTTTCAGATGCAATAGGAATTTTTGGGTTAGGTCAATCCGTTCGCGAGATATGGTGGTTTGAAGCCAAGAAATGGTTGAGAAGGCAAAATATTTTTCGCAATTCTGCTGCTCCAAACGTTTAACCAGAATGGCCCAGGGAAAAAATACACATACCGTTGTAATCGGGCGAATTTCTACTTTCAGATGCAACAGGAATTTTTGGGTTAGGTCAATCCGTTCGCGAGATATGGGAGTTTGAAGCCAAGAAATGGTTGAGAAGGCAAAAAATTTTTCGCAATTCTGCTGCTCCTAACGTTTAACCAGAATGGCCCAGGGAAAAAATACACATACCGTTGTAATCGGGCGAGTTTCTACTTTCAGACGCAACAGGAATTTTTGGGTTAGGACAATCCGTTCGCGAGATATGGGAGTTTGAAGCCAAGAAATGGTTGAGAAGGCAAAAAATTTTTCGCAATTCTGCTGCTCCAAACGCTTAACCAGAATGGCCTAGGGAAAAAATACACCTACCGCTGTAATCGGGCGAGTTTCTACTTTCAGACGCAATAGGAATTTTTGGGTTAGGTCAATCCGTTCGCGAGATATGGGAGTTTGAAGCCAAGAAATGGTTGAGAATGCAAAACATTTTTCGCAATTCTGCTGCTCCAAACGCTTAACCAGAATGGCCTAGGGAAAAAATACGCATACCGCTGTAATCGGGCGAGTTACTACTTTCAGACGCAGCAGGAATTTTTGGGTTCGGTCAATCCGTTCGCGAGAAACGGGACTTTGGATCTAAGAAATGGTTGAGAAGACAACAAATTTTTCGCAATTCTGCTGATCCAAACGCTTAACCAGAATGGCCTAGGGAAAAAATACACCTACCGTTGTAATCGGGCGAGTTTCTACTTTCAGATGCAATAGGAATTTTTGGGTTAGGTTAATCCGTTCGGGAGATATGGGAGTTTGAAGCCAAGAAATGGTTGAGAAGGCAAAACATTTTTCGCAATTCTGCTGCTCCAAACGCTTAACCAGAATGGCCTAGGGAAAAAATACGCATACCGCTGTAATCGGGCGAGTTACTACTTTCAGACGCAGCAGGAATTTTTGGGTTCGGTCAATCCGTTCGCGAGATACGGGACTTTGGAGCTAAGAAATGGTTGAGAAGACAACAAATTTTTCGCAATTCTGCTGATCCAAACGCTTAAACAGAATGGCCTAGGGAAAAAATACACATACCGTTGTAATCGGGCGAGTTTCTACTTTCTGGCGCAGCAGGAATTTTTGAGTTGGGTCAATCCGTTCGCGAGATATGGGACTTTGAAGCCAAGAAATGGTTGAGAAGACAACAAATTTTTCGCAATTCTGCTGCTCCAAACGTTTAACCAGAATGGCCCAGGGAAAAAATACACATACCGTTGTAATCGGGCGAGTTTCTACTTTCAGATGCATCAGGAATTTTTGGGTTAGGTCAATCCGTTCGCGAGATATGGGAGTATGAAGCCAAGAAATGGTTGAGAAGGCAAAAAATTTTTCGCAATTCTGCTGCTCCTAACGCTTAACCGGAATGGCCTAGGGAAAAAATTCACATACCGTTGTAATCGGGCGAGTTTCTACTTTCAGATGCAACAGGAATTTTTGGGATAGGTCAATCCGTTCGCGAGATATGGGAGTTTGAAGCCAAGAAATGGTTGCCAAGGCAAAAAATTTTTCGCAATTCTGCTGCTCCAAACGCTTAACCAGAATGGCCTAGGGAAAAAATACACATACCGTTGTAATCGGGCGAGTTCCTACTTTCAGATGCAATAGGAATTTTTGGGTTAGGTCAATCCGTTCGCGAGATATGGGAGTTTGAAGCCAAGAAATGGTTGAGAAGACAACAAATTTTTCGCAATTCTGCTGTTCCAAACGCTTAACCAGAATGGCCTAGGGAAAAAATACACCTACCGCTGTAATCGGGCGAGTTTCTACTTTCAGACGCAATAGGAATTTTTGGGTTAGGTCAATCCGTTCGCGAGATATGGGAGTTTGAAGCCAAGAAATGGTTGAGAAGGCAAAACATTTTTCGCAATTCTGCTGCTCCAAACGCTTAACCAGAATGGCCTAGGGAAAAAATACGCATACCGCTGTAATCGGGCGAGTTACTACTTTCAGACGCAGCAGGAATTTTTGGGTTCGGTCAATCCGTTCGCGAGAAACGGGACTTTGGAGCTAAGAAATGGTTGAGAAGACAACAAATTTTTCGCAATTCTGCTGATCCAAACGCTTAACCAGAATGGCCTAGGGAAAAAATACACCTACCGTTGTAATCGGGCGAGTTTCTACTTTCAGATGCAATAGGAATTTTTGGGTTAGGTTAATCCGTTCGGGAGATATGGGAGTTTGAAGCCAAGAAATGGTTGAGAAGGCAAAACATTTTTCGCAATTCTGCTGCTCCTAACGCTTAACCAGAATGGCCTAGGGAAAAACCACGCATACCGTTGTAATCGGGCGAGTTTCTACTTTCAGATGCAACAGGAATTTTTGGGATAGGTCAATCCGTTCGCGAGATATGGGAGTTTGAAGCTAAAAAATAGTTGAGAAGACAACAAATTTTTCGCACTTCTACTGCTCCAAACGCTTAACCAGAATGGCCTAGGGAAAAAATACACATACCGTTGTTATCGGGCGAGTTTCTACTTTCAGATGCAATAGGAATTTTTGGGTTATGTCAATCGGCTCGCGAGATATGGTGGTTTGAAGCCAAGAAATGGTTGAGAAGGCAAAATATTTTTCGCAATTCTGCTGCTCCAAACGTTTAACCAGAATGGCCCAGGGAAAAAATACACATACCGTTGTAATCGGGCGAGTTTCTACTTTCAGATGCAACAGGAATTTTTGGGTTAGGTCAGTCCGTTCGCGAGATATGGGAGTTTGAAGCCAAGAAATGGTTGAGAAGGCAAAAAATTTTTCGCAATTCTGCTGCTCCAAACGCTTAACCAGAATGGCCTAGGGAAAAAATACACATACCGTTGTAATCGGGCGAGTTTCTACTTTCAGACGCAACAGGAATTTTTGGGTTAGGTCAATCCGTTCGCGAGATATGGGAGTTTGAAGCCAAGAAATGGTTGAGAAGGCAAAAAATTTTTCGCAATTCTACTGCTCCAAACGCTTAACCAGAATGGAGTATGGAAAAAATACACGTACCGCTGCAATCGGGCGAGTTTCTACTTTCAGATGCAATAGGAATTTTTGGGTTAGGTCAATCCGTTCGCGCGATATGGGAGTTTGAAGCCAAGAAATGGTTGAGAAGGCAAAAAATTTTTCGCAATTCTGCTGCTCCTAACGCTTAACCAGAATGGCCTAGGGAAAAACCACGCATACCGTTGTAATCGGGAGAGTTTCTACTTTCAGACGCAACAGGAATTTTTGGGTTAGGTCAATCCGTTCGCGAGATATGGGAGTTTGAAGCTAAAAAATAGTTGAGAAGACAATAAATTTTTCGCACTTCTGCTGCTCTAAACGCTTAACCAGAATGGCCTAGGGAAAAAATACACATACCGTTGTAATCGGGCGAGTTTCTACTTTCAGATGCAATAGGAATTTTTGGGTTAGGTCAATCCGTTCGCGAGATATGGTGGTTTGAAGCCAAGAAATGGTTGAGAAGGCAAAATATTTTTCGCAATTCTGCTGCTCCAAACGTTTAACCAGAATGGCCCAGGGAAAAAATACACATACCGTTGTAATCGGGCGAATTTCTACTTTCAGATGCAACAGGAATTTTTGGGTTAGGTCAATCCGTTCGCGAGATATGGGAGTTTGAAGCCAAGAAATGGTTGAGAAGGCAAAAAATTTTTCGCAATTCTGCTGCTCCTAACGTTTAACCAGAATGGCCCAGGGAAAAAGTACACATACCGTTGTAATCGGGCGAGTTTCTACTTTCAGACGCAACAGGAATTTTTGGGTTAGGACAATCCGTTCGCGAGATATGGGAGTTTAAAGCCAAGAAATGGTTGAGAAGGCAACAAATTTTTCGCAATTCTGCTGCTCCAAACGCTTAACCAGAATGGCCTAGGGAAAAAATTCACATACCGTTGTAATCGGGCGAGTTTCTACTTTCAGATGCAACAGGAATTTTTGGCTTAGGTCAATCCGTTCGCGAGATATGGGAGTTTGAATCTAAAAAATAGTTGAGAAGACAACAAATTTTTCGCACTTCCGCTGCTCCAAACGCTTAACCAGAATGGCCTAGGGAAATAATACACATACCGTTGTAATCGGGCGAGTTTCTACTTTCAGATGCAATAGGAATTTTTGGGTTAGGTCAATCCGCTCGCGAGATATGGTGGTTTGAAGCCAAGAAATGGTTGAGAAGGCAAAATATTTTTCGCAATTCTGCTGCTCCAAACGTTTAACCAGAATGGCCCAGGGAAAAAATACACATACCGTTGTAATCGGGCGAGTTTCTACTTTCAGATGCAACAGGAATTTTTGGGTTAGGTCAATCCGTTCGCGAGATATGGGAGTTTGAAGCCTAGAAATGGTTGAGAAGGCAAAAAATTTTTCGCAATTCTGCTGCTCCCAACGCTTAACCAGAATGGCCTAGGGAAAAAATTCACATACCGTTGTAATCGGGCGAGTTTCTACTTTCAGATGCAACAGGAATTTTTGGGTTAGGTCAATCCGTTCGCGAGATATGGGAGTTTGAAGCCAAGAAATGGTTGAGAAGGCAAAAAATTTTTCGCAATTCTGCTGCTCCTAACGCTTAACCAGAATGGCCTAGGGAAAAAATTCACATACAGTTGTAATCGGGCGAGTTTCTACTTTCAGATGCAACAGGAATTTTTGGGATAGGTCAATCCGTTCGCGAGATATGGGAGTTTGAAGCTAAAAAATAGTTGAGAAGACAACAAATTTTTCGCACTTCTGCTGCTCCAAACGCTTAACCAGAATGGCCTAGGGAAAAAATACACATACCGTTGTTATCGGGCGAGCTTCTACTTTCAGATGCAATAGGAATTTTTGGGTTAGGTCAATCGGCTCGCGAGATATGGTGGTTTGAAGCCAAAAAATGGTTGCGAAGGCAAAATATTTTTCGCAATTCTGCTGCTCCAAACGTTTAACCAGAATGGCCCAGGGAAAAAATACACATACCGTTGTAATCGGGCGAGTTTCTACTTTCAGATGCAACAGGAATTTTTGGGTTAGGTCAATCCGTTCGCGAGATATGGGAGTTTGAAGCCAAGAAATGGTTGAGAAGGCAAAAAATTTTTCGCAATTCTGCTGCTCCAAACGCTTAACCAGAATGGCCTAGGGAAAAAATACACCTACCGCTGTAATCGGGCGAGTTTCTACTTTCAGACGCAATAGGAATTTTTGGGTTAGGTCAATCCGTTCGCGAGATATGGGAGTTTGAAGCCAAGAAATGGTTGAGAAGGCAAAACATTTTTCGCAATTCTGCTGCTCCAAACGCTTAACCAGAATGGCCTAGGGAAAAAATACGCATACCGCTGTAATCGGGCGAGTTACTACTTTCAGACGCAGCAGGAATTTTTGGGTTCGGTCAATCCGTTCGCGAGAAACGGGACTTTGGAGCTAAGAAATGGTTGAGAAGACAACAAATTTTTCGCAATTCTGCTGATCCAAACGCTTAACCAGAATGGCCTAGGGAAAAAATACACCTACCGTTGTAATCGGGCGAGTTTCTACTTTCAGATGCAATAGGAATTTTTGGGTTAGGTTAATCCGTTCGGGAGATATGGGAGTTTGAAGCCAAGAAATGGTTGAGAAGGCAAAACATTTTTCGCAATTCTGCTGCTCCAAACGCTTAACCAGAATGGCCTAGGGAAAAAATACGCATACCGCTGTAATCGTGCGAGTTACTACTTTCAGACGCAGCAGGAATTTTTGGGTTCGGTCAATCCGTTCGCGAGATACGGGACTTTGGAGCTAAGAAATGGTTGAGAAGACAACAAATTTTTCGCAATTCTGCTGATCCAAACGCTTAAACAGAATGGCCTAGGGAAAAAATACACATACCGTTGTAATCGGGCGAGTTTCTACTTTCAGATGCAACAGGAATTTTTGGCTTAGGTCAATCCGTTCGCGAGATATGGGAGTTTGAATCTAAAAAATAGTTGAGAAGACAACAAATTTTTCGCACTTCCGCTGCTCCAAACGCTTAACCAGAATGGCCTAGGGAAATAATACACATACCGTTGTAATCGGGCGAGTTTCTACTTTCAGATGCAATAGGAATTTTTGGGTTAGGTCAATCCGCTCGCGAGATATGGTGGTTTGAAGCCAAGAAATGGTTGAGAAGGCAAAATATTTTTCGCAATTCTGCTGCTCCAAACGTTTAACCAGAATGGCCCAGGGAAAAAATACACATACCGTTGTAATCGGGCGAGTTTCTACTTTCAGATGCAACAGGAATTTTTGGGTTAGGTCAATCCGTTCGCGAGATATGGGAGTTTGAAGCCTAGAAATGGTTGAGAAGGCAAAAAATTTTTCGCAATTCTGCTGCTCCCAACGCTTAACCAGAATGGCCTAGGGAAAAAATTCACATACCGTTGTAATCGGGCGAGTTTCTACTTTCAGATGCAACAGGAATTTTTGGGTTAGGTCAATCCGTTCGCGAGATATGGGAGTTTGAAGCCAAGAAATGGTTGAGAAGGCAAAAAATTTTTCGCAATTCTGCTGCTCCTAACGCTTAACCAGAATGGCCTAGGGAAAAAATTCACATACAGTTGTAATCGGGCGAGTTTCTACTTTCAGATGCAACAGGAATTTTTGGGATAGGTCAATCCGTTCGCGAGATATGGGAGTTTGAAGCTAAAAAATAGTTGCGAAGGCAAAATATTTTTCGCAATTCTGCTGCTCCAAACGTTTAACCAGAATGGCCCAGGGAAAAAATACACATACCGTTGTAATCGGGCGAGTTTCTACTTTCAGATGCAACAGGAATTTTTGGGTTAGGTCAATCCGTTCGCGAGATATGGGAGTTTGAAGCCAAGAAATGGTTGAGAAGGCAAAAAATTTTTCGCAATTCTGCTGCTCCAAACGCTTAACCAGAATGGCCTAGGGAAAAAATACACCTACCGCTGTAATCGGGCGAGTTTCTACTTTCAGACGCAATAGGAATTTTTGGGTTAGGTCAATCCGTTCGCGAGATATGGGAGTTTGAAGCCAAGAAATGGTTGAGAAGGCAAAACATTTTTCGCAATTCTGCTGCTCCAAACGCTTAACCAGAATGGCCTAGGGAAAAAATACGCATACCGCTGTAATCGGGCGAGTTACTACTTTCAGACGCAGCAGGAATTTTTGGGTTCGGTCAATCCGTTCGCGAGAAACGGGACTTTGGAGCTAAGAAATGGTTGAGAAGACAACAAATTTTTCGCAATTCTGCTGATCCAAACGCTTAACCAGAATGGCCTAGGGAAAAAATACACCTACCGTTGTAATCGGGCGAGTTTCTACTTTCAGATGCAATAGGAATTTTTGGGTTAGGTTAATCCGTTCGGGAGATATGGGAGTTTGAAGCCAAGAAATGGTTGAGAAGGCAAAACATTTTTCGCAATTCTGCTGCTCCAAACGCTTAACCAGAATGGCCTAGGGAAAAAATACGCATACCGCTGTAATCGGGCGAGTTACTACTTTCAGACGCAGCAGGAATTTTTGGGTTCGGTCAATCCGTTCGCGAGATACGGGACTTTGGAGCTAAGAAATGGTTGAGAAGACAACAAATTTTTCGCAATTCTGCTGATCCAAACGCTTAACCAGAATGGCCTAGGGAAAAAATACACCTACCGTTGTAATCGGGCGAGTTTCTACTTTCAGATGCAATAGGAATTTTTGGGTTAGGTTAATCCGTTCGGGAGATATGGGAGTTTGAAGCCAAGAAATGGTTGAGAAGGCAAAACATTTTTCGCAATTCTGCTGCTCCAAACGCTTAACCAGAATGGCCTAGGGAAAAAATACGCATACCGCTGTAATCGGGCGAGTTACTACTTTCAGACGCAGCAGGAATTTTTGGGTTCGGTCAATCCGTTCGCGAGATACGGGACTTTGGAGCTAAGAAATGGTTGAGAAGACAACAAATTTTTCGCAATTCTGCTGATCCAAACGCTTAAACAGAATGGCCTAGGGAAAAAATACACATACCGTTGTAATCGGGCGAGTTTCTACTTTCAGATGCAATAGGAATTTTTGGGTTAGGTCAATCCGTTCGCGAGATATGGGAGTTTGAAGACAAGAAATGGTTGAGAAGGCATACATTTTTTCGCAATTCTGCTGATCCAAACGCTTAACCAGAATGGCATAGGGAAAAAATACACATACCGTTGTAATCGGGCGAGTTTCTACTTTCTGGCGCAGCAGGAATTTTTGAGTTGGGTCAATCCGTTCGCGAGATATGGGACTTTGAAGCCAAGAAATGGTTGAGAAGACAACAAATTTTTCGCAATTCTGCTGCTCCAAACGTTTAACCAGAATGGCCCAGGGAAAAAGTACACATACCGTTGTAATCGGGCGAGTTTCTACTTTCAGACGCAACAGGAATTTTTGGGTTAGGACAATCCGTTCGCGAGATATGGGAGTTTGAAGCCAAGAAATGGTTGAGAAGGCAACAAATTTTTCGCAATTCTGCTGCTCCAAACGCTTAACCAGAATGGCCTAGGGAAAAAATTCACATACCGTTGTAATCGGGCGAGTTTCTACTTTCAGATGCAACAGGAATTTTTGGCTTAGGTCAATCCGTTCGCGAGATATGGGAGTTTGAATCTAAAAAATAGTTGAGAAGACAACAAATTTTTCGCACTTCCGCTGCTCCAAACGCTTAACCAGAATGGCCTAGGGAAATAATACACATACCGTTGTAATCGGGCGAGTTTCTACTTTCAGATGCAATAGGAATTTTTGGGTTAGGTCAATCCGTTCGCGAGATATGGTGGTTTGAAGCCAAGAAATGGTTGAGAAGGCAAAATATTTTTCGCAATTCTGCTGCTCCAAACGTTTAACCAGAATGGCCCAGGGAAAAAATACACATACCGTTGTAATCGGGCGAGTTTCTACTTTCAGATGCAACAGGAATTTTTGGGTTAGGTCAATCCGTTCGCGAGATATGGGAGTTTGAAGCCTAGAAATGGTTGAGAAGGCAAAAAATTTTTCGCAATTCTGCTGCTCCCAACGCTTAACCAGAATGGCCTAGGGAAAAAATTCACATACCGTTGTAATCGGGCGAGTTTCTACTTTCAGATGCAACAGGAATTTTTGGGTTAGGTCAATCCGTTCGCGAGATATGGGAGTTTGAAGCCAAGAAATGGTTGAGAAGGCAAAAAATTTTTCGCAATTCTGCTGCTCCTAACGCTTAACCAGAATGGCCTAGGGAAAAAATTCACATACAGTTGTAATCGGGCGAGTTTCTACTTTCAGATGCAACAGGAATTTTTGGGATAGGTCAATCCGTTCACGAGATATGGGAGTTTGAAGCTAAAAAATAGTTGAGAAGACAACAAATTTTTCGCACTTCTGCTGCTCCAAACGCTTAACCAGAATGGCCTAGGGAAAAAATACACATACCGTTGTTATCGGGCGAGCTTCTACTTTCAGATGCAATAGGAATTTTTGGGTTAGGTCAATCGGCTCGCGAGATATGGTGGTTTGAAGCCAAAAAATGGTTGCGAAGGCAAAATATTTTTCGCAATTCTGCTGCTCCAAACGTTTAACCAGAATGGCCCAGGGAAAAAATACACATACCGTTGTAATCGGGCGAGTTTCTACTTTCAGATGCAACAGGAATTTTTGGGTTAGGTCAATCCGTTCGCGAGATATGGGAGTTTGAAGCCAAGAAATGGTTGAGAAGGAAAAAAATTTTTCGCAATTCTTCTGCTCCAAACGCTTAACCAGAATGGCCTAGGGAAAAAATACACCTACCGCTGTAATCGGGCGAGTTTCTACTTTCAGACGCAATAGGAATTTTTGGGTTAGGTCAATCCGTTCGCGAGATATGGGAGTTTGAAGCAAAGAAATGGTTGAGAAGGCAAAACATTTTTCGCAATTCTGCTGCTCCAAACGCTTAACCAGAATGGCCTAGGGAAAAAATACGCATACCGCTGTAATCGGGCGAGTTACTACTTTCAGACGCAGCAGGAATTTTTGGGTTCGGTCAATCCGTTCGCGAGAAACGGGACTTTGGAGCTAAGAAATGGTTGAGAAGACAACAAATTTTTCGCAATTCTGCTGATCCAAACGCTTAACCAGAATGGCCTAGGGAAAAAATACACCTACCGTTGTAATCGGGCGAGTTTCTACTTTCAGATGCAATAGGAATTTTTGGGTTAGGTTAATCCGTTCGGGAGATATGGGAGTTTGAAGCCAAGAAATGGTTGAGAAGGCAAAACATTTTTCGCAATTCTGCTGCTCCAAACGCTTAACCAGAATGGCCTAGGGAAAAA
Organism: Ptiloglossa arizonensis; assembly: GCF_051014685.1. Taxonomy (NCBI): domain Eukaryota; kingdom Metazoa; phylum Arthropoda; class Insecta; order Hymenoptera; family Colletidae; genus Ptiloglossa; species Ptiloglossa arizonensis. The sequence goes on from NW_027478651.1 coordinate 230,986, forward strand.
ATACGCATACCGCTGTAATCGGGCGAGTTACTACTTTCAGACGCAGCAGGAATTTTTGGGTTCGGTCAATCCGTTCGCGAGATACGGGACTTTGGAGCTAAGAAATGGTTGAGAAGACAACAAATTTTTCGCAATTCTGCTGATCCAAACGCTTAAACAGAATGGCCTAGGGAAAAAATACACATACCGTTGTAATCGGGCGAGTTTCTACTTTCAGATGCAATAGGAATTTTTGGGATAGGTCAATCCGTTCGCGAGATATGGGAGTTTGAAGCTAAAAAATAGTTGAGAAGACAACAAATTTTTCGCACTTCTGCTGCTCCAAACGCTTAACCAGAATGGCCTAGGGAAAAAATACACATACCGTTGTTATCGGGCGAGCTTCTACTTTCAGATGCAATAGGAATTTTTGGGTTAGGTCAATCGGCTCGCGAGATATGGTGGTTTGAAGCCAAAAAATGGTTGCGAAGGCAAAATATTTTTCGCAATTCTGCTGCTCCAAACGTTTAACCAGAATGGCCCAGGGAAAAAATACACATACCGTTGTAATCGGGCGAGTTTCTACTTTCAGATGCAACAGGAATTTTTGGGTTAGGTCAATCCGTTCGCGAGATATGGGAGTTTGAAGCCAAGAAATGGTTGAGACGGAAAAAAATTTTTCGCAATTCTGCTGCTCCAAACGCTTAACCAGAATGGCCTAGGGAAAAAATACACCTACCGCTGTAATCGGGCGAGTTTCTACTTTCAGACGCAATAGGAATTTTTGGGTTAGGTCAATCCGTTCGCGAGATATGGGAGTTTGAAGCCAAGAAATGGTTGAGAAGGCAAAACATTTTTCGCAATTCTGCTGCTCCAAACGCTTAACCAGAATGGCCTAGGGAAAAAATACGCATACCGCTGTAATCGGGCGAGTTACTACTTTCAGACGCAGCAGGAATTTTTGGGTTCGGTCAATCCGTTCGCGAGAAACGGGACTTTGGAGCTAAGAAATGGTTGAGAAGACAACAAATTTTTCGCAATTCTGCTGATCCAAACGCTTAACCAGAATGGCCTAGGGAAAAAATACACCTACCGTTGTAATCGGGCGAGTTTCTACTTTCAGATGCAATAGGAATTTTTGGGTTAGGTTAATCCGTTCGGGAGATATGGGAGTTTGAAGCCAAGAAATGGTTGAGAAGGCAAAACATTTTTCGCAATTCTGCTGCTCCAAACGCTTAACCAGAATGGCCTAGGGAAAAAATACGCATACCGCTGTAATCGGGCGAGTTACTACTTTCAGACGCAGCAGGAATTTTTGGGTTCGGTCAATCCGTTCGCGAGATACGGGACTTTGGAGCTAAGAAATGGTTGAGAAGACAACAAATTTTTCGCAATTCTGCTGATCCAAACGCTTAAACAGAATGGCCTAGGGAAAAAATACACATACCGTTGTAATCGGGCGAGTTTCTACTTTCAGATGCAATAGGAATTTTTGGGTTAGGTCAATCCGTTCGCGAGATATGGGAGTTTGAAGACAAGAAATGGTTGAGAAGGCATACATTTTTTCGCAATTCTGCTGATCCAAACGCTTAACCAGAATGGCATAGGGAAAAAATACACATACCGTTGTAATCGGGCGAGTTTCTACTTTCTGGCGCAGCAGGAATTTTTGAGTTGGGTCAATCCGTTCGCGAGATATGGGACTTTGAAGCCAAGAAATGGTTGAGAAGACAACAAATTTTTCGCAATTCTGCTGCTCCAAACGTTTAACCAGAATGGCCCAGGGAAAAAATACACATACCGTTGTAATCGGGCGAGTTTCTACTTTCAGATGCATCAGGAATTTTTGGGTTAGGTCAATCCGTTCGCGAGATATGGGAGTTTGAAGACAAGAAATGGTTGAGAAGGCATACATTTTTTCGCAATTCTGCTGATCCAAACGCTTAACCAGAATGGCATAGGGAAAAAATACACATACCGTTGTAATCGGGCGAGTTTCTACTTTCTGGCGCAGCAGGAATTTTTGGGTTCGGTCAATCCGTTCGCGAGAAACGGGACTTTGGAGCTAAGAAATGGTTGAGAAGACAACAAATTTTTCGCAATTCTGCTGATCCAAACGCTTAACCAGAATGGCCTAGGGAAAAAATACACCTACCGTTGTAATCGGGCGAGTTTCTACTTTCAGATGCAATAGGAATTTTTGGGTTAGGTTAATCCGTTCGGGAGATATGGGAGTTTGAAGCCAAGAAATGGTTGAGAAGGCAAAACATTTTTCGCAATTCTGCTGCTCCAAACGCTTAACCAGAATGGCCTAGGGAAAAAATACGCATACCGCTGTAATCGGGCGAGTTACTACTTTCAGACGCAGCAGGAATTTTTGGGTTCGGTCAATCCGTTCGCGAGATACGGGACTTTGGAGCTAAGAAATGGTTGAGAAGACAACAAATTTTTCGCAATTCTGCTGATCCAAACGCTTAAACAGAATGGCCTAGGGAAAAAATACACATACCGTTGTAATCGGGCGAGTTTCTACTTTCAGATGCAATAGGAATTTTTGGGTTAGGTCAATCCGTTCGCGAGATATGGGAGTTTGAAGACAAGAAATGGTTGAGAAGGCATACATTTTTTCGCAATTCTGCTGATCCAAACGCTTAACCAGAATGGCATAGGGAAAAAATACACATACCGTTGTAATCGGGCGAGTTTCTACTTTCTGGCGCAGCAGGAATTTTTGAGTTGGGTCAATCCGTTCGCGAGATATGGGACTTTGAAGCCAAGAAATGGTTGAGAAGACAACAAATTTTTCGCAATTCTGCTGCTCCAAACGTTTAACCAGAATGGCCCAGGGAAAAAATACACATACCGTTGTAATCGGGCGAGTTTCTACTTTCAGATGCATCAGGAATTTTTGGGTTAGGTCAATCCGTTCGCGAGATATGGGAGTTTGAAGCCAAGAAATGGTTGAGAAGGCAAAAAATTTTTCGCAATTCTGCTGCTCCTAACGCTTAACCGGAATGGCCTAGGGAAAAAATTCACATACCGTTGTAATCGGGCGAGTTTCTACTTTCAGATGCAACAGGAATTTTTGGGATAGGTCAATCCGTTCGCGAGATATGGGAGTTTGAAGCCAAGAAATGGTTGCCAAGGCAAAAAATTTTTCGCAATTCTGCTGCTCCAAACGCTTAACCAGAATGGCCTAGGGAAAAAATACACATACCGTTGTAATCGGGCGAGTTCCTACTTTCAGATGCAATAGGAATTTTTGGTTAGGTCAATCCGTTCGCGAGATATGGGAGTTTGAAGCCAAGAAATGGTTGAGAAGACAACAAATTTTTCGCAATTCTGCTGTTCCAAACGCTTAACCAGAATGGGCTAGGGAAAAAATACACATACCGTTGTAATCGGGCGAGTTTCTACTTTCAGATGCAATAGGAATTTTTGGGTTAGGTCCATCCGTTCGCGAGATATGGTGGTTTGAAGCCAAGAAATTGAAGCCAAGAAATGGTTGAGAAGACAAAATATTTTTCGGCAATTCTGCTGCTCCAACGTTTAACCATAATGGCCCAGGGAAAAAATACACATACCGTTGTAATCGGGCGAGTTTCTACTTTCAGATGCAACAGGAATTTTTGGGTTAGGTCAATCGTTCGCGAGGTATGGGAGTTTGAAGCAAGAAATGGTTGAGAAGGCAAAAAATTTTTCGCAATTCTGCTGCTCCTAACGCTTAACAGAATGGCCTAGGGAAAAAATACACATACCGTTGTAATCGGGCGAGTTTCTACTTTCAGATGCAATAGAATTTTTGGGTTAGGTCCATCCGTTCGCGAGATATGGGAGTTTGAAGCCAAGAAATGGTTGCCAAGCAAAAAATTTTTCGCAAATTCTGCTGCCCAAACGCTTAACCAGAATGGCCTAGGGAAAAAATACACATACCGTTGTAATCGGCGAGTTCCTACTTTCAGATGCAATAGGAATTTTTGTTAGGTCAATCGTTCGCGAGATATGGAGTTTGAAGCCAAGAAATGGTTGAGATGACAACAAATTTTTCGCAATTCTGCTGATCCAAACGCTTAAACAGAATGGCCTAGGGAAAAAATACACATACCGTTGTAATCGGGCGAGTTTCTACTTTCAGATGCAATAGGAATTTTTGGGTTAGGTCAATCCGTTCGCGAGATATGGAGTTGAAGACAAGAAATGGTGAGAAGGCATACATTTTTTCGCATTCTGCTGATCCAAACGCTTAACCAGAATGGCATAGGGAAAAAATACACATACCGTTGTAATCGGGCGAGTTTCTACTTTCTGGCGCAGCAGGAATTTTTGAGTTGGGTCAATCCGTTCGCGAGATATGGGACTTTGAAGCCAAGAAATGGTTGAGAAGACAACAAATTTTTCGCAATTCTGCTGCTCCAAACGTTTAACCAGAATGGCCCAGGGAAAAAATACACATACCGTTGTAATCGGGCGAGTTTCTACTTTCAGATGCATCAGGAATTTTTGGGTTAGGTCAATCCGTTCGCGAGATATGGGAGTTTGAAGACAAGAAATGGTTGAGAAGGCATACATTTTTTCGCAATTCTGCTGATCCAAACGCTTAACCAGAATGGCATAGGGAAAAAATACACATACCGTTGTAATCGGGCGAGTTTCTACTTTCTGGCGCAGCAGGAATTTTTGGGTTCGGTCAATCCGTTCGCGAGAAACGGGACTTTGGAGCTAAGAAATGGTTGAGAAGACAACAAATTTTTCGCAATTCTGCTGATCCAAACGCTTAACCAGAATGGCCTAGGGAAAAAATACACCTACCGTTGTAATCGGGCGAGTTTCTACTTTCAGATGCAATAGGAATTTTTGGGTTAGGTTAATCCGTTCGGGAGATATGGGAGTTTGAAGCCAAGAAATGGTTGAGAAGGCAAAACATTTTTCGCAATTCTGCTGCTCCAAACGCTTAACCAGAATGGCCTAGGGAAAAAATACGCATACCGCTGTAATCGGGCGAGTTACTACTTTCAGACGCAGCAGGAATTTTTGGGTTCGGTCAATCCGTTCGCGAGATACGGGACTTTGGAGCTAAGAAATGGTTGAGAAGACAACAAATTTTTCGCAATTCTGCTGATCCAAACGCTTAAACAGAATGGCCTAGGGAAAAAATACACATACCGTTGTAATCGGGCGAGTTTCTACTTTCAGATGCAATAGGAATTTTTGGGTTAGGTCAATCCGTTCGCGAGATATGGGAGTTTGAAGACAAGAAATGGTTGAGAAGGCATACATTTTTTCGCAATTCTGCTGATCCAAACGCTTAACCAGAATGGCATAGGGAAAAAATACACATACCGTTGTAATCGGGCGAGTTTCTACTTTCTGGCGCAGCAGGAATTTTTGAGTTGGGTCAATCCGTTCGCGAGATATGGGACTTTGAAGCCAAGAAATGGTTGAGAAGACAACAAATTTTTCGCAATTCTGCTGCTCCAAACGTTTAACCAGAATGGCCCAGGGAAAAAATTCACATACCGTTGTAATCGGGCGAGTTTCTACTTTCAGATGCAACAGGAATTTTTGGGATAGGTCAATCCGTTCGCGAGATATGGGAGTTTGAAGCCAAGAAATGGTTGCCAAGGCAAAAAATTTTTCGCAATTCTGCTGCTCCAAACGCTTAACCAGAATGGCCTAGGGAAAAAATACACATACCGTTGTAATCGGGCGAGTTCCTACTTTCAGATGCAATAGGAATTTTTGGGTTAGGTCGATCCGTTCGCGAGATATGGGAGTTTGAAGCCAAGAAATGGTTGAGAAGACAACAAATTTTTCGCAATTCTGCTGTTCCAAACGCTTAACCAGAATGGGCTAGGGAAAAAATACACATACCGTTGTAATCGGGCGAGTTTCTACTTTCAGATGCAATAGGAATTTTTGGGTTAGGTCCATCCGTTCGCGAGATATGGTGGTTTGAAGCCAAGAAATGGTTGAGAAGACAAAATATTTTTCGCAATTCTGCTGCTCCAAACGTTTAACCATAATGGCCCAGGGAAAAAATACACATACCGTTGTAATCGGGCGAGTTTCTACTTTCAGATGCAACAGGAATTTTTGGGTTAGGTCAATCCGTTCGCGAGGTATGGGAGTTTGAAGCCAAGAAATGGTTGAGAAGGCAAAAAATTTTTCGCAATTCTGCTGCTCCAAACGCTTAACCAGAATGGCCTAGGGAAAAAATACACATACCGTTGTAATCGGGCGAGTTCCTACTTTCAGATGCAATAGGAATTTTTGGGTTAGGTCAATCCGTTCGCGAGATATGGGAGTTTGAAGCCAAGAAATGGTTGAGAAGACAACAAATTTTTCGCAATTCTGCTGTTCCAAACGCTTAACCAGAATGGGCTAGGGAAAAAATACACATACCGTTGTAATCGGGCGAGTTTCTACTTTCAGATGCAATAGGAATTTTTGGGTTAGGTCCATCCGTTCGCGAGATATGGTGGTTTGAAGCCAAGAAATGGTTGAGAAGACAAAATATTTTTCGCAATTCTGCTGCTCCAAACGTTTAACCATAATGGCCCAGGGAAAAAATACACATACCGTTGTAATCGGGCGAGTTTCTACTTTCAGATGCAACAGGAATTTTTGGGTTAGGTCAATCCGTTCGCGAGGTATGGGAGTTTGAAGCCAAGAAATGGTTGAGAAGGCAAAAAATTTTTCGCAATTCTGCTGCTCCTAACGCTTAACCAGAATGGCCTAGGGAAAAAATTCACATACCGTTGTAATCGGGCGAGTTTCTGCTTTCAGATGCAACAGGAATTTTTGGGTTAGGTCAATCCGTTCGCGAGATATGGGAGTTTGAAGCCAAGAAATGGTTGAGAAGGCAAAACATTTTTCGCAATTCTGCTGCTCCAAACTCTTAACCAGAATGGCCTAGGGAAAAAATACGCATACCGCTGTAATCGGGCGAGTTACTACTTTCAGACGCAGCAGGAATTTTTGGGTTCGGTCAATCCGTTCGCGAGAAACGGGACTTTGGAGCTAAGAAATGGTTGAGAAGACAACAAATTTTTCGCAATTCTGCTGATCCAAACGCTTAACCAGAATGGCCTAGGGAAAAAATACACCTACCGTTGTAATCGGGCGAGTTTCTACTTTCAGATGCAATAGGAATTTTTGGGTTAGGTTAATCCGTTCGGGAGATATGGGAGTTTGAAGCCAAGAAATGGTTGAGAAGGCAAAACATTTTTCGCAATTCTGCTGCTCCAAACGCTTAACCAGAATGGCCTAGGGAAAAAATACGCATACCGCTGTAATCGGGCGAGTTACTACTTTCAGACGCAGCAGGAATTTTTGGGTTCGGTCAATCCGTTCGCGAGATACGGGACTTTGGAGCTAAGAAATGGTTGAGAAGACAACAAATTTTTCGCAATTCTGCTGATCCAAACGCTTAAACAGAATGGCCTAGGGAAAAAATACACATACCGTTGTAATCGGGCGAGTTTCTACTTTCAGATGCAATAGGAATTTTTGGGTTAGGTCAATCCGTTCGCGAGATATGGGAGTTTGAAGACAAGAAATGGTTGAGAAGGCATACATTTTTTCGCAATTCTGCTGATCCAAACGCTTAACCAGAATGGCATAGGGAAAAAATACACATACCGTTGTATTCGGGCGAGTTTGTACTTTCTGGCGCAGCAGGAATTTTTGAGTTGGGTCAATCCGTTCGCGAGATATGGGACTTTGAAGCCAAGAAATGGTTGAGAAGACAACAAATTTTTCGCAATTCTGCTGCTCCAAACGTTTAACCAGAATGGCCCAGGGAAAAAATACACATACCGTTGTAATCGGGCGAGTTTCTACTTTCAGATGCATCAGGAATTTTTGGGTTAGGTCAATCCGTTCGCGAGATATGGGAGTTTGAAGCCAAGAAATGGTTGAGAAGGCAAAAAATTTTTCGCAATTCTGCTGCTCCTAACGCTTAACCGGAATGGCCTAGGGAAAAAATTCACATACCGTTGTAATCGGGCGAGTTTCTACTTTCAGATGCAACAGGAATTTTTGGGATAGGTCAATCCGTTCGCGAGATATGGGAGTTTGAAGCCAAGAAATGGTTGCCAAGGCAAAAAATTTTTCGCAATTCTGCTGCTCCAAACGCTTAACCAGAATGGCCTAGGGAAAAAATACACATACCGTTGTAATCGGGCGAGTTCCTACTTTCAGATGCAATAGGAATTTTTGGGTTAGGTCAATCCGTTCGCGAGATATGGGAGTTTGAAGCCAAGAAATGGTTGAGAAGACAACAAATTTTTCGCAATTCTGCTGTTCCAAACGCTTAACCAGAATGGGCTAGGGAAAAAATACACATACCGTTGTAATCGGGCGAGTTTCTACTTTCAGATGCAATAGGAATTTTTGGGTTAGGTCCATCCGTTCGCGAGATATGGTGGTTTGAAGCCAAGAAATGGTTGAGAAGACAAAATATTTTTCGCAATTCTGCTGCTCCAAACGTTTAACCATAATGGCCCAGGGAAAAAATACACATACCGTTGTAATCGGGCGAGTTTCTACTTTCAGATGCAACAGGAATTTTTGGGTTAGGTCAATCCGTTCGCGAGGTATGGGAGTTTGAAGCCAAGAAATGGTTGAGAAGGCAAAAAATTTTTCGCAATTCTGCTGCTCCTAACGCTTAACCAGAATGGCCTAGGGAAAAAATTCACATACCGTTGTAATCGGGCGAGTTTCTGCTTTCAGATGCAACAGGAATTTTTGGGTTAGGTCAATCCGTTCGCGAGATATGGGAGTTTGAAGCCAAGAAATGGTTGAGAAGGCAAAACATTTTTCGCAATTCTGCTGCTCCAAACTCTTAACCAGAATGGCCTAGGGAAAAAATACGCATACCGCTGTAATCGGGCGAGTTACTACTTTCAGACGCAGCAGGAATTTTTGGGGTCGGTCAATCCGTTCGCGAGATACGGGACTTTGGAGCTAAGAAATGGTTGAGAAGACAACAAATTTTTCGCAATTGTGCTGATCCAAACGCTTAACCAGAATGGCCTAGGGAAAAAATACACATACCGTTGTAATCGGGCGAGTTTCTACTTTCAGATGCAATAGGAATTTTTGGGTTAGGTCAATCCGTTCGCGAGATATGGTGGTTTGAAGCCAAGAAATGGTTGGGAAGGCAAAACATTTTTCGCAATTCTGCTGCTCCAAACGCTTAACCAGAATGGCCTAGGGAAAAAATACACATACCGTTGTAATCGGGCGAGTTTCTACTTTCAGACGCAACAGGAATTTTTGGGTTAGGTCAATCCGTTCGCGAGATATGGGAGTTTGAAGCCAAGAAATGGTTGAGAAGACAACAAATTTTTCGCAATTCTGCTGTTCCAAACGCTTAACCAGAATGGGCTAGGGAAAAAATACACATACCGTTGTAATCGGGCGAGTTTCTACTTTCAGATGCAATAGGAATTTTTGGGTTAGGTCCATCCGTTCGCGAGATATGGTGGTTTGAAGCCAAGAAATGGTTGAGAAGGCAAAATATTTTTCGCAATTCTGCTGCTCCAAACGTTTAACCAGAATGGCCCAGGGAAAAAATACACATACCGTTGTAATCGGGCGAGTTTCTACTTTCAGATGCAACAGGAATTTTTGGGTTAGGTCAATCCGTTCGCGAGATATGGGAGTTTGAAGCCAAGAAATGGTTGAGAAGGCAAAACATTTTTCGCAATTCTGCTGCTCCAAACTCTTAACCAGAATGGCCTAGGGAAAAAATACGCATACCGCTGTAATCGGGCGAGTTACTACTTTCAGACGCAGCAGGAATTTTTGGGTTCGGTCAATCCGTTCGCGAGATACGGGACTTTGGAGCTAAGAAATGGTTGAGAAGACAACAAATTTTTCGCAATTCTGCTGATCCAAACGCTTAACCAGAATGGCCTAGGGAAAAAATACACATACCGTTGTAATCGGGCGAGTTTCTACTTTCAGATGCAACAGGAATTTTTGGGTTAGGTCAATCCGTTCGCGAGATATGGGAGTTTGAAGCCAAGAAATGGTTGAGAAGACAACAAATTTTTCGCAATTCTGCTGTTCCAAACGCTTAACCAGAATGGGCTAGGGAAAAAATACACACACCGTTGTAATCGGGCGAGTTTCTACTTTCAGATGCAATAGGAATTTTTGGGTTAGGTCCATCCGTTCGCGAGATATGGTGGTTTGAAGCCAAGAAATGGTTGAGAAGGCAAAATATTCTTCGCAATTCTGCTGCTCCTAACGCTTAACCAGAATGGCCTAGGGAAAAAATTCACATACCGTTGTAATCGGGCGAGTTTCTACTTTCAGATGCAACAGGAATTTTTGGGTTAGGTCAATCCGTTCGAGAGATATGGGAGTTTGAAGCCAAGAAATGGTTGAGAAGGCAAAACATTTTTCGCAATTCTGCTGCTCCAAACGCTTAACCAGAATGGCCTAGGGAAAAAATACGCATACCGCTGTAATCGGGCGAGTTACTACTTTCAGACGCAGCAGGAATTTTTGGGTTCGGTCAATCCGTTCGCGAGATACGGGACTTTGGAGCTAAGAAATGGTTGAGAAGACAAAAAATTTTTCGCAATTCTGCTGATCCAAACGCTTAACCAGAATGGCCTAGGGAAAAAATACACATACCGTTGTAATCGGGCGAGTTTCTACTTTCAGATGCAATAGGAATTTTTGGGTTAGGTCAATCCGTTCGCGAGGTATGGGAGTTTGAAGCCAAGAAATGGTTGAGAAGGCAAAACATTTTTCGCAATTCTGCTGCTCCTAACGCTTAACCAGAATGGCCTAGGGAAAAAATTCACATCCCGTTGTAATCGGGCGAGTTTCTACTTTCAGATGCAACAGGAATTTTTGGGTTAGGTCAATCCGTTCGCGAGATATGGGAGTTTGAAGCCAAGAAATGGTTGAGAAGGCAAAAAATTTTTCGCAATTCTGCTGCTCCTAACGCTTAACCAGAATGGCCTAGGGAAAAAATACGCATACCGCTGTAATCGGGCGAGTTACTACTTTCAGACGCAGCAGGAATTTTTGGGTTCGGTCCATCCGTTCGCGAGATACAGGACTTTGGAGCTAAGAAATGGTTGAGAAGACAACAAATTTTTCGCAATTCTGCTGATCCAAACGCTTAACCAGAATGGCCTAGGGAAAAAATACACATACCGTTGTAATCGGGCGAGTTTCTACTTTCAGATGCAATAGGAATTTTTGGGTTAGGTCAATCCGTTCGCGAGATATGGGAGTTTGAAGCCAAGAAATGGTTGAGAAGGCAAAACATTTTTCGCAATTCTGCTGCTCCAAACGCTTAACCAGAATGGCCTAGGGAAAAAATACACATACCGTTGTAATCGGGCGAGTTTCTACTTTCAGATGCAACAGGAATTTTTGGGTTAGGTCAATCCGTTCGCGAGATATGGGAGCTTGAAGCCAAGAAATGGTTGAGAAGACAACAAATTTTTCGCAATTCTGCTGTTCCAAACGCTTAACCAGAATGGCCTAGGGAAAAAATACACATACCGTTGTAATCGGGCGAGTTTCTACTTTCAGATGCAATAGGAATTTTTGGGTTAGGTCAATCCGTTCGCGAGATATGGGAGTTTGAAGCCAAGAAATGGTTGAGAAGGCAAAACATTTTTCGCAATTCTGCTGCTCCAAACGCTTAACCAGAATGGCCTAGGGAAAAAATACGCATACCGCTGTAAGCGGGCGAGTTACTACTTTCAGACGCAGCAGGAATTCTTGGGTTCGGTCAATCCGTTCGCGAGATACGGGACTTTGGAGCTAAGAAATGGTTGTGAAGACAACAAATTTTTCGCAATTCTGCTGCTCCAAACGCTTAACCAGAATGGGCTAGGGAAAAATACACATACCGTTGTAATCGGGCGAGTTTCTACTTTCACACGTAACAGGAATTTTTGGGTTAGGTCAATTCGTTCGCGAGATATGGGAGTTTGAAGCCAAGAAATTGTTGAGAAGGCATAAAATTTTTCGCAATTCTGCTGACCCAAACGCTTAACCAGAAAGGCCTAGGGAAAAAATACACATACCGTTGTAATCGGGCGAGTTTCTACTTTCAGATGCAATAGGAATTTTTGGGTTAGGTCAATCTGATCGCGAGATATGGGAGTTTGAAGCTAAGAAATGGTTGAGAAGACAACAAATTTTTCGCAATTCTGCTGTTCCAAACGATTAACCAGAATGGGCTAGGGCAAAAATACACATACCGTTGTAATCGGGCGAGTTTTTACTTTCAGATGCAATAGGAATTTTTGGGTTAGGTCCATCCGTTCGCGAGATATGGTGGTTTGAAGCCAAGAAATGGTTGACAAGGCAAAATATTTTTCGCAATTCTGCTGCTCCAAACGTTTAACCAGAATGGCCCAGGGAAAAAATACACATACTGTTGTAATCGGGCGAGTTTCTACTTTCAGATGCAACAGGAATTTTTGGGATAGGTCAATCCGTTCGCGAGATATGGGAATTTGAAGCCAAGAAATGGTTGCGAAGGCAAAACATTTTTCGCAATTCTGCTGCTCCAAACGCTTAACCAGAATGGCCTAGGGAAAAAATACGCATACCGCTGTAATCGGGCGAGTTACTACTTTCAGACGCAGCAGGAATTTTTGGGTTCGGTCAATCCGTTCGCGAGATACGGGACTTTGAAGCTAAGAAATGGTTGAGAAGACAACAAATTTTTCGCAATTCTGCTGCTCCAAACGCTTAACCAGAAGGGGCTAGGGAAAAAATACACATACAGTTGTAATCGGGCGAGTTTCTACTTTCACACGCAACAGGAATTTTTGGGTCAGGTCAATCCGTTCGCGAGATATGGTGGTTTGAAGCCAAGAAATGGTTGAGAAGGCAAAATATTTTTCGCAATTCTGCTGCTCCAAACGTTTAACCAGAATGGCCCAGGGAAAAAATACACATACCGTTGTAATCGGGCGAGTTTCTACTTTCAGATGCAACAGGAATTTTTGGGATAGGTCAATCCGTTCGCGAGATATGGGAGTTTGAAGCCAAGAAATGGTTGCCAAGGCAAAAAATTTTTCGCAATTCTGCTGCTCCAAACGCTTAACCAGAATGGCCCAGGGAAAAAATACACATACCGTTGTAATCGGGCGAGTTTCTACTTTCAGACGCAATAGGAATTTTTGGGTTAGGTCAATCCGTTCGCGAGATATGGGAGTTTGAAGCCAAGAAATGGTTGAGAAGGCAAAACATTTTTCGCAATTCTGCTGCTCCAAACGCTTAACCAGAATGGCCTAGGGAAAAAATACGCATACCGCTGTAATCGGGCGAGTTACTACTTTCAGACGCAGCAGGAATTTTTGGGTTCGGTCAATCCGTTCGCGAGAAACGGGACTTTGGAGCTAAGAAATGGTTGAGAAGACAACAAATTTTTCGCAATTCTGCTGATCCAAACGCTTAACCAGAATGGCCTAGGGAAAAAATACACCTATCGTTGTAATCGGGCGAGTTTCTACTTTCAGATGCAATAGGAATTTTTGGGTTAGGTTAATCCGTTCGGGGGATATGGGAGTTTGAAGCCAAGAAATGGTTGAAAAGGCAAAACATTTTTCGCAATTCTGCTGCTCCAAACGCTTAACCAGAATGGCCTAGGGAAAAAATACGCATACCGCTGTAATCGGGCGAGTTACTACTTTCAGACGCAGCAGGAATTTTTGGGTTCGGTCAATCCGTTCGCGAGATACGGGACTTTGGAGCTAAGAAATGTTTGAGAAGACAACAAATTTTTCGCAATTCTGCTGATCCAAACGCTTAAACAGAATGGCCTAGGGAAAAAATACACATACCGTTGTAATCGGGCGAGTTTCTACTTTCAGATGCAATAGGAATTTTTGGGTTAGGTCAATCCGTTCGCGAGATATGGGAGTTTGAAGACAAGAAATGGTTGAGAAGCCATACATTTTTTCGCAATTCTGCTGATCCAAACGCTTAACCAGAATGGCATAGGGAAAAAATACACATACCGTTGTAATCGGGCGAGTTTCTACTTTCTGGCGCAGCAGGAATTTTTGAGTTGGGTCAATCCGTTCGCGAGATATGGGACTTTGAAGCCAAGAAATGGTTGAGAAGACAACAAATTTTTCGCAATTCTGCTGCACCAAACGTTTAACCAGAATGGCCCAGGGAAAAAATACACATACTGTTGTAATCGAGCGAGTTTCTACTTTCAGATGCATCAGGAATTTTTGGGTTAGGTCAATCCGTTCGCGAGATATGGGAGTTTGAAGCCAAGAAATGGTTGAGAAGGCAAAAAATTTTTCGCAATTCTGCTGCACCTAACGCTTAACCGGAATGGCCTAGGGAAAAAATTCACATACCGTTGTAATCGGGCGAGTTTCTACTTTCAGATGCAACAGGAATTTTTGGGATAGGTCAATCCGTTCGCGAGATATGGGAGTTTGAAGCCAAGAAATGGTTGCCAAGGCAAAAAATTTTTCGCAATTCTGCTGCTCCAAACGCTTAACCAGAATGGCCTAGGGAAAAAATACACATACCGTTGTAATCGGGCGAGTTCCTACTTTCAGATGCAATAGGAATTTTTGGGTTAGGTCAATCCGTTCGCGAGATATGGGAGTTTGAAGCCAAGAAATGGTTGAGAAGACAACAAATTTTTCGCAACTCTGCTGTTCCAAACGCTTAACCAGAATGGGCTAGGGAAAAAATACACATACCGTTGTAATCGGGCGAGTTTCTATTTTCAGATGCAATAGGAATTTTTGGGTTAGGTCCATCCGTTCGCGAGATATGGTGGTTTGAAGCCAAGAAATGGTTGAGAAGGCAAAATATTTTTCGCAATTCTGCTGCTCCAAACGTTTAACCATAATGGCCCAGGGAAAAAATACACATACCGTTGTAATCGGGCGAGTTTCTACTTTCAGATGCAACAGGAATTTTTGGGTTAGGTCAATCCGTTCGCGAGGTATGGGAGTTTGAAGCCAAGAAATGGTTGAGAAGGCAAAAAATTTTTCGCAATTCTGCTGCTCCTAACGCTTAACCAGAATGGCCTAGGGAAAAAATTCACATACCGTTGTAATCGGGCGAGTTTCTACTTTCAGATGCAACAGGAATTTTTGGGTTAGGTGAATCCGTTCGCGAGATATGGGAGTTTGAAGCCAACGAATGGTTGAGAAGGCAAAACATTTTTCGCAATTCTGCTGCTCCAAACTCTTAACCAGAATGGCCTAGGGAAAAAATACGCATACCGCTGTAATCGGGCGAGTTACTACTTTCAGACGCAGCAGGAATTTTTGGGTTCGGTCAATCCGTTCGCGAGATACGGGACTTTGGAGCTAAGAAATGGTTGAGAAGACAACAAATTTTTCGCAATTGTGCTGATCCAAACGCTTAACCAGAATGGCCTAGGGAAAAAATACACATACCGTCGTAATCGGGCGAGTTTCTACTTTCAGATGCAATAGGAATTTTTGGGTTAGGTCCATCCGTTCGCGAGATATGGTGGTTTGAAGCCAAGAAATGGTTGAGAAGGCAAAATATTTTTCGCAATTCTGCTGCTCCAAACGTTTAACCAGAATGGCCCGGGGAAAAAATACACATACCGTTGTAATCGGGCGAGTTTCTACTTTCAGATGCAACAGGAATTTTTGGGTTAGGTCAATCCGTTCGCGAGGTATGGTAGTTTTAAGCCAAGAAATGGTTGAGAAGGCAAAAAATTTTTCGCAATTCTGCTGCTCCTAACGCTTAACCAGAATGGCCTAGGGAAAAAATTCACATACCGTTGTAATCGGGCGAGTTTCTACTTTCAGATGCAACAGGAATTTTTGGGTTAGGTCAATCCGTTCGCGAGATACGGGACTTTGGAGCTAAGAAATGGTTGAGAAGACAACAAATTTTTCGCAATTGTGCTGATCCAAACGCTTAACCAGAATGGCCTAGGGAAAAAATACACATACCGTTGTAATCGGGCGAGTTTCTACTTTCAGATGCAATAGGAATTTTTGGGTTAGGTCAATCCGTTCGCGAGATATGGGAGTTTGAAGCCAAGAAATGGTTGGGAAGGCAAAACATTTTTCGCAATTCTGCTGCTCCAAACGCTTAACCAGAATGGCCTAGGGAAAAAATACACATACCGTTGTAATCGGGCAAGTTTCTACTTTCAGATGCAACAGGATTTTTGGGTTAGGTCAATCCGTTCGCGAGATATGGGAGTTTGAAGCCAAGAAATGGTTGAGAAGACAACAAATTTTTCGCAATTCTGCTGTTCCAAACGCTTAACCAGAATGGGCTAGGGAAAAAATACACATACCGTCGTAATCGGGCGAGTTTCTACTTTCAGATGCAATAGGAATTTTTGGGTTAGGTCCATCCGTTCGCGAGATATGGTGGTTTGAAGCCAAGAAATGGTTGAGAAGGCAAAATATTTTTCGCAATTCTGCTGCTCCAAACGTTTAACCATAATGGCCCAGGGAAAAAATACACATACCGTTGTAATCGGGCGAGTTTCTACTTTCAGATGCAACAGGAATTTTTGGGTTAGGTCAATCCGTTCGCGAGGTATGGGAGTTTGAAGCCAAGAAATGGTTGAGAAGGCAAAAAATTTTTCGCAATTCTGCTGCTCCTAACGCTTAACCAGAATGGCCTAGGGAAAAAATTCACATACCGTTGTAATCGGGCGAGTTTCTACTTTCAGATGCAACAGGAATTTTTGGGTTAGGTGAATCCGTTCGCGAGATATGGGAGTTTGAAGCCAACGAATGGTTGAGAAGGCAAAACATTTTTCGCAATTCTGCTGCTCCAAACTCTTAACCAGAATGGCCTAGGGAAAAAATACGCATACCGCTGTAATCGGGCGAGTTACTACTTTCAGACGCAGCAGGAATTTTTGGGTTCGGTCAATCCGTTCGCGAGATACGGGACTTTGGAGCTAAGAAATGGTTGAGAAGACAACAAATTTTTCGCAATTGTGCTGATCCAAACGCTTAACCAGAATGGCCTAGGGAAAAAATACACATACCGTCGTAATCGGGCGAGTTTCTACTTTCAGATGCAATAGGAATTTTTGGGTTAGGTCCATCCGTTCGCGAGATATGGTGGTTTGAAGCCAAGAAATGGTTGAGAAGGCAAAATATTTTTCGCAATTCTGCTGCTCCAAACGTTTAACCAGAATGGCCCGGGGAAAAAATACACATACCGTTGTAATCGGGCGAGTTTCTACTTTCAGATGCAACAGGAATTTTTGGGTTAGGTCAATCCGTTCGCGAGGTATGGTAGTTTTAAGCCAAGAAATGGTTGAGAAGGCAAAAAATTTTTCGCAATTCTGCTGCTCCTAACGCTTAACCAGAATGGCCTAGGGAAAAAATTCACATACCGTTGTAATCGGGCGAGTTTCTACTTTCAGATGCAACAGGAATTTTTGGGTTAGGTCAATCCGTTCGCGAGATACGGGACTTTGGAGCTAAGAAATGGTTGAGAAGACAACAAATTTTTCGCAATTGTGCTGATCCAAACGCTTAACCAGAATGGCCTAGGGAAAAAATACACATACCGTTGTAATCGGGCGAGTTTCTACTTTCAGATGCAATAGGAATTTTTGGGTTAGGTCAATCCGTTCGCGAGATATGGGAGTTTGAAGCCAAGAAATGGTTGGGAAGGCAAAACATTTTTCGCAATTCTGCTGCTCCAAACGCTTAACCAGAATGGCCTAGGGAAAAAATACACATACCGTTGTAATCGGGCAAGTTTCTACTTTCAGATGCAACAGGAATTTTTGGGTTAGGTCAATCCGTTCGCGAGATATGGGAGTTTGAAGCCAAGAAATGGTTGAGAAGACAACAAATTTTTCGCAATTCTGCTGTTCCAAACGCTTAACCAGAATGGGCTAGGGAAAAAATACACATACCGTCGTAATCGGGCGAGTTTCTACTTTCAGATGCAATAGGAATTTTTGGGTTAGGTCCATCCGTTCGCGAGATATGGTGGTTTGAAGCCAAGAAATGGTTGAGAAGGCAAAATATTTTTCGCAATTCTGCTGCTCCAAACGTTTAACCAGAATGGCCCGGGGAAAAAAATACACATACCGTTGTAATCGGGCGAGTTTCTACTTTCAGATGCAACAGGAATTTTTGGGTTAGGTCAATCCGTTCGCGAGATACGGGACTTTGGAGCTAAGAAATGGTTGAGAAGACAACAAATTTTTCGCAATTCTGCTGATCCAAACGCTTAACCAGAATGGCCTAGGGAAAAAATACACATACCGTTGTAATCGGGCGAGTATCTACTTTCAGATGCAATAGGAATTTTTGGGTTAGGTCAATCCGTTCGCGAGATATGGGAGTTTGAAGCCAAGAAATGGTTGAGAAGGCAAAACATTTTTCGCAATTCTGCTGCTCCAAACGCTTAACCAGAATGGCCTAGGGAAAAAATACGCATACCGCTGTAATCGGGCGAGTTACTACTTTCAGACGCAGCAGGAATTTTTGGGTTCGGTCAATCCGTTCGCGAGATACGGGACTTTGGAGCTAAGAAATGGTTGTGAAGACAACAAATTTTTCGCAATTCTGCTGCTCCAAACGCTTAACCAGAATGGGCTAGGGAAAAATACACATACCGTTGTAATCGGGCGAGTTTCTACTTTCACACGTAACAGGAATTTTTGGGTTAGGTCAATTCGTTCGCGAGATATGGGAGTTTGAAGCCAAGAAATGGTTGAGAAGGCATAAAATTTTTCGCAATTCTGCTGACCCAAACGCTTAACCAGAAAGGCCTAGGGAAAAAATACACATACCGTTGTAATCGGGCGAGTTTCTACTTTCAGATGCAATAGGAATTTTTGGGTTAGGTCAATCTGTTCGCGAGATATGGGAGTTTGAAGCTAAGAAATGGTTGAGAAGACAACAAATTTTTCGCAATTCTGCTGTTCCAAACGATTAACCAGAATGGGCTAGGGAAAAAATACACATACCGTTGTAATCGGGCGAGTTTCTACTTTCAGATGCAACAGGAATTTTTGGGTTAGGTCACGCCGTTCGCGAGATATGGGAGTTTGAAGCCAAGAAATGGTTGAGAAGGCAAAATATTTTTCGCAATTCTGCTGCTCCAAACGTTTAACCAGAATGGCCCAGGGAAAAAATACACATACCGTTGTAATCGGGCGAGTTTCTACTTTCAGATGCAACAGGAATTTTTGGGTTAGGTCAATCCGTTCGCGAGATATGGGAGTTTGAAGCCAAGAAATGGTTGAGAAGGCAAAACATTTTTCGCAATTCTGCTGCTCCAAACTGTTAACCAGAATGGCCTAGGGAAAAAATACGCATACCGCTGTAATCGGGCGAGTTACTACTTTCAGACGCAGCAGGAATTTTTGGGTTCGGTCAATCCGTTCGCTAGATACGGGACTTTGGAGCTAAGAAATGGTTGAGAAGACAACAAATTTTTCGCAATTCTGCTGATCCAAACGCTTAACCAGAATGGCCTAGGGAAAAAATACACATACCGTTGTAATCGGGCGAGTTTCTACTTTCAGATGCAATAGGAATTTTTGGGTTAGGTCAATCCGTTCGCGAGATATGGGAGTTTGAAGCCAAGAAATGGTTGAGAAGGCAAAACATTTTTCGCAATTCTGCTGCTCCAAACGCTTAACCAGAATGGCCTAGGGAAAAAATACACATACCGTTGTAATCGGGCGAGTTTCTACTTTCAGATGCAACAGGAATTTTTGGGTTAGGTCAATCCGTTCGCGAGATATGGGAGTTTGAAGCCAAGAAATGGTTGAGAAGACAACAAATTTTTCGCAATTCTGCTGTTCCAAACGCTTAACCAGAATGGGCTAGGGAAAAAATACACACACCGTTGTAATCGGGCGAGTTTCTACCTTCAGATGCAATAGGAATTTTTGGGTTAGGTCCATCCGTTCGCGAGATATGGTGGTTTGAAGCCAAGAAATGGTTGAGAAGGCAAAATATTTTTCGCAATTCTGCTGCTCCAAACGTTTAACCAGAATGGCCCAGGGAAAAAAAAAACATACCGTTGTAATCGGGCGAGTTTCTACTTTCAGATGCAACAGGAATTTTTGGGTTAGGTCAATCCGTTCGCGAGGTATGGGAGTTTGAAGCCAAGAAATGGTTGAGAAGGCAAAAAATTTTTCGCAATTCTGCTGCTCCTAACGCTTAACCAGAATGGCCTAGGGAAAAAATTCACATACCGTTGTAATCGGGCGAGTTTCTACTTTTAGATGCAACAGGAATTTTTGGGTTAGGTCAATCCGTTCGAGAGATATGGGAGTTTGAAGCCAAGAAATGGTTGAGAAGGCAAAACATTTTTCGCAATTCTGCTGCTCCAAACGCTTAACCAGAATGGCCTAGGGAAAAAATACACATACCGTTGTAATCGGGCGAGTTTCTACTTTCAGATGCAACAGGAATTTTTGGGTTAGGTCAATCCGTTCGCGAGATATGGGAGTTTGAAGCCAAGAAATGGTTGAGAAGACAACAAATTTTTCGCAATTCTGCTGTTCCAAACGCTTAACCAGAATGGGCTAGGGAAAAAATACACACACCGTTGTAATCGGGCGAGTTTCTACCTTCAGATGCAATAGGAATTTTTGGGTTAGGTCCATCCGTTCGCGAGATATGGTGGTTTGAAGCCAAGAAATGGTTGAGAAGGCAAAATATTTTTCGCAATTCTGCTGCTCCAAACGTTTAACCAGAATGGCCCAGGGAAAAAAAAAACATACCGTTGTAATCGGGCGAGTTTCTACTTTCAGATGCAACAGGAATTTTTGGGTTAGGTCAATCCGTTCGCGAGGTATGGGAGTTTGAAGCCAAGAAATGGTTGAGAAGGCAAAAAATTTTTCGCAATTCTGCTGCTCCTAACGCTTAACCAGAATGGCCTAGGGAAAAAATTCACATACCGTTGTAATCGGGCGAGTTTCTACTTTCAGATGCAACAGGAATTTTTGGGTTAGGTCAATCCGTTCGAGAGATATGGGAGTTTGAAGCCAAGAAATGGTTGAGAAGGCAAAACATTTTTCGCAATTCTGCTGCTCCAAACGCTTAACCAGAATGGCCTAGGGAAAAAATACGCATACCGCTGTAATCGGGCGAGTTACTACTTTCAGACGCAGCAGGAATTTTTGGGTTTGGTCAATCCGTTCGCGAGATACGGGACTTTGGAGCTAAGAAATGGTTGAGAAGACAACAAATTTTTCGCAATTCTGCTGATCCAAACGCTTAACCAGAATGGCCTAGGGAAAAAATACACATACCGTTGTAATCGGGCGAGTTTCTACTTTCAGATGCAATAGGAATTTTTGGGTTAGGTCAATCCGTTCGCGAGATATGGGAGTTTGAAGCCAAGAAATGGTTGAGAAGGCAAAACATTTTTCGCAATTCTGCTGCTCCAAACGCTTAACCAGAATGGCCTAGGGAAAAAATACGCATACCGCTGTAATCGGGCGAGTTACTACTTTCAGACGCAGCAGGAATTCTTGGGTTCGGTCAATCCGTTCGCGAGATACGGGACTTTGGAGCTAAGAAATGGTTGTGAAGACAACAAATTTTTCGCAATTCTGCTGCTCCAAACACTTAACCAGAATGGGCTAGGGAAAAATACACATACCGTTGTAATCGGGCGAGTTTCTACTTTCAGATGCAATAGGAATTTTTGGGTTAGGTCAATCCGTTCGCGAGATATGGGAGTTTGAAGCCAAGAAATGGTTGGGAAGGCAAGACATTTTTCGCAATTCTGCTGCTCCAAACGCTTAACCAGAATGGCCTAGGGAAAAAATACACATACCGTTGTAATCGGGCAAGTTTCTACTTTCAGATGCAACAGGAATTTTTGGGTTAGGTCAATCCGTTCGCGAGATATGGGAGTTTGAAGCCAAGAAATGGTTGAGAAGACAACAAATTTTTCGCAATTCTGCTGTTCCAAACGCTTAACCAGAATGGGCTAGGGAAAAAATACACATACCGTCGTAATCGGGCGAGTTTCTACTTTCAGATGCAATAGGAATTTTTGGGTTAGGTCCATCCGTTCGCGAGATATGGTGGTTTGAAGCCAAGAAATGGTTGAGAAGGCAAAATATTTTTCGCAATTCTGCTGCTCCAAACGTTTAACCAGAATGGCCCGGGGAAAAAATACACATACCGTTGTAATCGGGCGAGTTTCTACTTTCAGATGCAACAGGAATTTTTGGGTTAGGTCAATCCGTTCGCGAGGTATGGGAGTTTTAAGCCAAGAAATGGTTGAGAAGGCAAAAAATTTTTCGCAATTCTGCTGCTCCTAACGCTTAACCAGAATGGCCTAGGGAAAAAATTCACATACCGTTGTAATCGGGCGAGTTTCTACTTTCAGATGCAACAGGAATTTTTGGGTTAGGTCAATCCGTTCGCGAGATATGGGAGTTTGAAGCCAAGAAATGGTTGAGAAGGCAAAACATTTTTCGCAATTCTGCTGCTCCAAACGCTTAACCAGAATGGCCTAGGGAAAAAATACGCATACCGCTGTAATCGGGCGAGTTACTACTTTCAGACGCAGCAGGAATTTTTGGGTTCGGTCAATCCGTTCGCGAGATACGGGACTTTGGAGCTAAGAAATGGTTGAGAAGACAACAAATTTTTCGCAATTCTGCTGATCCAAACGCTTAACCAGAATGGCCTAGGGAAAAAATACACATACCGTTGTAATCGGGCGAGTATCTACTTTCAGATGCAATAGGAATTTTTGGGTTTGGTCAATCCGTTCGCGAGATATGGGAGTTTGAAGCCAAGAAATGGTTGAGAAGGCAAAACATTTTTCGCAATTCTGCTGCTCCAAACGCTTAACCAGAATGGCCTAGGGAAAAAATACGCATACCGCTGTAATCGGGCGAGTTACTACTTTCAGACGCAGCAGGAATTTTTGGGTTCGGTCAATCCGTTCGCGAGATACGGGACTTTGGAGCTAAGAAATGGTTGTGAAGACAACAAATTTTTCGCAATTCTGCTGCTCCAAACGCTTAACCAGAATGGGCTAGGGAAAAATACACATACCGTTGTAATCGGGCGAGTTTCTACTTTCACACGTAACAGGAATTTTTGGGTTAGGTCAATTCGTTCGCGAGATATGGGAGTTTGAAGCCAAGAAATGGTTGAGAAGGCATAAAATTTTTCGCAATTCTGCTGCTCCAAACGTTTAACCAGAATGGCCCAGGGAAAAAAAAAACATACCGTTGTAATCGGGCGAATTTCTACTTTCAGATGCAACAGGAATTTTTGGGTTAGGTCAATCCGTTCGCGAGGTATGGGAGTTTGAAGCCAAGAAATGGTTGAGAAGGCAAAAAATTTTTCGCAATTCTGCTGCTCCTAACGCTTAACCAGAATGGCCTAGGGAAAAAATTCACATACCGTTGTAATCGGGCGAGTTTCTACTTTCAGATGCAACAGGAATTTTTGGGTTAGGTCAATCCGTTCGAGAGATATGGGAGTTTGAAGCCAAGAAATGGTTGAGAAGGCAAAACATTTTTCGCAATTCTGCTGCTCCAAACGCTTAACCAGAATGGCCTAGGGAAAAAATACGCATACCGCTGTAATCGGGCGAGTTACTACTTTCAGACGCAGCAGGAATTTTTGGGTTTGGTCAATCCGTTCGCGAGATACGGGACTTTGGAGCTAAGAAATGGTTGAGAAGACAACAAATTTTTCGCAATTCTGCTGATCCAAACGCTTAACCAGAATGGCCTAGGGAAAAAATACACATACCGTTGTAATCGGGCGAGTTTCTACTTTCAGATGCAATAGGAATTTTTGGGTTAGGTCAATCCGTTCGCGAGATATGGGAGTTTGAAGCCAAGAAATGGTTGAGAAGGCAAAACATTTTTCGCAATTCTGCTGCTCCAAACGCTTAACCAGAATGGCCTAGGGAAAAAATACGCATACCGCTGTAATCGGGCGAGTTACTACTTTCAGACGCAGCAGGAATTCTTGGGTTCGGTCAATCCGTTCGCGAGATACGGGACTTTGGAGCTAAGAAATGGTTGTGAAGACAACAAATTTTTCGCAATTCTGCTGCTCCAAACACTTAACCAGAATGGGCTAGGGAAAAATACACATACCGTTGTAATCGGGCGAGTTTCTACTTTCAGATGCAATAGGAATTTTTGGGTTAGGTCAATCCGTTCGCGAGATATGGGAGTTTGAAGCCAAGAAATGGTTGGGAAGGCAAGACATTTTTCGCAATTCTGCTGCTCCAAACGCTTAACCAGAATGGCCTAGGGAAAAAATACACATACCGTTGTAATCGGGCAAGTTTCTACTTTCAGATGCAACAGGAATTTTTGGGTTAGGTCAATCCGTTCGCGAGATATGGGAGTTTGAAGCCAAGAAATGGTTGAGAAGACAACAAATTTTTCGCAATTCTGCTGTTCCAAACGCTTAACCAGAATGGGCTAGGGAAAAAATACACATACCGTCGTAATCGGGCGAGTTTCTACTTTCAGATGCAATAGGAATTTTTGGGTTAGGTCCATCCGTTCGCGAGATATGGTGGTTTGAAGCCAAGAAATGGTTGAGAAGGCAAAATATTTTTCGCAATTCTGCTGCTCCAAACGTTTAACCAGAATGGCCCGGGGAAAAAATACACATACCGTTGTAATCGGGCGAGTTTCTACTTTCAGATGCAACAGGAATTTTTGGGTTAGGTCAATCCGTTCGCGAGGTATGGGAGTTTTAAGCCAAGAAATGGTTGAGAAGGCAAAAAATTTTTCGCAATTCTGCTGCTCCTAACGCTTAACCAGAATGGCCTAGGGAAAAAATTCACATACCGTTGTAATCGGGCGAGTTTCTACTTTCAGATGCAACAGGAATTTTTGGGTTAGGTCAATCCGTTCGCGAGATATGGGAGTTTGAAGCCAAGAAATGGTTGAGAAGGCAAAACATTTTTCGCAATTCTGCTGCTCCAAACGCTTAACCAGAATGGCCTAGGGAAAAAATACGCATACCGCTGTAATCGGGCGAGTTACTACTTTCAGACGCAGCAGGAATTTTTGGGTTCGGTCAATCCGTTCGCGAGATACGGGACTTTGGAGCTAAGAAATGGTTGAGAAGACAACAAATTTTTCGCAATTCTGCTGATCCAAACGCTTAACCAGAATGGCCTAGGGAAAAAATACACATACCGTTGTAATCGGGCGAGTATCTACTTTCAGATGCAATAGGAATTTTTGGGTTTGGTCAATCCGTTCGCGAGATATGGGAGTTTGAAGCCAAGAAATGGTTGAGAAGGCAAAACATTTTTCGCAATTCTGCTGCTCCAAACGCTTAACCAGAATGGCCTAGGGAAAAAATACGCATACCGCTGTAATCGGGCGAGTTACTACTTTCAGACGCAGCAGGAATTTTTGGGTTCGGTCAATCCGTTCGCGAGATACGGGACTTTGGAGCTAAGAAATGGTTGTGAAGACAACAAATTTTTCGCAATTCTGCTGCTCCAAACGCTTAACCAGAATGGGCTAGGGAAAAATACACATACCGTTGTAATCGGGCGAGTTTCTACTTTCACACGTAACAGGAATTTTTGGGTTAGGTCAATTCGTTCGCGAGATATGGGAGTTTGAAGCCAAGAAATGGTTGAGAAGGCATAAAATTTTTCGCAATTCTGCTGACCCAAACGCTTAACCAGAAAGGCCTAGGGAAAAAATACACATACCGTTGTAATCGGGCGAGTTTCTACTTTCAGATGCAATAGGAATTTTTGGGTTAGGTCAATCTGTTCGCGAGATATGGGAGTTTGAAGCTAAGAAATGGTTGAGAAGACAACAAATTTTTCGCAATTCTGCTGTTCCAAAAGATTAACCAGAATGGGCTAGGGAAAAAATACACATACCGTTGTAATCGGGCGAGTTTCTACTTTCAGATGCAACAGGAATTTTTGGGTTAGGTCAATCCGTTCGCGAGATATGGGAGTTTGAAGCCAAGAAATGGTTGAGAAGGCAAAACATTTTTCGCAATTCTGCTGCTCCAAACTCTTAACCAGAATGGCCTAGGGAAAAAATACGCATACCGCTGTAATCGGGCGAGTTACTACTTTCAGACGCAGCAGGAATTTTTGGGTTCGGTCAATCCGTTCGCTAGATACGGGACTTTGGAGCTAAGAAATGGTTGAGAAGACAACAAATTTTTCGCAATTCTGCTGATCCAAACGCTTAACCAGAATGGCCTAGGGAAAAAATACACATACCGTTGTAATCGGGCGAGTTTCTACTTTCAGATGCAATAGGAATTTTTGGGTTAGGTCAATCCGTTCGCGAGATATGGGAGTTTGAAGCCAAGAAATGGTTGAGAAGGCAAAACATTTTTCGCAATTCTGCTGCTCCAAACGCTTAACCAGAATGGCCTAGGGAAAAAATACACATACCGTTGTAATCGGGCGAGTTTCTACTTTCAGATGCAACAGGAATTTTTGGGTTAGGTCAATCCGTTCGCGAGATATGGGAGTTTGAAGCCAAGAAATGGTTGAGAAGACAACAAATTTTTCGCAATTCTGCTGTTCCAAACGCTTAACCAGAATGGGCTAGGGAAAAAATACACACACCGTTGTAATCGGGCGAGTTTCTACCTTCAGATGCAATAGGAATTTTTGGGTTAGGTCCATCCGTTCGCGAGATATGGTGGTTTGAAGCCAAGAAATGGTTGAGAAGGCAAAATATTTTTCGCAATTCTGCTGCTCCAAACGTTTAACCAGAATGGCCCAGGGAAAAAAAAAACATACCGTTGTAATCGGGCGAGTTTCTACTTTCAGATGCAACAGGAATTTTTGGGTTAGGTCAATCCGTTCGCGAGGTATGGGAGTTTGAAGCCAAGAAATGGTTGAGAAGGCAAAAAATTTTTCGCAATTCTGCTGCTCCTAACGCTTAACCAGAATGGCCTAGGGAAAAAATTCACATACCGTTGTAATCGGGCGAGTTTCTACTTTCAGATGCAACAGGAATTTTTGGGTTAGGTCAATCCGTTCGAGAGATATGGGAGTTTGAAGCCAAGAAATGGTTGAGAAGGCAAAACATTTTTCGCAATTCCGCTGCTCCAAACGCTTAACCAGAATGGCCTAGGGAAAAAATACGCATACCCCTGTAATCGGGCGAGTTACTACTTTCAGACGCAGCAGGAATTTTTGGGTTCGGTCAATCCGTTCGCGAGATACGGGACTTTGGAGCTAAGAAATGGTTGAGAAGACAACAAATTTTTCGCAATTCTGCTGATCCAAACGCTTAACCAGAATGGCCTAGGGAAAAAATACACATACCGTTGTAATCGGGCGAGCTTCTACTTTCAGATGCAATAGGAATTTTTGGGTTAGGTCAATCTGTTCGCGAGATATGGGAGTTTGAAGCTAAGAAATGGTTGAGAAGACAACAAATTTTTCGCAATTCTGCTGTTCCAAACGATTAACCAGAATGGGCTAGGGCCAAAATACACATACCGTTGTAATCGGGCGAGTTTTTACTTTCAGATGCAATAGGAATTTTTGGGTTAGGTCAATCTGTTCGCGAGATATGGGAGTTTGAAGCTAAGAAATGGTTGTGAAGACAACAAATTTTTCGCAATTCTGCTGCTCCAAACGCTTAACCAGAATGGGCTAGGGAAAAATACACATACCGTTGTAATCGGGCGAGTTTCTACTTTCACACGTAACAGGAATTTTTGGGTTAGGTCAATTCGTTCGCGAGATATGGGAGTTTGAAGCCAAGAAATTGTTGAGAAGGCATAAAATTTTTCGCAATTCTGCTGACCCAAACGCTTAACCAGAAAGGCCTAGGGAAAAAATACACATACCGTTGTAATCGGGCGAGTTTCTACTTTCAGATGCAATAGGAATTTTTGGGTTAGGTCAATCTGTTCGCGAGATATGGGAGTTTGAAGCTAAGAAATGGTTGAGAAGACAACAAATTTTTCGCAATTCTGCTGTTCCAAACGATTAACCAGAATGGGCTAGGGCCAAAATACACATACCGTTGTAATCGGGCGAGTTTTTACTTTCAGATGCAATAGGAATTTTTGGGTTAGGTCCATCCGTTCGCGAGATATGGTGGTTTGAAGCCAAGAAATGGTTGAGAAGGCAAAATATTTTTCGCAATTCTGCTGCTCCAAACGTTTAACCAGAATGGCCCAGGGAAAAAATACACATACCGTTGTAATCGGGCGAGTTTCTACTTTCAGACGCAACAGGAATTTTTGGGTTAGGTCAATCCGTTCGCGAGGTATGGGAGTTTGAAGCCAAGAAATGGTTGAGAAGGCAAAACATTTTTCGCAATTCTGCTGCTCCTAACGCTTAACCAGAATGGCCTAGGGAAAAAATTCACATCCCGTTGTAATCGGGCGAGTTTCTACTTTCAGATGCAACAGGAATTTTTGGGTTAGGTCAATCCGTTCGCGAGATATGGGAGTTTGAAGCCAAGAAATGGTTGAGAAGGCAAAACATTTTTCGCAATTCTGCTGCTCCAAACGCTTAACCAGAATGCCCTAGGGAAAAAATACGCATACCGCTGTAATCGGGCGAGTTACTACTTTCAGACGCAGCAGGAATTTTTGGGTTCGGTCAATCCGTTCGCGAGATACGGGACTTTGGAGCTGAGAAATGGTTGAGAAGACAACAAATTTTTCGCAATTCTGCTGATCCAAACGCTTAACCAGAATGGCCTAGGGAAAAAATACACATACCGTTGTAATCGGGCGAGTTTCTACTTTCAGATGCAATAGGAATTTTTGGGTTATGTCAATCCGTTCGCGAGATATGGGAGTTTGAAGCCAAGAAATGGTTGAGAAGGCAAAACATTTTTCGCAATTCTGCTGCTCCAAACGCTTAACCAGAAAGGCCTAGGGAAAAAATACGCATACCGCTGTAATCGGGCGAGTTACTACTTTCAGACGCAGCAGGAATTTTTGGGTTCGGTCAATCCGTTCGCGAGATACGGGACTTTGGAGCTAAGAAATGGTTGTGAAGACAACAAATTTTTCGCAATTCTGCTGCTCCAAACGCTTAACCAGAATGGGCTAGGGAAAAATACACATACCGTTGTAATCGGGCGAGTTTCTACTTTCAGATGCAACAGGAATTTTTGGGTTAGGTCAATTCGTTCGCGAGATATGGGAGTTTGAAGCCAAGAAATGGTTGAGAAGGCAAAACATTTTTCGCAATTCTGCTGCTCCAAACGCTTAACCAGAATGGCCTAGGGAAAAAATACGCATACCGCTGTAATCGGGCGAGTTACTACTTTCAGACGCAGCAGGAATTCTTGGGTTCGGTCAATCCGTTCGCGAGATACGGGACTTTGGAGCTAAGAAATGGTTGTGAAGACAACAAATTTTTCGCAATTCTGCTGCTCCAAACGCTTAACCAGAATGGGCTAGGGAAAAATACACATACCGTTGTAATCGGGCGAGTTTCTACTTTCACACGTAACAGGAATTTTTGGGTTAGGTCAATTCGTTCGCGAGATATGGGAGTTTGAAGCCAAGAAATTGTTGAGAAGGCATAAAATTTTTCGCAATTCTGCTGACCCAAACGCTTAACCAGAAAGGCCTAGGGAAAAAATACACATACCGTTGTAATCGGGCGAGTTTCTACTTTCAGATGCAATAGGAATTTTTGGGTTAGGTCAATCTGTTCGCGAGATATGGGAGTTTGAAGCTAAGAAATGGTTGAGAAGACAACAAATTTTTCGCAATTCTGCTGTTCCAAACGATTAACCAGAATGGGCTAGGGCAAAAATACACATACCGTTGTAATCGGGCGAGTTTTTACTTTCAGATGCAATAGGAATTTTTGGGTTAGGTCCATCCGTTCGCGAGATATGGTGGTTTGAAGCCAAGAAATGGTTGAGAAGGCAAAATATTTTTCGCAATTCTGCTGCTCCAAACGTTTAACCAGAATGGCCCAGGGAAAAAATACACATACCGTTGTAATCGGGCGAGTTTCTACTTTCAGACGCAACAGGAATTTTTGGGTTAGGTCAATCCGTTCGCGAGGTATGGGAGTTTGAAGCCAAGAAATGGTTGAGAAGGCAAAACATTTTTCGCAATTCTGCTGCTCCTAACGCTTAACCAGAATGGCCTAGGGAAAAAATTCACATCCCGTTGTAATCGGGCGAGTTTCTACTTTCAGATGCAACAGGAATTTTTGGGTTAGGTCAATCCGTTCGCGAGATATGGGAGTTTGAAGCCAAGAAATGGTTGAGAAGGCAAAACATTTTTCGCAATTCTGCTGCTCCAAACGCTTAACCAGAATGGCCTAGGGAAAAAATACGCATACCGCTGTAATCGGGCGAGTTACTACTTTCAGACGCAGCAGGAATTTTTGGGTTCGGTCAAACCGTTCGCGAGATACGGGACTTTGGAGCTGAGAAATGGTTGAGAAGACAACACATTTTTCGCAATTCTGCTGATCCAAACGCTTAACCAGAATGGCCTAGGGAAAAAATACACATACCGTTGTAATCGGGCGAGTTTCTACTTTCAGATGCAATAGGAATTTTTGGGTTATGTCAATCCGTTCGCGAGATATGGGAGTTTGAAGCCAAGAAATGGTTGAGAAGGCAAAACATTTTTCGCAATTCTGCTGCTCCAAACGCTTAACCAGAAAGGCCTAGGGAAAAAATACGCATACCGCTGTAATCGGGCGAGTTACTACTTTCAGACGCAGCAGGAATTTTTGGGTTCGGTCAATCCGTTCGCGAGATACGGGACTTTGGAGCTAAGAAATGGTTGTGAAGACAACAAATTTTTCGCAATTCTGCTGCTCCAAACGCTTAACCAGAATGGGCTAGGGAAAAATACACATACCGTTGTAATCGGGCGAGTTTCTACTTTCACACGTAACAGGAATTTTTGGGTTAGGTCAATTCGTTCGCGAGATATGGGAGTTTGAAGCCAAGAAATGGTTGAGAAGGCATAAAATTTTTCGCAATTCTGCTGACCCAAACGCTTAACCAGAAAGGCCTAGGGAAAAAATACACATACCGTTGTAATCGGGCGAGTTTCTACTTTCAGATGCAATAGGAACTTTGGGTTAGGTCATTCCGTTCGCGAGATATGGGAATTTGAAGCCAAGAAATGGTTGAGAAGGCAAAACATTTTTCGCAATTCTGCTGCTCCAAACGCTTAACCAGAATGGCCTAGGGAAAAAATTCGCATACCGCTGTAATCGGGCGAGTTACTACTTTCAGACGCAGCAGGAATTTTTGGGTTCGGTCAATCCGTTCGCGAGATACGGGACTTTGAAGCTAAGAAATGGTTGAGAAAACAACAAATTTTTCGCAATTCTGCTGCTCCAAACGCTTAACCAGAAGGGGCTAGGGAAAAAATACACATACCGTTGTAATCGGGCGAGTTTCTACTTTCACACGCAACAGGAATTTTTGGGTTAGGTCAATTCGTTCGCGAGATATGGGAGTTTGAAGCCAAGAAATTGTTGAGAAGGCATAAAATTTTTCGCAATTCTGCTGACCCAAACGCTTAACCAGAAAGGCCTAGGGAAAAAATACACATACCGTTCTAATCGGGCGAGTTTCTACTTTCAGATGCAATAGGAATTTTTGGGTTAGGTCAATCTGTTCGCGAGATATGGGAGTTTGAAGCTAAGAAATGGTTGAGAAGACAACAAATTTTTCGCAATTCTGCTGTTCCAAACGATTAACCAGAATGGGCTAGGGCAAAAATACACATACCGTTGTAATCGGGCGAGTTTTTACTTTCAGATGCAATAGGAATTTTTGGGTTAGGTCCATCCGTTCGCGAGATATGGTGGTTTGAAGCCAAGAAATGGTTGAGAAGGCAAAATATTTTTCGCAATTCTGCTGCTCCAAACGTTTAACCAGAATGGCCCAGGGAAAAAATACACATACCGTTGTAATCGGGCGAGTTTCTACTTTCAGACGCAACAGGAATTTTTGGGTTATGTCAATCCGTTCGCGAGGTATGGGAGTTTGAAGCCAAGAAATGGTTGAGAAGGCAAAACATTTTTCGCAATTCTGCTGCTCCTAACGCTTAACCAGAATGGCCTAGGGAAAAAATTCACATCCCGTTGTAATCGGGCGAGTTTCTACTTTCAGATGCAACAGGAATTTTTGGGTTAGGTCAATCCGTTCGCGAGATATGGGAGTTTGAAGCCAAGAAATGGTTGAGAAGGCAAAACATTTTTCGCAATTCTGCTGCTCCAAACGCTTAACCAGAATGGCCTAGGGAAAAAATACGCATACCGCTGTAATCGGGCGAGTTACTACTTTCAGACGCAGCAGGAATTTTTGGGTTCGGTCAATCCGTTCGCGAGATACGGGACTTTGGAGCTGAGAAATGGTTGAGAAGACAACACATTTTTCGCAATTCTGCTGATCCAAACGCTTAACCAGAATGGCCTAGGGAAAAAATACACATACCGTTGTAATCGGGCGAGTTTCTACTTTCAGATGCAATAGGAATTTTTGGGTTATGTCAATCCGTTCGCGAGATATGGGAGTTTGAAGCCAAGAAATGGTTGAGAAGGCAAAACATTTTTCGCAATTCTGCTGCTCCAAACGCTTAACCAGAAAGGCCTAGGGAAAAAATACGCATACCGCTGTAATCGGGCGAGTTACTACTTTCAGACGCAGCAGGAATTTTTGGGTTCGGTCAATCCGTTCGCGAGATACGGGACTTTGGAGCTAAGAAATGGTTGTGAAGACAACAAATTTTTCGCAATTCTGCTGCTCCAAACGCTTAACCAGAATGGGCTAGGGAAAAATACACATACCGTTGTAAGCGGGCGAGTTTCTACTTTCACACGTAACAGGAATTTTTGGGTTAGGTCAATTCGTTCGCGAGATATGGGAGTTTGAAGCCAAGAAATGGTTGAGAAGGCATAAAATTTTTCGCAATTCTGCTGACCCAAACGCTTAACCAGAAAGGCCTAGGGAAAAAATACACATACCGTTGTAATCGGGCGAGTTTCTACTTTCAGATGCAATAGGAACTTTGGGTTAGGTCAATCCGTTCGCGAGATATGGGAATTTGAAGCCAAGAAATGGTTGAGAAGGCAAAACATTTTTCGCAATTCTGCTGCTCCAAACGCTTAACCAGAATGGCCTAGGGAAAAAATTCGCATACCGCTGTAATCGGGCGAGTTACTACTTTCAGACGCAGCAGGAATTTTTGGGTTCGGTCAATCCGTTCGCGAGATACGGGACTTTGAAGCTAAGAAATGGTTGAGAAAACAACAAATTTTTCGCAATTCTGCTGCTCCAAACGCTTAACCAGAAGGGGCTAGGGAAAAAATACACATACCGTTGTAATCGGGCGAGTTTCTACTTTCACACGCAACAGGAATTTTTGGGTTAGGTCAATCCGTTCGCGAGATATGGTGGTTTGAAGCCAAGAAATGGTTGAGAAGGCAAAATATTTTTCGCAATTCTGCTGCTCCAAACGTTTAACCAGAATGGCCCAGGGAAAAAATACACATACCGTTGTAATCGGGCGAGTTTCTACTTTCAGATGCAACAGGAATTTTTGGGATAGGTCAATCCGTTCGCGAGATATGGGAGTTTGAAGCCAAGAAATGGTTGCCAAGGCAAAAAATTTTTCGCAATTCTGCTGCTCCAAACGCTTAACCAGAATGGCCCAGGGAAAAAATACACATACCGTTGTAATCGGGCGAGTTTCTACTTTCAGATGCAACAGGAATTTTTGGGTTAGGTCAATCCGTTCGCGAGGTATGGGAGTTTGAAGCCAAGAAATGGTTGAGAAGGCAAAAAATTTTTCGCAATTCTGCTGCTCCTAACGCTTAACCAGAATGGCCTAGGGAAAAAATTCACATACCGTTGTAATCGGGCGAGTTTCTACTTTCAGATGCAACAGGAATTTTTGGGTTAGGTCAATCCGTTCGCGAGATATGGGAGTTTGAAGCCAAGAAATGGTTGAGAAGGCAAAACATTTTTCGCAATTCTGCTGCTCCAAACTCTTAACCAGAATGGCCTAGGGAAAAAATACGCATACCGCTGTAATCGGGCGAGTTACTACTTTCAGACGCAGCAGGAATTTTTGGGTTCGGTCAATCCGTTCGCGAGATACGGGACTTTGGAACTAAGAAATGGTTGAGAAGACAACAAATTTTTCGCAATTCTGCTGATCCAAACGCTTAACCAGAATGGCCTAGGGAAAAAATACACATACCGTTGTAATCGGGCGAGTTTCTACTTTCAGATGCAATAGGAATTTTTGGGTTAGGTCAATCCGTTCGCGAGATATGGGAGTTTGAAGCCAAGAAATGGTTGAGAAGGCAAAACATTTTTCGCAATTCTGCTGCTCCAAACGCTTAACCAGAATGGCCTAGGGAAAAAATACACATACCGTTGTAATCGGGCGAGTTTCTACTTTCAGATGCAACAGGAATTTTTGGTTAGGTCAATCCGTTCGCGAGATATGGGAGTTTGAAGCCAAGAAATGGTTGAGAAGGCAACAAATTTTTCGCAATTCTGCTGTTCCAAACGCTTAACCAGAATGGGCTAGGGAAAAAATACACATACCGTTGTAATCGGGCGAGTTTCTACTTTCAGATGCAATAGGAATTTTTGGGTTAGGTCCATCCGTTCGCGAGATATGGTGGTTTGAAGCCAAGAAATGGTTGAGAAGGCAAAATATTTTTCGCAATTCTGCTGCTCCAAACGTTTAACCAGAATGGCCCAGGGAAAAAATACACATACCGTTGTAATCGGGCGAGTTTCTACTTTCAGATGCAACAGGAATTTTTGGGTTAGGTCAATCCGTTCGCGAGGTATGGGAGTTTGAAGCCAAGAAATGGTTGAGAAGGCAAAAAATTTTTCGCAATTCTGCTGCTCCTAACGCTTAACCAGAATGGCCTAGGGAAAAAATTCACATACCGTTGTAATCGGGCGAGTTTCTACTTTCAGATGCAACAGGAATTTTTGGGTTAGGTCAATCCGTTCGCGAGATATGGGAGTTTGAAGCCAAGAAATGGTTGAGAAAGCAAAACATTTTTCGCAATTCTGCTGCTCCAAACGTTTAACCAGAATGGTCTAGGGAAAAAATACGCATACCGCTGTAATCGGGCGAGTTACTACTTTCAGACGCAGCAGGAATTTTTGGGTTCGGTCAATCCGTTCGCGAGATACAGGACTTTGGAGCTAAGAAATGGTTGTGAAGACAACAAATTTTTCGCAATTCTGCTGCTCCAAACGCTTAACCAGAATGGGCTAGGGAAAAATACACATACCGTTGTAATCGGGCGAGTTTCTACTTTCACACGTAACAGGAATTTTTGGGTTAGGTCAATTCGTTCGCGAGATATGGGAGTTTGAAGCCAAGAAATGGTTGAGAAGGCATAAAATTTTTCGCAATTCTGCTGACCCAAACGCTTAACCAGAAAGGCCTAGGGAAAAAATACACATACCGTTGTAATCGGGCGAGTTTCTACTTTCAGATGCAATAGGAATTTTTGGGTTAGGTCAATCTGTTCGCGAGATATGGGAGTTTGAAGCTAAGAAATGGTTGAGAAGACAACAAATTTTTCGCAATTCTGCTGTTCCAAACGATTAACCAGAATGGGCTAGGGCAAAAATACACATACCGTTGTAATCGGGCGAGTTTTTACTTTCAGATGCAATAGGAATTTTTGGGTTAGTTCCATCCGTTCGCGAGATATGGTGGTTTGAAGCCAAGAAATGGTTGAGAAGGCAAAATATTTTTCGCAATTCTGCTGCTCCAAACGTTTAACCAGAATGGCCCAGGGAAAAAATACACATACCGTTGTAATCGGGCGAGTTTCTACTTTCAGATGCAACAGGAATTTTTGGGTTAGGTCAATCCGTTCGCGAGATATGGGAGTTTGAAGCCAAGAAATGGTTGAGAAGGCAAAACATTTTTCGCAATTCTGCTGCTCCAAACGCTTAACCAGAATGGCCTAGGGAAAAAATACGCATACCGCTGTAATCGGGCGAGTTACTACTTTCAGACGCAGCAGGAATTTTTGGGTTCGGTCAATCCGTTCGCGAGATACGGGACTTTTGGAGCTGAGAAATGGTTGAGAAGACAACAAATTTTTCGCAATTCTGCTGATCCAAACGCTTAACCAGAATGGCCTAGGGAAAAAATACACATACCGTTGTAATCGGGCGAGTTTTTACTTTCAGATGCAATAGGAATTTTTGGGTTAGGTCCATCCGTTCGCGAGATATGGTGGTTTGAAGCCAAGAAATGGTTGAGAAGGCAAAAAATTTTTCGCAATTCTGCTGCTCCTAACGCTTAACCAGAATGGTCTAGGGAAAAACCACGCATACCGTTGTAATCGGGCGAGTTTCTACTTTCAGATGCAATAGGAATTTTTGGGTTAGGTCAATCCGTTCGCGAGATATGGGAGTTTGAAGCCAAGAAATGGTTGAGAAGGCAAAACATTTTTCGCAATTCTGCTGCTCCAAACGCTTAACCAGAATGGCCTAGGGAAAAAATACGCATACCGCTGTAATCGGGCGAGTTACTACTTTCAGACGCAGCAGGAATTTTTGGGTTCGGTCAATCCGTTCGCGAGATACGGGACTTTGGAGCTAAGAAATGGTTGTGAAGACAACAAATTTTTCGCAATTCTGCTGCTCCAAACGCTTAACCAGAATGGGCTAGGGAAAAATACACATACCGTTGTAATCGGGCGAGTTTCTACTTTCACACGTAACAGGAATTTTTGGGTTAGGTCAATTCGTTCGCGAGATATGGGAGTTTGAAGCCAAGAAATGGTTGAGAAGGCATAAAATTTTTCGCAATTCTGCTGCTCCTAACGCTTAACCAGAATGGCCTAGGGAAAAAATTCACATACCGTTGTAATCGGGCGAGTTTCTACTTTCAGATGCAACAGGAATTTTTGGGATAGGTCAATCCGTTCGCGAGATATGGGAGTTTGAAGCCAAGAAATGGTTGCCAAGGCAAAAAATTTTTCGCAATTCTGCTGCTCCAAACGCTTAACCAGAATGGCCTAGGGAAAAAATAAACATACCGTTGTAATCGGGCGAGTTCCTACTTTCAGATGCAATAGGAATTTTTGGGTTAGGTCAATCCGTTCGCGAGATATGGGACTTTGAAGCTACGAAATGGATGAGAAGACAACAAATTTTTCGCAATTCTGCTGTTCCAAATGCTTAACCAAAATGGGCTAGGGAAAAAATACACATACCGTTGTAATCGGGCGAGTTTCTACTTTCAGATGCAACAGGAATTTTTGGGTTAGGTCCATCCGTTCGCGAGATATGGTGGTTTGAAGCCAAGAAATGGTTGAGAAAGCAAAATATTTTTCGTAATTCTGCTGCTCCAAACGTTTAACCAGAATGGCCCAGGGAAAAAATACACATACCGTTGTAATCGGGCGAGTTTCTACTTTCGGATGCAACAGGAATTTTTGGGTTAGGTCAATCCGTTCGCGAGATATGGGAGTTTGAAGCCAAGAAATGGTTGAGAAGGCAAAACATTTTTCGCAATTCTGCTGCTCCAAACGCTTAACCAGAATGGAGTAGGGAAAAAATACACGTACCGCTGTAATCGGGCGAGTTTCTACTTTCAGATGCAATAGGAATTTTTGGGTTAGGTCAATCCGTTCGCGAGATATGGGAGTTTGAAGCCAAGAAATGGTTGGGAAGGCAAAAAATTTTTCGCAATTCTGCTGCTCCAAACGCTTAACCAGAATGGGCTCGGGAAAAAATACACACACCGTTGTAATCGGGCGAGTTTCTACTTTCAGATGCAATAGGAATTTTTGGGTTAGGTCAATCCGTTCGCGAGATATGGGAGTTTGAAGCCAAGAAATGGCTGAGATGGCAAAACATTTTTCGCAATTCTGCTGCTCCAAACGCTTAACCAGAATGGCCTAGGGAAAAAATACACATACCGTTGTAATCGGGCGAGTTTCTACTTTCAGATGCAACAGGAATTTTTGGGTTAGGTCAATCCGTTCGCGAGATATGGGAGTTTGAAGCCAAGAAATGGTTGAGAAGGCAAAAAATTTTTCGCAATTCTGCTGTTCCAAACGCTTAACCAAAATGGGCTAGGGAAAAAATACACATACCGTTGTAATCGGGCGAGTTTCTACTTTCAGATGCAATAGGAATTTTTGGGTTAGGTCAATCCGTTCGCGAGATATGGGAGTTTGAAGCCAAGAAATGGTTGGGAAGGCAAAAAATTTTTCGCAATTCTGCTGCTCCTAACGCTTAACCAGAATGGTCTAGGGAAAAACCACGCATACCGTTGTAATCGGGCGAGTTTCTACTTTCAGACGCAACAGGAATTTTTGGGTTAGGTCAATCCGTTCGCGAGATATGGGAGTTTGAAGCCAAGAAATGGTTGAGAAGGCAAAAAATTTTTCGCAATTCTGCTGCTCCTAACGCTTAACCAGAATGGTCTAGGGAAAAACCACGCATACCGTTGTAATCGGGCGGGTTTCTACTTTCAGACGCAACAGCAATTTTTGGGTTAGGTCAATCCGTTCGCGAGATATGGGAGTTTGAAGCCAAGAAATGGTTGAGAAGGCAAAAAATTTTTCGCAATTCTGCTGTTCCAAACGCTTAACCAAAATGGGCTAGGGAAAAAATACACATACCGTTGTAATCGGGCGAGTTTCTACTTTCAGATGCAATAGGAATTTTTGGGTTAGGTCAATCCGTTCGCGAGATATGGGAGTTTGAAGCCAAGAAATGGTTGGGAAGGCAAAAAATTTTTCGCAATTCTGCTGCTCCAAACGCTTAACCAGAATGGGCTCGGGAAAAAATACACACACCGTTGTAATCGGGCGAGTTTCTACTTTCAGATGCAATAGGAATTTTTGGGTTAGGTACATCCGTTCGCGAGATATGGGAGTTTGAAGCCAAGAAATGGTTGGGAAGGCAAAAAATTTTTAGCAATTCCGCTGCTCCAAACGTTTAACCAGAATGGACCAGGGAACAAATACACATACCGTTGTAATCGGGCGAGTTTCTAATTTCAGATGCAACAGGAATTTTTGGGTTAGGTCAATCCGTTCGCGAGATATGGGAGTTTGAAGCCAAGAAATGGTTGAGAAGGCAAAAAATTTTTCGCAATTCTGCTGCTCCTAACGCTTAACCAGAATGGTCTAGGGATAAACCACGCATACCGTTGTAATCGGGCGAGTTTCTACTTTCAGACGCAACAGGAATTTTTGGGTTAGGTCAATCCGTTCGCGAGATATGGGAGTTTGAAGCCAAGAAATGGTTGAGAAGGCAAAAAATTTTTCGCAATTCTGCTGCTCCTAACGCTTAACCAGAATGGTCTAGGGAAAAACCACGCATACCGTTGTAATCGGGCGAGTTTCTACTTTCAGACGCAACAGCAATTTTTGGGTTAGGTCAATCCGTTCGCGAGATATGGGAGTTTGAAGCCAAGAAATGGTTGAGAAGGCAAAAAATTTTTCGCAATTCTGCTGCTCCAAACGCTTAACCAGAATGGCCTAGGGAAAAAATTCACATACCGTTGTAATCGGGCGAGTTTCTACTTTCAGATGCAACAGGAATTTTTGGGATAGGTCAATCCGTTCGCGAGATATGGGAGTTTGAAGCCAAGAAATGGTTGCCAAGGCAAAAAATTTTTCGCAATTCTGCTGCTCCAAACGCTTAACCAGAATGGCCTAGGGAAAAAATAAACATACCGTTGTAATCGGGCGAGTTCCTACTTTCAGATGCAATAGGAATTTTTGGGTTAGGTCAATCCGTTCGCGAGATATGGGACTTTGAAGCTACGAAATGGATGAGAAGACAACAAATTTTTCGCAATTCTGCTGTTCCAAACGCTTAACCAGAATGGGCTCGGGAAAAAATACACACACCGTTGTAATCGGGCGAGTTTCTACTTTCAGATGCAATAGGAATTTTTGGGTTAGGTCAATCCGTTCGCGAGATATGGGAGTTTGAAGCCAAGAAATGGTTGGGAAGGCAAAAAATTTTTCGCAATTCTGCTGCTCCAAACGCTTAACCAGAATGGGCTCGGGAAAAAATACACACACCGTTGTAATCGGGCGAGTTTCTACTTTCAGATGCAATAGGAATTTTTGGGTTAGGTCAATCCGTTCGCGAGATATGGGAGTTTGAAGCCAAGAAATGGTTGAGAAGGCAAAACATTTTTCGCAATTCTGCTGCTCCAAACGCTTAACCAGAATGGAGTAGGGAAAAAATACACGTACCGCTGTAATCGGGCGAGTTTCTACTTTCAGATGCAATAGGAATTTTTGGGTTAGGTCAATCCGTTCGCGAGATATGGGAGTTTGAAGCCAAGAAATGGTTGGGAAGGCAAAAAATTTTTCGCAATTCTGCTGCTCCAAACGCTTAACCAGAATGGGCTCGGGAAAAAATACACACACCGTTGTAATCGGGCGAGTTTCTACTTTCAGATGCAATAGGAATTTTTGGGTTAGGTCCATCCGTTCGCGAGATATGGTGGTTTGAAGCCAAGAAATGGTTGAGAAGGCAAAATATTTTTCGTAATTCTGCTGCTCCAAACGTTTAACCAGAATGGCCCAGGGAAAAAATAAACGTACCGTTGTAATCGGGCGAGTTTCTACTT
Source organism: Ptiloglossa arizonensis (assembly GCF_051014685.1). Classification (NCBI taxonomy): domain Eukaryota; kingdom Metazoa; phylum Arthropoda; class Insecta; order Hymenoptera; family Colletidae; genus Ptiloglossa; species Ptiloglossa arizonensis. The sequence continues at coordinate 271,539 of NW_027478651.1, forward strand.
TCGGATGCAACAGGAATTTTTGGGTTAGGTCAATCCGTTCGCGAGATATGGGAGTTTGAAGCCAAGAAATGGTTGAGAAGGCAAAACATTTTTCGCAATTCTGCTGCTCCAAACGCTTAACCAGAATGGAGTAGGGAAAAAATACACATACCGTTGTAATCGGGCGAGTTTCTACTTTCAGATGCAACAGGAATTTTTGGGTTAGGTCAATCCGTTCGCGAGATATGGGAGTTTGAAGCCAAGAAATGGTTGAGAAGGCAAAACATTTTTCGCAATTCTGCTGCTCCAAACGCTTAACCAGAATGGCCTAGGGAAAAAATACACATACCGTTGTAATCGGGCGAGTTTCTACTTTCAGATGCAATAGGAATTTTTGGGTTAGGTCAATCCGTTCGCGAGATATGGTGGTTTGAAGCCAAGAAATGGTTGAGAAGGCAAAATATTTTTCGCAATTCTGCTGCTCCAAACGTTTAACCAGAATGGACCAGGGAACAAATACACATACCGTTGTAATCGGGCGAGTTTCTACTTTCAGATGCAACAGGAATTTTTGGGTTAGGTCAATCCGTTCGCGAGATATGGGAGTTTGAAGCCAAGAAATGGTTGAGAAGGCAAAAAATTTTTCGCAATTCTGCTGCTCCAAACGCTTAACCAGAATGGGCTCGGGAAAAAATACACACACCGTTGTAATCGGGCGAGTTTCTACTTTCAGATGCAATAGGAATTTTTGGGTTAGGTCCATCCGTTCGCGAGATATGGTGGTTTGAAGCCAAGAAATGGTTGAGAAGGCAAAATATTTTTCGTAATTCTGCTGCTCCAAACGTTTAACCAGAATGGCCCAGGGAAAAAATACACGTACCGTTGTAATCGGGCGAGTTTCTACTTTCGGATGCAACAGGAATTTTTGGGTTAGGTCAATCCGTTCGCGAGATATGGGAGTTTGAAGCCAAGAAATGGTTGAGAAGGCAAAACATTTTTCGCAATTCTGCTGCTCCAAACGCTTAACCAGAATGGAGTAGGGAATAAATACACATACCGTTGTAATCGGGCGAGTTTCTACTTTCAGATGCAACAGGAATTTTTGGGTTAGGTCAATCCGTTCGCGAGATATGGGAGTTTGAAGCCAAGAAATGGTTGAGAAGGCAAAACATTTTTCGCAATTCTGCTGCTCCAAACGCTTAACCAGAATGGCCTAGGGAAAAAATACGCATACCGCTGTAATCGGGCGAGTTACTACTTTCAGACGCAGCAGGAATTCTTGGGTTCGGTCAATCCGTTCGCGAGATACGGGACTTTGAAGCTACGAAATGGATGAGAAGACAACAAATTTTTCGCAATTCTGCTGTTCCAAACGCTTAACCAGAATGGGCTCGGGAAAAAATACACACACCGTTGTAATCGGGCGAGTTTCTACTTTCAGATGCAATAGGAATTTTTGGGTTAGGTCAATCCGTTCGCGAGATATGGGAGTTTGAAGCCAAGAAATGGTTGGGAAGGCAAAAAATTTTTCGCAATTCTGCTGCTCCAAACGCTTAACCAGAATGGGCTCGGGAAAAAATACACACACCGTTGTAATCGGGCGAGTTTCTACTTTCAGATGCAATAGGAATTTTTGGGTTAGGTCAATCCGTTCGCGAGATATGGGAGTTTGAAGCCAAGAAATGGTTGAGAAGGCAAAACATTTTTCGCAATTCTGCTGCTCCAAACGCTTAACCAGAATGGAGTAGGGAAAAAATACACGTACCGCTGTAATCGGGCGAGTTTCTACTTTCAGATGCAATAGGAATTTTTGGGTTAGGTCAATCCGTTCGCGAGATATGGGAGTTTGAAGCCAAGAAATGGTTGGGAAGGCAAAAAATTTTTCGCAATTCTGCTGCTCCAAACGCTTAACCAGAATGGGCTCGGGAAAAAATACACACACCGTTGTAATCGGGCGAGTTTCTACTTTCAGATGCAATAGGAATTTTTGGGTTAGGTCCATCCGTTCGCGAGATATGGTGGTTTGAAGCCAAGAAATGGTTGAGAAGGCAAAATATTTTTCGTAATTCTGCTGCTCCAAACGTTTAACCAGAATGGCCCAGGGAAAAAATAAACGTACCGTTGTAATCGGGCGAGTTTCTACTTTCGGATGCAACAGGAATTTTTGGGTTAGGTCAATCCGTTCGCGAGATATGGGAGTTTGAAGCCAAGAAATGGTTGAGAAGGCAAAACATTTTTCGCAATTCTGCTGCTCCAAACGCTTAACCAGAATGGCCTAGGGAAAAAATACACATACCGTTGTAATCGGGCGAGTTTCTACTTTCAGATGCAATAGGAATTTTTGGGTTAGGTCAATCCGTTCGCGAGATATGGTGGTTTGAAGCCAAGAAATGGTTGAGAAGGCAAAATATTTTTCGCAATTCTGCTGCTCCAAACGTTTAACCAGAATGGACCAGGGAACAAATACACATACCGTTGTAATCGGGCGAGTTTCTACTTTCAGATGCAACAGGAATTTTTGGGTTAGGTCAATCCGTTCGCGAGATATGGGAGTTTGAAGCCAAGAAATGGTTGAGAAGGCAAAAAATTTTTCGCAATTCTGCTGCTCCAAACGCTTAACCAGAATGGGCTCGGGAAAAAATACACACACCGTTGTAATCGGGCGAGTTTCTACTTTCAGATGCAATAGGAATTTTTGGGTTAGGTCCATCCGTTCGCGAGATATGGTGGTTTGAAGCCAAGAAATGGTTGAGAAGGCAAAATATTTTTCGTAATTCTGCTGCTCCAAACGTTTAACCAGAATGGCCCAGGGAAAAAATACACGTACCGTTGTAATCGGGCGAGTTTCTACTTTCGGATGCAACAGGAATTTTTGGGTTAGGTCAATCCGTTCGCGAGATATGGGAGTTTGAAGCCAAGAAATGGTTGAGAAGGCAAAACATTTTTCGCAATTCTGCTGCTCCAAACGCTTAACCAGAATGGAGTAGGGAAAAAATACACATACCGTTGTAATCGGGCGAGTTTCTACTTTCAGATGCAACAGGAATTTTTGGGTTAGGTCAAACCGTTCGCGAGATATGGGAGTTTGAAGCCAAGAAATGGTTGAGAAGGCAAAACATTTTTCGCAATTCTGCTGCTCCAAACGCTTAACCAGAATGGCCCAGGGAAAAAATACACATACCGTTGTAATCGGGCGAGTTTCTACTTTCAGATGCAATAGGAATTTTTGGGTTAGGTCAATCCGTTCGCGGGATCTGGGAGTTTGAAGCCAAGAAATGGTTGAGAAGGCAAAAAATTTTTCGCAATTCTGCTGCTCCAAACGCTTAACCAGAATGGCCTAGGGAAAAAATACACATACCGTTGTAATCGGGCGAGTTTCTACTTTCAGATGCAACAGGAATTTTTGGGTTAGGTCAATCCGTTCGTGAGATATGGGAGTTTGAAGCCAAGAAATGGTTGAGAAGGCAACCAATTTTTCGCAATTCTGCTGCTCCAAACGCTTAACCAGAATGGCCTAGGGAAAAAATACACATACCGTTGTCATCGGGCGAGTTTCTACTTTCAGATGCAATTGGAATTTTTGGGTTAGGTCAATCCGTTCGCGAGATATGGTGGTTTGAAGCCAAGAAATGGTTGAGAAGGCAAAATATTTTTCGCAATTCTGCTGCTCCAAACGTTTAACCAGAATGGACCAGGGAACAAATACACATACCGTTGTAATCGGGCGAGTTTCTACTTTCAGATGCAACAGGAATTTTTGGGTTAGGTCAATCCGTTCGCGAGATATGGGAGTTTGAAGCCAAGAAATGGTTGAGAAGGCAAAAAATTTTTCGCAATTCTGCTGCTCCTAACGCTTAACCAGAATGGTCTAGGGAAAAACCACGCATACCGTTGTAATCGGGCGAGTTTCTACTTTCAGACGCAACAGGAATTTTTGGGTTAGGTCAATCCGTTCGCGAGATATGGGGGTTTGAAGCCAAGAAATGGTTGAGAAGGCAAAACATTTTTCGCAATTCTGCTGCTCCAAACGCTTAACCAGAATGGCCTGGGGAAAAAATAAACATACCGTTGTAATCGGGCGAGTTTCTACTTTCAGATGCAATAGGAATTTTTGGGTTAGGTCAATCCGTTCGCGAGATATGGGACTTTGAAGCTACGAAATGGATGAGAAGACAACAAATTTTTCGCAATTCTGCTGTTCCAAACGCTTAACCAAAATGGGCTAGGGAAAAAATACACATACCGTTGTAATCGGGCGAGTTTCTACTTTCAGATGCAATAGGAATTTTTGGGTTAGGTCAATCCGTTCGCGAGATATGGGAGTTTGAAGCCAAGAAATGGTTGGGAAGGCAAAAAATTTTTCGCAATTCTGCTGCTCCAAACGCTTAACCAGAATGGGCTCGGGAAAAAATACACACACCGTTGTAATCGGGCGAGTTTCTACTTTCAGATGCAATAGGAGTTTTTGGGTTAGGTCAATCCGTTCGCGAGGTATGGGAGTTTGAAGCCAAGAAATGGTTGAGAAGGCAAAACATTCTTCGCAATTCTGCTGCTCCAAACGCTTAACCAGAATGGCCCAGGGAAAAATTACACATACCGTTGTAATCGGGCGAGTTTCTACTTTCAGATGCAATAGGAATTTTTGGGTTAGGTCAATCGGCTCGCGAGATATGGTGGTTTGAAGCCAAGAAATGGTTGAGAAGACAACAAATTTTTCGCACTTCTGCTGCTCCAAACGCTTAACCAGAATGGCCTAGGGAAAAAATACACATACCGTTGTAATCGGGCGAGTTTCTACTTTCAGATGCAATAGGAATTTTTGGGTTAGGTCAATCGGCTCGCGAGATATGGTGGTTTGAAGCCAAGAAATGGTTGAGAAGGCAAAATATTTGTCGCAATTCTGCTGCTCCAAACGTTTAACCAGAATGGCCCAGGGAAAAAATACACATACCGTTGTAATCGGGCGAGTTTCTACTTTCAGATGCAACAGGAATTTTTGGGTTAGGTCAATCCGTTCGCGAGATATGGGAGTTTGAAGCCAAGAAATGGTTGAGAAGGCAAAAAATTTTTCGCAATTCTGCTGCTCCTAACGCTTAACCAGAATGGTCTAGGGAAAAACCACGCATACCGTTGTAATCGGGCGAGTTTCTACTTTCAGACGCAACAGGAATTTTTGGGTTAGGTCAATCCGTTCGCGAGATATGGGAGTTTGAAGCCAAGAAATGGTTGAGAAGGCAAAACATTTTTCGCAATTCTGCTGCTCCAAACGCTTAACCAGAATGGCCTAGGGAAAAAATACACATACCGTTGTAATCGGGCGAGTTTCTACTTTCAGATGCAATAGGAATTTTTGGGTTAGGTCAATCCGTTCGCGAGATATGGTGGTTTGAAGCCAAGAAATGGTTGAGAAGGCAAAATATTTTTCGCAATTCTGCTGCTCCAAACGTTTAACCAGAATGGCCCAGGGAAAAAATACACATACCGTTGTAATCGGGCGTGTTTCTGTTTTTAGATGCAACTGGAATTTTTGGGTTAGGTCAATCCGTTCGCGAGATATGGGAGTTTGAAGCCCAGAAATGGTTGAGAAGGCAAAAAATTTTTCGCAATTCTGCTGCTCCAAACGCTTAACCAGAATGGCCCAGGGAAAAAATACACATACCGTTGTAATCGGGCGAGTTTCTACTTTCAGATGCAACAGGAATTTTTGGGTTAGGTCAATCCGTTCGCGAGATATGGGAGTTTGAAGCCAAGAAATGGTTGAGAAGGCAAAAAATTTTTCGCAATTCTGCTGCTCCTAACGCTTAACCAGAATGGTCTAGGGAAAAACCACGCATACCGTTGTAATCGGGCGAGTTTCTACTTTCAGACGCAACAGGAATTTTTGGGTTAGGTCAATCCGTTCGCGAGATATGGGAGTTTGAAGCCAAGAAATGGTTGAGAAGGCAAAACATTTTTCGCAATTCTGCTGCTCCAAACGCTTAACCAGAATGGCCTAGGGAAAAAATACACATACCGTTGTAATCGGGCGAGTTTCTACTTTCAGATGCAATAGGAATTTTTGGGTTAGGTCAATCCGTTCGCGAGATATGGTGGTTTGAAGCCAAGAAATGGTTGAGAAGGCAAAATATTTTTCGCAATTCTGCTGCTCCAAACGTTTAACCAGAATGGCCCAGGGAAAAAATACACATACCGTTGTAATCGGGCGTGTTTCTGTTTTTAGATGCAACTGGAATTTTTGGGTTAGGTCAATCCGTTCGCGAGATATGGGAGTTTGAAGCCCAGAAATGGTTGAGAAGGCAAAAAATTTTTCGCAATTCTGCTGCTCCAAACGCTTAACCAGAATGGCCCAGGGAAAAATTACACATACCGTTGTAATCGGGCGAGTTTCTACTTTCAGATGCAATAGGAATTTTTGGGTTAGGTCAATCGGCTCGCGAGATATGGTGGTTTGAAGCCAAGAAATGGTTGAGAAGACAACAAATTTTTCGCACTTCTGCTGCTCCAAACGCTTAACCAGAATGGCCTAGGGAAAAAATACACATACCGTTGTAATCGGGCGAGTTTCTACTTTCAGATGCAATAGGAATTTTTGGGTTAGGTCAATCGGCTCGCGAGATATGGTGGTTTGAAGCCAAGAAATGGTTGAGAAGGCAAAATATTTGTCGCAATTCTGCTGCTCCAAACGTTTAACCAGAATGGCCCAGGGAAAAAATACACATACCGTTGTAATCGGGCGAGTTTCTACTTTCAGATGCAACAGGAATTTTTGGGTTAGGTCAATCCGTTCGCGAGATATGGGAGTTTGAAGCCAAGAAATGGTTGAGAAGGCAAAAAATTTTTCGCAATTCTGCTGCTCCTAACGCTTAACCAGAATGGTCTAGGGAAAAACCACGCATACCGTTGTAATCGGGCGAGTTTCTACTTTCAGACGCAACAGGAATTTTTGGGTTAGGTCAATCCGTTCGCGAGATATGGGAGTTTGAAGCCAAGAAATGGTTGAGAAGGCAAAACATTTTTCGTAATTCTGCTGCTCCAAACGCTTAACCAGAATGGCCTAGGGAAAAAATACACATACCGTTGTAATCGGGCGAGTTTCTACTTTCAGATGCAATAGGAATTTTTGGGTTAGGTCAATCCGTTCGCGAGATCTGGGAGTTTGAAGCCAAGAAATGGTTGAGAAGGCAAAAAATTTTTCGCAATTCTGCTGCTCCAAACGCTTAACCAGAATGGCCTAGGGAAAAAATACACATACCGTTGTAATCGGGCGAGTTTCTACTTTCAGATGCAACAGGAATTTTTGGGTAAGTTCAATCCGTTCGCGAGATATGGGAGTTTGAATCTAAAAAATAGTTGAGAAGACAACAAATTTTTCGCACTTCTGCTGCTCCAAACGCTTAACCAGAATGGCCTAGGGAAAAAATACACATACCGTTGTAATCGGGCGAGTTTCTACTTTCAGATGCAATAGGAATTTTTGGGTTAGGTCAATCGACTCGCGAGATATGGTGGTTTGAAGCCAAGAAATGGTTGAGAAGGCAAAATATTTGTCGCAATTCTGCTGCTCCAAACGCTTAACCAGAATGGCCCAGGGAAAAAATACACATACCGTTGTAATCGGGCGAGTTTCTACTTTCAGATGCAATAGGAATTTTTGGGTTAGGTCAATCCGTTCGCGGGATCTGGGAGTTTGAAGCCAAGAAATGGTTGAGAAGGCAAAAAATTTTTCGCAATTCTGCTGCTCCAAACGCTTAACCAGAATGGCCTAGGGAAAAAATACACATACCGTTGTAATCGGGCGAGTTTCTACTTTCAGATGCAACAGGAATTTTTGGGTTAGGTCAATCCGTTCGTGAGATATGGGAGTTTGAAGCCAAGAAATGGTTGAGAAGGCAACCAATTTTTCGCAATTCTGCTGCTCCAAACGCTTAACCAGAATGGCCTAGGGAAAAAATACACATACCGTTGTCATCGGGCGAGTTTCTACTTTCAGATGCAATTGGAATTTTTGGGTTAGGTCAATCCGTTCGCGAGATATGGTGGTTTGAAGCCAAGAAATGGTTGAGAAGGCAAAATATTTTTCGCAATTCTGCTGCTCCAAACGTTTAACCAGAATGGACCAGGGAACAAATACACATACCGTTGTAATCGGGCGAGTTTCTACTTTCAGATGCAACAGGAATTTTTGGGTTAGGTCAATCCGTTCGCGAGATATGGGAGTTTGAAGCCAAGAAATGGTTGAGAAGGCAAAAAATTTTTCGCAATTCTGCTGCTCCTAACGCTTAACCAGAATGGTCTAGGGAAAAACCACGCATACCGTTGTAATCGGGCGAGTTTCTACTTTCAGACGCAACAGGAATTTTTGGGTTAGGTCAATCCGTTCGCGAGATATGGGGGTTTGAAGCCAAGAAATGGTTGAGAAGGCAAAACATTTTTCGCAATTCTGCTGCTCCAAACGCTTAACCAGAATGGCCTGGGGAAAAAATAAACATACCGTTGTAATCGGGCGAGTTCCTACTTTCAGATGCAATAGGAATTTTTGGGTTAGGTCAATCCGTTCGCGAGATATGGGACTTTGAAGCTACGAAATGGATGAGAAGACAACAAATTTTTCGCAATTCTGCTGTTCCAAACGCTTAACCAAAATGGGCTAGGGAAAAAATACACATACCGTTGTAATCGGGCGAGTTTCTACTTTCAGATGCAATAGGAATTTTTGGGTTAGGTCAATCCGTTCGCGAGATATGGGAGTTTGAAGCCAAGAAATGGTTGGGAAGGCAAAAAATTTTTCGCAATTCTGCTGCTCCAAACGCTTAACCAGAATGGGCTCGGGAAAAAATACACACACCGTTGTAATCGGGCGAGTTTCTACTTTCAGATGCAATAGGAGTTTTTGGGTTAGGTCAATCCGTTCGCGAGGTATGGGAGTTTGAAGCCAAGAAATGGTTGAGAAGGCAAAACATTCTTCGCAATTCTGCTGCTCCAAACGCTTAACCAGAATGGCCCAGGGAAAAATTACACATACCGTTGTAATCGGGCGAGTTTCTACTTTCAGATGCAATAGGAATTTTTGGGTTAGGTCAATCGGCTCGCGAGATATGGTGGTTTGAAGCCAAGAAATGGTTGAGAAGACAACAAATTTTTCGCACTTCTGCTGCTCCAAACGCTTAACCAGAATGGCCTAGGGAAAAAATACACATACCGTTGTAATCGGGCGAGTTTCTACTTTCAGATGCAATAGGAATTTTTGGGTTAGGTCAATCGGCTCGCGAGATATGGTGGTTTGAAGCCAAGAAATGGTTGAGAAGGCAAAATATTTGTCGCAATTCTGCTGCTCCAAACGTTTAACCAGAATGGCCCAGGGAAAAAATACACATACCGTTGTAATCGGGCGAGTTTCTACTTTCAGATGCAACAGGAATTTTTGGGTTAGGTCAATCCGTTCGCGAGATATGGGAGTTTGAAGCCAAGAAATGGTTGAGAAGGCAAAAAATTTTTCGCAATTCTGCTGCTCCTAACGCTTAACCAGAATGGTCTAGGGAAAAACCACGCATACCGTTGTAATCGGGCGAGTTTCTACTTTCAGACGCAACAGGAATTTTTGGGTTAGGTCAATCCGTTCGCGAGATATGGGAGTTTGAAGCCAAGAAATGGTTGAGAAGGCAAAACATTTTTCGCAATTCTGCTGCTCCAAACGCTTAACCAGAATGGCCTAGGGAAAAAATACACATACCGTTGTAATCGGGCGAGTTTCTACTTTCAGATGCAATAGGAATTTTTGGGTTAGGTCAATCCGTTCGCGAGATATGGTGGTTTGAAGCCAAGAAATGGTTGAGAAGGCAAAATATTTTTCGCAATTCTGCTGCTCCAAACGTTTAACCAGAATGGCCCAGGGAAAAAATACACATACCGTTGTAATCGGGCGTGTTTCTGTTTTTAGATGCAACTGGAATTTTTGGGTTAGGTCAATCCGTTCGCGAGATATGGGAGTTTGAAGCCCAGAAATGGTTGAGAAGGCAAAAAATTTTTCGCAATTCTGCTGCTCCAAACGCTTAACCAGAATGGCCCAGGGAAAAATTACACACACCGTTGTAATCGGGCGAGTTTCTACTTTCAGATGCAATAGGAATTTTTGGGTTAGGTCAATCGGCTCGCGAGATATGGTGGTTTGAAGCCAAGAAATGGTTGAGAAGACAACAAATTTTTCGCACTTCTGCTGCTCCAAACGCTTAACCAGAATGGCCTAGGGAAAAAATACACATACCGTTGTAATCGGGCGAGTTTCTACTTTCAGATGCAATAGGAATTTTTGGGTTAGGTCAATCGGCTCGCGAGATATGGTGGTTTGAAGCCAAGAAATGGTTGAGAAGGCAAAATATTTGTCGCAATTCTGCTGCTCCAAACGTTTAACCAGAATGGCCCAGGGAAAAAATACACATACCGTTGTAATCGGGCGAGTTTCTACTTTCAGATGCAACAGGAATTTTTGGGTTAGGTCAATCCGTTCGCGAGATATGGGAGTTTGAAGCCAAGAAATGGTTGAGAAGGCAAAAAATTTTTCGCAATTCTGCTGCTCCTAACGCTTAACCAGAATGGTCTAGGGAAAAACCACGCATACCGTTGTAATCGGGCGAGTTTCTACTTTCAGACGCAACAGGAATTTTTGGGTTAGGTCAATCCGTTCGCGAGATATGGGAGTTTGAAGCCAAGAAATGGTTGAGAAGGCAAAACATTTTTCGTAATTCTGCTGCTCCAAACGCTTAACCAGAATGGCCTAGGGAAAAAATACACATACCGTTGTAATCGGGCGAGTTTCTACTTTCAGATGCAATAGGAATTTTTGGGTTAGGTCAATCCGTTCGCGAGATCTGGGAGTTTGAAGCCAAGAAATGGTTGAGAAGGCAAAAAATTTTTCGCAATTCTGCTGCTCCAAACGCTTAACCAGAATGGCCTAGGGAAAAAATACACATACCGTTGTAATCGGGCGAGTTTCTACTTTCAGATGCAACAGGAATTTTTGGGTAAGTTCAATCCGTTCGCGAGATATGGGAGTTTGAATCTAAAAAATAGTTGAGAAGACAACAAATTTTTCGCACTTCTGCTGCTCCAAACGCTTAACCAGAATGGCCTAGGGAAAAAATACACATACCGTTGTAATCGGGCGAGTTTCTACTTTCAGATGCAATAGGAATTTTTGGGTTAGGTCAATCGACTCGCGAGATATGGTGGTTTGAAGCCAAGAAATGGTTGAGAAGGCAAAATATTTGTCGCAATTCTGCTGCTTCAAACGTTTAACCAGAATGGCCCAGGGAAAAAATACACATACCGTTGTAGTCGGGCGAGTTTCTACTTTCAGATGCAACAGGAATTTTTGGGTTAGGTCAATCCGTTCGCGAGATATGGGAGTTTGAAGCCAAGAAACGGTTGAGAAGGCAAAAAATTTTTCGCAATTCTGCTGCTCCTAACGCTTAACCAGAATGGTCTAGGGAAAAACCACGCATACCGTTGTAATCGGGCGAGTTTCTACTTTCAGACGCAACAGGAATTTTTGGGTTAGGTCAATCCGTTCGCGAGGTATGGGAGTTTGAAGCCAAGAAATGGTTGAGAAGGCAAAACATTTTTCGCAATTCTGCTGCTCCAAACGCTTAACCAGAATGGCCTAGGGAAAAAATACACATACCGTTGTAATCGGGCGAGTTTCTACTTTCAGATGCAACAGGAATTTTTGGGTTAGGTCAATCCGTTCGCGAGATATGGTGGTTTGAAGCCAAGAAATGGTTGAAAAGGCAAAATATTTTTCGCAATTCTGCTGCTCCAAACGTTTAACCAGAATGGCCCAGGGAAAAAATACACATACCGTTGTAATCGGGCGTGTTTCTACTTTCAGATGCAACAGGAATTTTTGGGTTAGGTCAATCCGTTCGCGAGATATGGGAGTTTGAAGCCAAGAAATGGTTGAGAAGGCAAAAAATTTTTCGCAATTCTGCTGCTCCAAACGCTTAACCAGAATGGCCCAGGGAAAAATTACACACACCGTTGTAATCGGGCGAGTTTCTACTTTCAGATGCAACAGGAATTTTTGGGTTAAGTCAATCCGTTCGCGAGATATGGGAGTTTGAAGCCAAGAAATGGTTGGGAAGGCAAACAATTTTTCGCAATTCTGCTGCTCCAAACGCTTAACCAGAATGGGCTAGGGAAAAAATACACACACCGTTGTAATCGGGCGAGTTTCTACTTTCAGAAGCAACAGGAATTTTTGGGATAGGTCAATCCGTTCGCGAGATATGGGAGTTTGAAGCTAAAAAATAGTTGAGAAGACAACAAATTTTTCGCACTTCTGCTGCTCCAAACGCTTAACCAGAATGGCCTAGGGAAAAAATACACATACCGTTGTAATCGGGCCAGTTTCTACTTTCAGATGCAATAGGAATTTTTGGGTTAGGTCAATCGGCTCGCGAGATATGGTGGTTTGAAGCCAAGAAATGGTTGAGAAGGCAAAATATTTTTCGCAATTCTGCTGCTCCAAACGTTTAACCAGAATGGCCCAGGGAAAAAATACACATACCGTTGTAATCGGGCGAGTTTCTACTTTCAGATGCAACAGGAATTTTTGGGTTAGGTCAATCCGTTCGCGAGATATGGGAGTTTGAATCTAAAAAATAGTTGAGAAGACAACAAATTTTTCGCACTTCTGCTGCTCCAAACGCTTAACCAGAATGGCCTAGGGAAAAAATACACATACCGTTGTAATCGGGCGAGTTTCTACTTTCAGATGCAATAGGAATTTTTGGGTTAGGTCAATCGGCTCGCGAGATATGGTGGTTTGAAGCCAAGAAATGGTTGAGAAGGCAAAATATTTGTCGCAATTCTGCTGCTACAAACGTTTAACCAGAATGGCCCAGGGAAAAAATACACATACCGTTGTAATCGGGCGAGTTTCTACTTTCAGATGCAACAGTAATTTTTGGGTTAGGTCAATCCGTTCGCGAGATATGGGAGTTTGAAGCCAAGAAATGGTTGAGAAGGCAAAAAATTTTTCGCAATTCTGCTGCTCCTAACGCTTAACCAGAATGGTCTAGGGAAAAAACACGCATACCGTTGTAATCGGGCGAGTTTCTACTTTCAGACGCAACAGGAATTTTTGGGTTAGGTCAATCCGTTCGCGAGATATGGGAGTTTGAAGCCAAGAAATGGTTGAGAAGGCAAAACATTTTTCGCAATTCTGCTGCTCCAAACGCTTAACCAGAATGGCCTAGGGAAAAAATACACATACCGTTGTAATCGGGCGAGTTTCTACTTTCAGATGCAATAGGAATTTTTGGGTTAGGTCAATCCGTTCGCGAGATCTGGGAGTTTGAAGCCAAGAAATGGTTGAGAAGGCAAAAAATTTTTCGCAATTCTGCTGCTCCAAACGCTTAACCAGAATGGCCTAGGGAAAAAATACACATACCGTTGTAATCGGGCGAGTTTCTACTTTCAGATGCAACAGGAATTTTTGGGTTAGGTCAATCCGTTCGCGAGATATGGGAGTTTGAATCTAAAAAATAGTTGAGAAGACAACAAATTTTTCGCACTTCTGCTGCTCCAAACGCTTAACCAGAATGGCCTAGGGAAAAAATACACGTACCGTTGTAATCGGGCGAGTTTCTACTTTCAGATGCAATAGGAATTTTTGGGTTAGGTCAATCGGCTCGCGAGATATGGTGGTTTGAAGCCAAGAAATGGTTGAGAAGGCAAAATATTTGTCGCAATTCTGCTGCTTCAAACGTTTAACCAGAATGGCCCAGGGAAAAAATACACATACCGTTGTAATCGGGCGAGTTTCTACTTTCAGATGCAACAGGAATTTTTGGGTTAGGTCAATCCGTTCGCGAGATATGGGAGTTTGAAGCCAAGAAATGGTTGAGAAGGCAAAAAATTTTTCGCAATTCTGCTGCTCCTAACGCTTAACCAGAATGGTCTAGGGAAAAACCACGCATACCGTTGTAATCGGGCGAGTTTCTACTTTCAGACGCAACAGGAATTTTTGGGTTAGGTCAATCCGTTCGCGAGATATGGGAGTTTGAAGCCAAGAAATGGTTGAGAAGGCAAAACATTTTTCGCAATTCTGCTGCTCCAAACGCTTAACCAGAAAGGCCTAGGGAAAAAATACACATACCGTTGTAATCGGGCGAGTTTCTACTTTCAGATGCAATAGGAATTTTTGGGTTAGGTCAATCCGTTCGCGAGATCTGGGAGTTTGAAGCCAAGAAATGGTTGAGAAGGCAAAAAATTTTTCGCAATTCTGCTGCTCCAAACGCTTAACCAGAATGGCCTAGGGAAAAAATACACATACCGTTGTAATCGGGCGAGTTTCTACTTTCAGATGCAACAGGAATTTTTGGGTAAGTTCAATCCGTTCGCGAGATATGGGAGTTTGAAGCCAAGAAATGGTTGAGAAGGCAACAAATTTTTCGCAATTCTGCTGCTCCAAACGCTTAACCAGAATGGCCTAGGGAAAAAATACACATACCGTTGTAATCGGGCGAGTTTCTACTTTCAGATGCAATAGGAATTTTTGGGTTAGGTCAATCCTTTCGCGAGATATTGTGGTTTGAAGCCAAGAAATGGTTGAGAAGGCAAAATATTTTTCGCAATTCTGCTGCTCCAAACGTTTAACCAGAATGGCCCAGGGAAAAAATACACATACCGTTGTAATCGGGCGTGTTTCTACTTTCAGATGCAACAGGAATTTTTGGGTTAGGTCAATCCGTTCGCGAGATATGGGAGTTTGAAGCCAAGAAATGGTTGAGAAGGCAAAAAATTTTTCGCAATTCTGCTGCTCCAAACGCTTAACCAGAATGGCCCAGGGAAAAATTACACATACCGTTGTAATCGGGCGAGTTTCTACTTTCAGATGCAACAGGAATTTTTGGGTTAAGTCAATCCGTTCGCGAGATATGGGAGTTTGAAGCCAAGAAATGGTTGGGAAGGCAAACAATTTTTCGCAATTCTGCTGCTCCAAACGCTTAACCAGAATGGGCTAGGGAAAAAATACACACACCGTTGTAATCGGGCGAGTTTCTACTTTCAGAAGCAACAGGAATTTTTGGGATAGGTCAATCCGTTCGCGAGATATGGGAGTTTGAAGCTAAAAAATAGTTGAGAAGACTACAAATTTTTCGCACTTCTGCTGCTCCAAACGCTTAACCAGAACGGCCTAGGGAAAAAATACACATACCGTTGTAATCGGGCGAGTTTCTATTTTCAGATGCAATAGGAATTTTTGGGTTAGGTCAATCGGCTCGCGAGATATGGTGGTTTGAAGCCAAGAAATGGTTGAGAAGGCAAAATATTTTTCTCAATTCTGCTGCTCCAAACGTTTAACCAGAATGGCCCAGGGAAAAAATACACATACCGTTGTAATCGGGCGAGTTTCTACTTTCAGATGCAACAGGAATTTTTGGGTTAGGTCAATCCGTTCGCGAGATATGGGAGTTTGAATCTAAAAAATAGTTGAGAAGACAACAAATTTTTCGCACTTCTGCTGCTCCAAACGCTTAACCAGAATGGCCTAGGGAAAAAATACACATACCGTTGTAATCGGGCGAGTTTCTACTTTCAGATGCAATAGGAATTTTTGGGTTAGGTCAATCGGCTCGCGAGATATGGTGGTTTGAAGCCAAGAAATGGTTGAGAAGGCAAAATATTTGTCGCAATTCTGCTGCTCCAAACGTTTAACCAGAATGGCCCAGGGAAGAAATACACATACCGTTGTAATCGGGCGAGTTTCTACTTTCAGATGCAACAGGAATTTTTGGGTAAGGTCAATCCGTTCGCGAGATATGGGAGTTTGAAGCCAAGAAATGGTTGAGAAGGCAAAAAATTTTTCGCAATTCTGCTGCTCCAAACGCTTAACCAGAATGGCCCAGGGAAAAATTACACATACCGTTGTAATCGGGCGAGTTTCTACTTTCAGATGCAATAGGAATTTTCGGGTTAGATCAATCGGCTCGCGAGATATGGTGGTTTGAAGCCAAGAAATGGTTGAGAAGACAACAAATTTTTCGCACTTCTGCTGCTCCAAACGCTTAACCAGAATGGCCTAGGGAAAAAATACACATACCGTTGTAATCGGGAGAGTTTCTACTTTCAGATGCAATAGGAATTTTTGGGTTAGGTCAATCGGCTCGCGAGATATGGTGGTTTGAAGCCAAGAAATGGTTGAGAAGGCAAAATATTTGTCGCAATTCTGCTGCTCCAAACGTTTAACCAGAATGGCCCAGGGAAGAAATACACATACCGTTGTAATCGGGCGAGTTTCTACTTTCAGATGCAACAGGAATTTTTGGGTTAGGTCAATCCGTTCGCGAGATATGGGAGTTTGAAGCCAAGAAATGGTTGAGAAGGCAAAAAATTTTTCGCAATTCTGCTACTCCTAACGCTTAACCAGAATGGTCTAGGGAAAAACCACGCATACCGTTGTAATCGGGCGAGTTTCTACTTTCAGACGCAACAGGAATTTTTGGGTTAGGTCAATCCGTTCGCGAGATCTGGGAGTTTGAAGCCAAGAAATGGTTGAGAAGGCAAAAAATTTTTCGCAATTCTGCTGCTCCAAACGCTTAACCAGAATGGCCTAGGGAAAAAATACACATACCGTTGTAATCGGGCGAGTTTCTACTTTCAGATGCAACAGGAATTTTTGGGTTAGGTCAATCCGTTCGCGAGATATGGGAGTTTGAATCTAAAAAATAGTTGAGAAGACAACAAATTTTTCGCACTTCTGCTGCTCCAAACGCTTAACCAGAATGGCCTAGGGAAAAAATACACATACCGTTGTAATCGGGCGAGTTTCTACTTTCAGATTCAACAGGAATTTTTGGGTTAGGTCAATCGGCTCGCGAGATATGGTGGTTTGAAGCCAAGAAATGGTTGAGAAGGCAAAATATTTGTCGCAATTCTGCTGCTTCAAACGTTTAACCAGAATGGCCCAGGGAAAAAATACACATACCGTTGTAATCGGGCGAGTTTCTATTTTCAGATGCAACAGGAATTTTTGGGTTAGGTCAATCCGTTCGCGAGATATGGGAGTTTGAAGCCAAGAAATGGTTGAGAAGGCAAAAAATTTTTCGCAATTCTGCTGCTCCAAACGCTTAACCAGAATGGCCTAGGGAAAAAATACACATACCGTTGTAATCGGGCGAGTTTCTACTTTCAGATGCAACAGGAATTTTTGGGTAAGGTCAATCCGTTCGCGAGATATGGGAGTTTGAAGCCAAGAAATGGTTGAGAAGGCAACAAATTTTTCGCAATTCTGCTGCTCCAAACGCTTAACCAGAATGGCCTAGGGAAAAAATACACATACCGTTGTAATCGGGCGAGTTTCTACTTTCAGAAGCAACAGGAATTTTTGGGATAGGTCAATCCGTTCGCGAGATATGGGATTTTGAAGCTAAAAAATAGTTGAGAAGACTACAAATTTTTCGCACTTCTGCTGCTCCAAACGCTTAACCAGAATGGCCTAGGGAAAAAATACACATACCATTGTAATCGGGCGAGTTTCTATTTTCAGATGCAATAGGAATTTTTGGGTTAGGTCAATCGGCTCGCGAGATATGGTGGTTTGAAGCCAAGAAATGGTTGAGAAGGCAAAATATTTTTCGCAATTCTGCTGCTCCAAACGTTTAACCAGAATGGCCCAGGGAAAAAATACACACACCGTTGTAATCGGGCGAGTTTCTACTTTCAGATGCAACAGGAATTTTTGGGTTAGGTCAATCCGTTCGCGAGATATGGGAGTTTGAATCTAAAAAATAGTTGAGAAGACAACAAATTTTTCGCACTTCTGCTGCTCCAAACGCTTAACCAGAATGGCCTAGGGAAAAAATACACATACCGTTGTAATCGGGCGAGTTTCTACTTTCAGATGCAATAGGAATTTTTGGGTTAGGTCAATCGGCTCGCGAGATATGGTGGTTTGAAGCCAAGAAATGGTTGAGAAGGCAAGATATTTGTCGCAATTCTGCTGCTCCAAACGTTTAACCAGAATGGCCCAGGGAAGAAATACACATACCGTTGTAATCGGGCGAGTTTCTACTTTCAGATGCAACAGGAATTTTTGGGTTAGGTCAATCCGTTCGCGAGATATGGGAGTTTGAAGCCAAGAAATGGTTGAGAAGGCAAAAAATTTTTCGCAATTCTGCTGCTCCTAACGCTTAACCAGAATGGTCTACGGAAAAACCACGCATACCGTTGTAATCGGGCGAGTTTCTACTTTCAGACGCAACAGGAATTTTTGGGTTAGGTCAATCCGTTCGCGAGATCTGGGAGTTTGAAGCCAAGAAATGGTTGAGAAGGCAAAAAATTTTTCGCAATTCTGCTGCTCCAAACGCTTAACCAGAATGGCCTAGGGAAAAAATACACATACCGTTGTAATCGGGCGAGTTTCTACTTTCAGATGCAACAGGAATTTTTGGGTTAGGTCAATCCGTTCGCGAGATATGGGAGTTTGAATCTAAAAAATAGTTGAGAAGACAACAAATTTTTCGCACTTCTGCTGCTCCAAACGCTTAACCAGAATGGCCTAGGGAAAAAATACACATACCGTTGTAATCGGGCGAGTTTCTACTTTCAGATGCAATAGGAATTTTTGGGTTAGGTCAATCGGCTCGCGAGATATGGTGGTTTGAAGCCAAGAAATGGTTGAGAAGGCAAAATATTTGTCGCAATTCTGCTGCTTCAAACGTTTAACCAGAATGGCCCAGGGAAAAAATACACATACCGTTGTAATCGGGCGAGTTTCTATTTTCAGATGCAACAGGAATTTTTGGGTTAGGTCAATCCGTTCGCGAGATATGGGAGTTTGAAGCCAAGAAATGGTTGAGAAGGCAAAAAATTTTTCGCAATTCTGCTACTCCTAACGCTTAACCAGAATGGTCTAGGGAAAAACCACGCATACCGTTGTAATCGGGCGAGTTTCTACTTTCAGACGCAACAGGAATTTTTGGGTTAGGTCAATCCGTTCGCGAGATCTGGGAGTTTGAAGCCAAGAAATGGTTGAGAAGGCAAAAAATTTTTCGCAATTCTGCTGCTCCAAACGCTTAACCAGAATGGCCTAGGGAAAAAATACACATACCGTTGTAATCGGGCGAGTTTCTACTTTCAGATGCAACAGGAATTTTTGGGTTAGGTCAATCCGTTCGCGAGATATGGGAGTTTGAATCTAAAAAATAGTTGAGAAGACAATAAATTTTTCGCACTTCTGCTGCTCCAAACGCTTAACCAGAATGGCCTAGGGAAAAAATACACATACCGTTGTAATCGGGCGAGTTTCTACTTTCAGATGCAACAGGAATTTTTGGGTTAGGTCAATCGGCTCGCGAGATATGGTGGTTTGAAGCCAAGAAATGGTTGAGAAGGCAAAATATTTGTCGCAATTCTGCTGCTTCAAACGTTTAACCAGAATGGCCCAGGGAAAAAATACACATACCGTTGTAATCGGGCGAGTTTCTATTTTCAGATGCAACAGGAATTTTTGGGTTAGGTCAATCCGTTCGCGAGATATGGGAGTTTGAAGCCAAGAAATGGTTGAGAAGGCAAAAAATTTTTCGCAATTCTGCTGCTCCAAACGCTTAACCAGAATGGCCTAGGGAAAAAATACACATACCGTTGTAATCGGGCGAGTTTCTACTTTCAGATGCAACAGGAATTTTTGGGTAAGGTCAATCCGTTCGCGAGATATGGGAGTTTGAAGCCAAGAAATGGTTGAGAAGGCAACAAATTTTTCGCAATTCTGCTGCTCCAAACGCTTAACCAGAATGGCCTAGGGAAAAAATACACATACCGTTGTAATCGGGCGAGTTTCTACTTTCAGAAGCAACAGGAATTTTTGGGATAGGTCAATCCGTTCGCGAGATATGGGATTTTGAAGCTAAAAAATAGTTGAGAAGACTACAAATTTTCGCACTTCTGCTGCTCCAAACGCTTAACCAGAATGGCCTAGGGAAAAAATACACATACCGTTGTAATCGGGCGAGTTTCTATTTTCAGATGCAATAGGAATTTTTGGGTTAGGTCAATCGGCTCGCGAGATATGGTGGTTTGAAGCCAAGAAATGGTTGAGAAGGCAAAATATTTTTCGCAATTCTGCTGCTCCAAACGTTTAACCAGAATGGCCCAGGGAAAAAATACACACACCGTTGTAATCGGGCGAGTTTCTACTTTCAGATGCAACAGGAATTTTTGGGTTAGGTCAATCCGTTCGCGAGATATGGGAGTTTGAATCTAAAAAATAGTTGAGAAGACAACAAATTTTTCGCACTTCTGCTGCTCCAAACGCTTAACCAGAATGGCCTAGGGAAAAAATACACATACCGTTGTAATCGGGCGAGTTTCTACTTTCAGATGCAATAGGAATTTTTGGGTTAGGTCTATCGGCTCGCGAGATATGGTGGTTTGAAGCCAAGAAATGGTTGAGAAGGCAAGATATTTGTCGCAATTCTGCTGCTCCAAACGTTTAACCAGAATGGCCCAGGGAAGAAATACACATACCGTTGTAATCGGACGAGTTTCTACTTTCAGATGCAACAGGAATTTTTGGGTTAGGTCAATCCGTTCGCGAGATATGGGAGTTTGAAGCCAAGAAATGGTTGAGAAGGCAAAAAATTTTTCGCAATTCTGCTGCTCCTAACGCTTAACCAGAATGGTCTAGGGAAAAACCACGCATACCGTTGTAATCGGGCGAGTTTCTACTTTCAGACGCAACAGGAATTTTTGGGTTAGGTCAATCCGTTCGCGAGATCTGGGAGTTTGAAGCCAAGAAATGGTTGAGAAGGCAAAAAATTTTTCGCAATTCTGCTGCTCCAAACGCTTAACCAGAATGGCCTAGGGAAAAAATACACATACCGTTGTAATCGGGCGAGTTTCTACTTTCAGATGCAACAGGAATTTTTGGGTTAGGTCAATCCGTTCGCGAGATATGGGAGTTTGAATCTAAAAAATAGTTGAGAAGACAACAAATTTTTCGCACTTCTGCTGCTCCAAACGCTTAACCAGAATGGCCTAGGGAAAAAATACACATACCGTTGTAATCGGGCGAGTTTCTACTTTCAGATGCAATAGGAATTTTTGGGTTAGGTCAATCGGCTCGCGAGATATGGTGGTTTGAAGCCAAGAAATGGTTGAGAAGGCAAAATATTTGTCGCAATTCTGCTGCTTCAAACGTTTAACCAGAATGGCCCAGGGAAAAAATACACATACCGTTGTAATCGGGCGAGTTTCTATTTTCAGATGCAACAGGAATTTTTGGGTTAGGTCAATCCGTTCGCGAGATATGGGAGTTTGAAGCCAAGAAATGGTTGAGAAGGCAAAAAATTTTTCGCAATTCTGCTACTCCTAACGCTTAACCAGAATGGTCTAGGGAAAAACCACGCATACCGTTGTAATCGGGCGAGTTTCTACTTTCAGACGCAACAGGAATTTTTGGGTTAGGTCAATCCGTTCGCGAGATCTGGGAGTTTGAAGCCAAGAAATGGTTGAGAAGGCAAAAAATTTTTCGCAATTCTGCTGCTCCAAACGCTTAACCAGAATGGCCTAGGGAAAAAATACACATACCGTTGTAATCGGGCGAGTTTCTACTTTCAGATGCAACAGGAATTTTTGGGTTAGGTCAATCCGTTCGCGAGATATGGGAGTTTGAATCTAAAAAATAGTTGAGAAGACAACAAATTTTTCGCACTTCTGCTGCTCCAAACGCTTAACCAGAATGGCCTAGGGAAAAAATACACATACCGTTGTAATCGGGCGAGTTTCTACTTTCAGATGCAATAGGAATTTTTGGGTTAGGTCAATCGGCTCGCGAGATATGGTGGTTTGAAGCCAAGAAATGGTTGAGAAGGCAAGATATTTGTCGCAATTCTGCTGCTCCAAACGTTTAACCAGAATGGCCCAGGGAAGAAATACACATACCGTTGTAATCGGACGAGTTTCTACTTTCAGATGCAACAGGAATTTTTGGGTTAGGTCAATCCGTTCGCGAGATATGGGAGTTTGAAGCCAAGAAATGGTTGAGAAGGCAAAAAATTTTTCGCAATTCTGCTGCTCCTAACGCTTAACCAGAATGGTCTAGGGAAAAACCACGCATACCGTTGTAATCGGGCGAGTTTCTACTTTCAGACGCAACAGGAATTTTTGGGTTAGGTCAATCCGTTCGCGAGATCTGGGAGTTTGAAGCCAAGAAATGGTTGAGAAGGCAAAAAATTTTTCGCAATTCTGCTGCTCCAAACGCTTAACCAGAATGGCCTAGGGAAAAAATACACATACCGTTGTAATCGGGCGAGTT
The DNA here is from genome assembly GCF_051014685.1 of Ptiloglossa arizonensis. Lineage (NCBI taxonomy): Eukaryota > Metazoa > Arthropoda > Insecta > Hymenoptera > Colletidae > Ptiloglossa > Ptiloglossa arizonensis. Next base: position 293,833 of record NW_027478651.1, read on the forward strand.
TCTACTTTCAGATGCAACAGGAATTTTTGGGTTAGGTCAATCCGTTCGCGAGATATGGGAGTTTGAATCTAAAAAATAGTTGAGAAGACAACAAATTTTTCGCACTTCTGCTGCTCCAAACGCTTAACCAGAATGGCCTAGGGAAAAAATACACATACCGTTGTAATCGGGCGAGTTTCTACTTTCAGATGCAATAGGAATTTTTGGGTTAGGTCAATCGGCTCGCGAGATATGGTGGTTTGAAGCCAAGAAATGGTTGAGAAGGCAAAATATTTGTCGCAATTCTGCTGCTTCAAACGTTTAACCAGAATGGCCCAGGGAAAAAATACACATACCGTTGTAATCGGGCGAGTTTCTATTTTCAGATGCAACAGGAATTTTTGGGTTAGGTCAATCCGTTCGCGAGATATGGGAGTTTGAAGCCAAGAAATGGTTGAGAAGGCAAAAAATTTTTCGCAATTCTGCTGCTCCAAACGCTTAACCAGAATGGCCTAGGGAAAAAATACACATACCGTTGTAATCGGGCGAGTTTCTACTTTCAGATGCAACAGGAATTTTTGGGTAAGGTCAATCCGTTCGCGAGATATGGGAGTTTGAAGCCAAGAAATGGTTGAGAAGGCAACAAATTTTTCGCAATTCTGCTGCTCCAAACGCTTAACCAGAATGGCCTAGGGAAAAAATACACATACCGTTGTAATCGGGCGAGTTTCTACTTTCAGATGCAATAGGAATTTTTGGGTTAGGTCAATCCGTTCGCGAGATATGGTGGTTTGAAGCCAAGAAATGGTTGAGAAGGCAAAATATTTTTCGCAATTCTGCTGCTCCAAACGTTTAACCAGAATGGCCCAGGGAAAAAATACACATACCGTTGTAATCGGGCGTGTTTCTACTTTCAGATGCAACAGGAATTTTTGGGTTAGGTCAATCCGTTCGCGAGATATGGGAGTTTGAAGCCAAGAAATGGTTGAGAAGGCAAAAAATTTTTCGCAATTCTGCTGCTCCAAACGCTTAACCAGAATGGCCCAGGGAAAAATTACACATACCGTTGTAATCGGGCGAGTTTCTACTTTCAGATGCAATAGGAATTTTCGGGTTAGATCAATCGGCTCGCGAGATATGGTGGTTTGAAGCCAAGAAATGGTTGAGAAGACAACAAATTTTTCGCACTTCTGCTGCTCCAAACGCTTAACCAGAATGGCCTAGGGAAAAAATACACATACCGTTGTAATCGGGCGAGTTTCTACTTTCAGATGCAATAGGAATTTTTGGGTTAGGTCAATCGGCTCGCGAGATATGGTGGTTTGAAGCCAAGAAATTGTTGAGAAGGCAAAATATTTGTCGCAATTCTGCTGCTCCAAACGTTTAACCAGAATGGCCCAGGGAAAAAATACACATACCGTTGTAATCGGGCGAGTTTCTACTTTCAGATGCAACAGGAATTTTTGGGTTAGGTCAATCCGTTCGCGAGATATGGGAGTTTGAAGCCAAGAAATGGTTGAGAAGGCAAAAATTTTTTCGCAATTCTGCTGCTCCTAACGCTTAACCAGAATGGTCTAGGGAAAAACCACGCATACCGTTGTAATCGGGCGAGTTTCTACTTTCAGACGCAACAGGAATTTTTGGGTTAGGTCAATCCGTTCGCGAGATATGGGAGTTTGAAGCCAAGAAATGGTTGAGAAGGCAAAACATTTTTCGCAATTCTGCTGCTTCAAACGTTTAACCAGAATGGCCCAGGGAAAAAAAACACATACCGTTGTAATCGGGCGAGTTTCTATTTTCAGATGCAACAGGAATTTTTGGGTTAGGTCAATCCGTTCGCGAGATATGGGAGTTTGAAGCCAAGAAATGGTTGAGAAGGCAAAAAATTTTTCGCAATTCTGCTGCTCCAAACGCTTAACCAGAATGGCCTAGGGAAAAAATACACATACCGTTGTAATCGGGCGAGTTTCTACTTTCAGATGCAACAGGAATTTTTGGGTAAGGTCAATCCGTTCGCGAGATATGGGAGTTTGAAGCCAAGAAATGGTTGAGAAGGCAACAAATTTTTCGCAATTCTGCTGCTCCAAACGCTTAACCAGAATGGCCTAGGGAAAAAATACACATACCGTTGTAATCGGGCGAGTTTCTACTTTCAGATGCAATAGGAATTTTTGGGTTAGGTCAATCCGTTCGCGAGATATGGTGGTTTGAAGCCAAGAAATGGTTGAGAAGGCAAAATATTTTTCGCAATTCTGCTGCTCCAAACGTTTAACCAGAATGGCCCAGGGAAAAAATACACATACCGTTGTAATCGGGCGTGTTTCTACTTTCAGATGCAACAGGAATTTTTGGGTTAGGTCAATCCGTTCGCGAGATATGGGAGTTTGAAGCCAAGAAATGGTTGAGAAGGCAAAAAATTTTTCGCAATTCTGCCTCTCCAAACGCTTAACCAGAATGGCCCAGGGAAAAATTACACATACCGTTGTAATCGGGCGAGTTTCTACTTTCAGATGCAATAGGAATTTTTGGGTTAGATCAATCGGCTCGCGAGATATGGTGGTTTGAAGCCAAGAAATGGTTGAGAAGACAACAAATTTTTCGCACTTCTGCTGCTCCAAACGCTTAACCAGAATGGCCTAGGGAAAAAATACACATACCGTTGTAATCGGGCGAGTTTCTACTTTCAGATGCAATAGGAATTTTTGGGTTAGGTCAATCGGCTCGCGAGATATGGTGGTTTGAAGCCAAGAAATGGTTGAGAAGGCAAAATATTTGTCGCAATTCTGCTGCTCCAAACGTTTAACCAGAATGGCCCAGGGAAAAAATACACATACCGTTGTAATCGGGCGAGTTTCTACTTTCAGATGCAACAGGAATTTTTGGGTTAGGTCAATCCGTTCGCGAGATATGGGAGTTTGAAGCCAAGAAATGGTTGAGAAGGCAAAAATTTTTTCGCAATTCTGCTGCTCCTAACGCTTAACCAGAATGGTCTAGGGAAAAACCACGCATACCGTTGTAATCGGGCGAGTTTCTACTTTCAGACGCAACAGGAATTTTTGGGTTAGGTCAATCCGTTCGCGAGATATGGGAGTTTGAAGCCAAGAAATGGTTGAGAAGGCAAAACATTTTTCGCAATTCTGCTGCTTCAAACGTTTAACCAGAATGGCCCAGGGAAAAAAAACACATACCGTTGTAATCGGGCGAGTTTCTATTTTCAGATGCAACAGGAATTTTTGGGTTAGGTCAATCCGTTCGCGAGATATGGGAGTTTGAAGCCAAGAAATGGTTGAGAAGGCAAAAAATTTTTCGCAATTCTGCTGCTCCAAACGCTTAACCAGAATGGCCTAGGGAAAAAATACACATACCGTTGTAATCGGGCGAGTTTCTACTTTCAGATGCAACAGGAATTTTTGGGTAAGGTCAATCCGTTCGCGAGATATGGGAGTTTGAAGCCAAGAAATGGTTGAGAAGGCAACAAATTTTTCGCAATTCTGCTGCTCCAAACGCTTAACCAGAATGGCCTAGGGAAAAAATACACATACCGTTGTAATCGGGCGAGTTTCTACTTTCAGATGCAATAGGAATTTTTGGGTTAGGTCAATCCGTTCGCGAGATATGGGAGTTTGAAGCCAAGAAATGGTTGAGAAGGCAAAACATTTTTCGCAATTCTGCTGCTTCAAACGTTTAACCAGAATGGCCCAGGGAAAAAAAACACATACCGTTGTAATCGGGCGAGTTTCTATTTTCAGATGCAACAGGAATTTTTGGGTTAGGTCAATCCGTTCGCGAGATATGGGAGTTTGAAGCCAAGAAATGGTTGAGAAGGCAAAAAATTTTTCGCAATTCTGCTGCTCCAAACGCTTAACCAGAATGGCCTAGGGAAAAAATACACATACCGTTGTAATCGGGCGAGTTTCTACTTTCAGATGCAACAGGAATTTTTGGGTAAGGTCAATCCGTTCGCGAGATATGGGAGTTTGAAGCCAAGAAATGGTTGAGAAGGCAACAAATTTTTCGCAATTCTGCTGCTCCAAACGCTTAACCAGAATGGCCTAGGGAAAAAATACACATACCGTTGTAATCGGGCGAGTTTCTACTTTCAGATGCAATAGGAATTTTTGGGTTAGGTCAATCCGTTCGCGAGATATGGTGGTTTGAAGCCAAGAAATGGTTGAGAAGGCAAAATATTTTTCGCAATTCTGCTGCTCCAAACGTTTAACCAGAATGGCCCAGGGAAAAAATACACATACCGTTGTAATCGGGCGTGTTTCTACTTTCAGATGCAACAGGAATTTTTGGGTTAGGTCAATCCGTTCGCGAGATATGGGAGTTTGAAGCCAAGAAATGGTTGAGAAGGCAAAAAATTTTTCGCAATTCTGCCTCTCCAAACGCTTAACCAGAATGGCCCAGGGAAAAATTACACATACCGTTGTAATCGGGCGAGTTTCTACTTTCAGATGCAATAGGAATTTTTGGGTTAGATCAATCGGCTCGCGAGATATGGTGGTTTGAAGCCAAGAAATGGTTGAGAAGACAACAAATTTTTCGCACTTCTGCTGCTCCAAACGCTTAACCAGAATGGCCTAGGGAAAAAATACACATACCGTTGTAATCGGGCGAGTTTCTACTTTCAGATGCAATAGGAATTTTTGGGTTAGGTCAATCGGCTCGCGAGATATGGTGGTTTGAAGCCAAGAAATGGTTGAGAAGGCAAAATATTTGTCGCAATTCTGCTGCTCCAAACGTTTAACCAGAATGGCCCAGGGAAAAAATACACATACCGTTGTAATCGGGCGAGTTTCTACTTTCAGATGCAACAGGAATTTTTGGGTTAGGTCAATCCGTTCGCGAGATATGGGAGTTTGAAGCCAAGAAATGGTTGAGAAGGCAAAAATTTTTTCGCAATTCTGCTGCTCCTAACGCTTAACCAGAATGGTCTAGGGAAAAACCACGCATACCGTTGTAATCGGGCGAGTTTCTACTTTCAGACGCAGCAGGAATTTTTGGGTTAGGTCAATCCGTTCGCGAGATATGGGAGTTTGAAGCCAAGAAATGGTTGAGAAGGCAAAACATTTTTCGCAATTCTGCTGCTCCAAACGCTTAACCAGAATGGCCTAGGGAAAAAATACACACACCGTTGTAATCGGGCGAGTTTCTACTTTCAGATGCAACAGGAATTTTTGGGTTAGGTCAATCCGTTCGCGAGATATGGGAGTTTGAATCTAAAAAATAGTTGAGAAGACAACAAATTTTTCGCACTTCTGCTGCTCCAAACGCTTAACCAGAATGGCCTAGGGAAAAAATACACATACCGTTGTAATCGGGCGAGTTTCTACTTTCAGATGCAATAGGAATTTTTGGGTTAGGTCAATCGGCTCGCTAGATATGGTGGTTTGAAGCCAAGAAATGGTTGAGAAGGCAAAATATTTGTCGCAATTCTGCTGCTTCAAACGTTTAACCAGAATGGACCAGAGAAAAAATACACATACCGTTGTATTCGGGCGAGTTTCTACTTTCAGATGCAACAGGAATTTCTGGGTTAGGTCAATCCGTTCGCGAGATATGGGAGTTTGAAGCCAAGAAATGGTTGAGAAGGCAAAAAATTTTTCGCAATTCTGCTGCTCCTAACGCTTAACCAGAATGGCCCAGGGAATATACACATACCGTTGTAATCGGGCGAGTTTCTACTTTCAGATGCAACAGGAATTTTTGGGTTAGGTCAATCCGTTCGCGAGATATGGGAGTTTGAAGCCAAGAAATGGTTGAGAAGGCAAAAAATTTTTCGCAATTCTGCTGCTCCTAACGCTTAACCAGAATGGTCTAGGGAAAAACCACGCATACCGTTGTAATCGGGCGAGTTTCTACTTTCAGACGCAACAGGAATTTTTGGGTTAGGTCAATCCGTTCGCGAGATATGGGAGTTTGAAGCCAAGAAATGGTTGAGAAGGCAAAACATTTTTCGCAATTCTGCTGCTCCAAACGCTTAACCAGAATGGCCTAGGGAAAAAATACACACACCGTTGTAATCGGGCGAGTTTCTACTTTCAGATGCAACAGGAATTTTTGGGTTAGGTCAATCCGTTCGCGAGATATGGGAGTTTGAATCTAAAAAATAGTTGAGAAGACAACAAATTTTTCGCACTTCTGCTGCTCCAAACGCTTAACCAGAATGGCCTAGGGAAAAAATAC